>NC_029788.2:108997231-109042119 GCF_000816755.2 Arachis ipaensis
TATAAAACGGTTATTCTGGTTAAATTACGGTTGAACCGGTTAAACTACTAAATTAATAAACCAATAGTTAGAACGGTTCGATAACCCATTCAATTTCCATAACCTTGGTTAGATCATGCAATAGTCACTTAGCTTAACCACATATAACTATGGCTAATTTCTTTGAATTTCGATCCTCTAAATTTTGAATTTTTATTTGAGAGGGTAAAGTGTGATTTCTTACCATTGGATATTTTCTCTCTCATGTTTTCTCTTAGTCCCACCTATAAATTAAATGATGAGAAATCATATTTTACCTTCTAAAGTGAAATCTAAAATTTAGAGGATCCAAATCCAATTTCTTTTATCTTTATTTTTAGTATTTCATAGCATGTATCTAAAGAGACCATTGTTTGAGCATAATTTTACACTTTAGAAATAGAAGACCAATTCGGCCTGTCAGCGCATTTTTAACAATATGTATGTATGAAGTCCGTCATTAGTTTAAAAAAATATGAAGACAATGTTATTATAATTTTTTTTTTGAATTTATCTTTCCAATTCCATACAAAGAGTATAATAGAATACTATAAGCTAAAGTTTATTAATTAGCATAAGTAATGGTTAATAAAATGAATATATTTTTTTATAAAAAAATTGTAAATAAAATTTTTATTATAAAATAATATGAAAAATTTTGATGTTGAATTCTTTAGTGATAGTGATAAGTAACTTTTTTTTATTTGGTCATGGGCTTATTCTAGCCAAAAAAGAAAACATGCCTAGAAATCTGTCCATGAACCCGACCCACCCTACTCTCCTATGTAAGCACTCTTATATTATTTTTTTCTTATATTATTGGTCTAGGACTTTTACATTATGTAAACTTAATGGCTGATGTTGAATTCTTTAGTGATAGTGATAAGTAACTTTTTTTTATTTGGTCATGGGCTTATTCTAGCCAAAAAAGAAAACATGCCTAGAAATCTGTCCATGAACCCGACCCACCCTACTCTCCTATGTAAGCACTCTTATATTATTTTTTTCTTATATTATTGGTCTAGGACTTTTACATTATGTAAACTTAATGGTTTGACTATTTGTTTTTTATCAGAATGCTGCGCTGGACAGCTGCCAGTTCTAGTGGGTCCAACTAAACACAAACTGAACACTAAAAAGAATTGAGAGAATTCATTAAATGTTCTCACCAAATTTAATGGTTTCACTGAATCACTTTTAAAGAAATGCTTAATGATTAATATAAAAAAAATTGCTTAATGATTTTTTACTCCTTTTTTTTAATATAATAAAGTGAGTTATTGGTTGCTTAATGGTTAATGATTAATACAAAAAAAAAAAAACTACTTAATGATTTCATACTCTTTTTTTTTTCTATCTATTAAAGTTTGTTATTGGTTGCTAGAGTCACAGAGATATAGAGGGCACTAGTCATTAGATCCTCCATAAAGGAATTAAGCTAAAAATATACCATAGTTAATGATTAAATCAGTTAATATATACTTCATGCAGAAAAGATAAATTAAGTTATTAGCATCCACTTCAATATATATTATTATACAATTAAAATATACGTTGATTAAATTCTAAGTAGCTTTCTTTATTATAGTATATTATTGATTGTTTAATATTAAACGTTGACTTTTGAAACCAATTTGATACCGCTAGCAATATTATGTTATTATTTTGTTTAAGCTTTAAGGTTAAAGTTTTTTTATTTTCAAAAAAAATAATAATTTATTAACTCAGTAACTCTTTAATTTTAACATGTTTAAAGTAACCTATTGATTACTGTGCTCTGATTGAGGCCATTATTTCAAATTTTCATTTTATTCAAGTCTTCGATTGTATTTCACAATATATATTTTAAATCAAGTTCATCTCTTAACACACATAATTCATATACACTAAATATAGTTTACAGTTACCTATTTTTTTACTACTTAGGGTTCATAATACTCTAAAAAAAAGCAATTGTTATAAAATTTTAAATTTTTAAAAATTAAATAATAAGTTATTTATAAGTTATTATATTATATTAAAATTTTATTTAAAACAATTATTTTATCAAAAATAATTAACTAAAATTTTATAATTATTAAATTTTAATTTAATTATGACTTATTTTATTAAATTTAAATTATTTATTAAAAAATATTTTAATAAACAAAAATTAAATTAATTATTATTTGAAATGTGGCATATATATATATATACTCCGTATCCAGTCATTTCTCCACCGAATGGAATTTGATAAATAGAGAGAAACACCGTGGAGAGAGAAGAGAACGGAAACCATGGAATCGTGATCTTCCGGCTTCAATTTCTTGTAATTCTTAACTCTAATAAAAAATCTAATCCAATAAAAGTATTCATATCTTTTTCTTCTACATATTGGCGTCACTTTTGTTCGGTAAAAATTAACGGTGACATAGTTCTCCTTCTTCTTGAATTCGGCCAATTGAAATTCTAGGAGGCTTAGACAATTTCTGACGTTTTCTTCCTCAGCAACTCGATCGGAAAGTTTTTCCAAAGTTTCCGTTGTTATGATTATTTTTGTATAGAAGTAGGATTTGATAACTTTATAATAATTAAATAAGAATTTGATAAGTGAATGTTGATTTGGTTGATTATTGTTTGAGTTCGAATGAGTTTATGTTGAATTATTATTGTTGCTTGTGATTTGTTGGTTTGGCTATGAAGAATGTAACACCCTACCACACAGAGTCTTATGTTTAAGTCATAAAGGTGAGGTGGCAAGGTATTACGACCTCTAAAAGTAAAATATATATAATAATAATAATGAAAAGATATAGTATGCTAGGAGCCTTGAAAAATAGGTAAAACAAAATTGCAAAATAAAAAAGCGCAACCCTCAGAAATCGTGGTTACTGGCATGAGAAGAAAACTAAAGCTCAATGACAAATATATACAGATGACACGAGTAGAGGGTCAATAATACAAAATAACAAGTTCCTAACTCAGCCTGTGAAGCTAAGGCTGGCCGGAGAACAGATGCATACATATATATACATAATAATAGCCCAAAAGAACATGTTCAAAATCCTAATTCTCCAATTAAACCTCTAAGAGGTACATAAACAAAGTATTCTTACATCCAAGAGGAGAAACTATACATATATATACATCAAAGTAACAAAAGGAGACCCCAAAATAAGCCACTTCACCGCAGAAACTCCAGACGCCTACCGAGGTGTCGCTCGACCTGCATCTGAAAACAACAACACAGTATGTGATGAGAACCGGAGGTTCTCAACATGGTAAAGGTGCCACGCATATAATATATAAGGTCCTGGGAATGCTAAAGGTAATCCTAGAACGTCAACTCTCAAATTATAAAGCTTAAATTACTAAACAGAAATCATAAAAGGGGTGGTCTTCTAGGGAATTCTAAACCTAGCTTAAGCTTTAACCTTAACTCTAATCCTGTCCACCTTTCTTCCGTACCTCCATCTCCGATGATTCGCATAGACAAAACAAACAGACAAAGCAAGCACAGGTAGAAAATAAGTAGTTCAAGTAACAATTACAACAACTAGCAGAATATAATCAATTAGGCATTCCCAATTAAGCCATACAAACAAAGCACACATATGCATATGATGAGTGTCTATCCTACTAGCCGTGAGCTCACGTGTCGGTTACTTTGCCAGAACCCGACACATCTGATAGCTAACCCAGACATTGGTCTCTAGGTTGCGCATCTTCAGGAGGATCATAAACGAAGGAGAGTGCCTTTTCACCTTCTCTTGGAGGTTTCACGAAGGAGAGTGCCTTTCCACATCGAAGGAGTGTGCCTTTCCACCTTGCAACCAGAGAAGAATGTGGGGAAAACAATACGAAGGAGAGTGCCTTTCCACCTTCCCCACATCCACATCACGACAAGAGAGGGAACTTCCGTCCTCAACTTGCCATCCAAACACATTTTTAAATTAATACGCAAGCGGGATCACACCCAGACCTTGCCATCTCGACCATTTCAGCCACATACAATCATCCCCAAATCACATCTTTTATCATCATCATTTCCTTATATTTGTTCTTTATAGCCGTAGCGACATGTACTCATTTAGCTTTCACATCATTCTCTTATAATTCATCAGGTTTACCTCTTTCTTCATTCCCAAGTTACCTTAATTTTCTAGCTTCAACTAATTACTAAGCTTAGTATTATACTTTATGACTAAAAGGATGAAAATAGAGGTTTAGAAGTCTCAAATTCTGGTTTAAAACACAGAAAATCAGCTTTGTAGAAAACAGGGGCCACGCATAAGCGTGGGAGTACAAAAAGGTATCACGTGTGCGCATTTCCTTACCACGCGTACGCGTAGGTGAGAACATCATGTCACGCGTACGCGTGGGTCATGCGTACGCGTGGTTATGCATGTTGGCTCATCATGCGCACGCATGGGTTGCTCGCGCATGCACAGTTTAAAATGCCATTCCACGCATATGCATAGGCCACGCGTACGCGTGGGCGTATGCTGTTAAAAGAAAAAAAACACAGTTCACCCAGAAAGCTGCACAATGCCCAGAAATTGTTAAATCCTCCTGCATAACACATAATTCATACCTAAACTTCCGACGTTCATAACTTTTGCTACAAAATTCCGTTTTTCACAAAATTTATACCGTTCAAAAGCTTGTAAAACCATCTTTGAGTTGAAACAAATTCCACCTCCAACCAAAGTTTGAAGCTCCAGTTATGAACCGCCGAAGTTCGGCCAAAAACTAAGTTTTTCAAAAAAACTTCAAACCTCATTTTCTTTTCAAAATCCATTCCCACTCAATTCAACACATTCATATCCATCAATATATTTGCCCTCAACAATAGCACAATAATCCTTAGCTCATTAACATCTCATTTTAATCCAACTTTACAAGTTTTAATCACAAACTAACATATTATTCTATATACACATATTGTCATTACCGTAAAATTCTCCAACCATCATCACATCGTTATTCATGATATCAATGCCAACAAATTCAAATAAACACCACTCAATCTCAACCATACCATTATATTGCCATAATCATAAAATCCTCCATCCATCATCATTATACTAACATATATATATATATACATCTAACCCACATTATTAATTATTCAATTATAACCAAACACCAAGAAGACATCATAAATTCACCATATTCCTCAACACATGTCCAACATCAATTTATCCATCAATATCATAAAGACTAATCATTTAACACATTTAACCACTTCAACTTATCCTATAGTTCTCTAGCCTAAGTTTTCATAGAGCCTTACATATTAAATGCGCGAAACCTAAACCATACCTTGGCCGATTTTTGTATATTGTCCAAGGCGAAACACCAACCAACACAGCCCCTCAAGCCCCCAAAATCATCAAAGCTCAAGTACCCAACCTTCACAAAGTTCCAATGCTCATAATTCAAGCTCAAACATATACACTTATACACCTAATTTCACATATTTCACCATACATACTCAAAATTCACATTTAATATAATAGAATTGAAATTGGCTAGGGTTGATGAACCTTACCTTGTATGTGCCTCAATCAAACCAAAGCCCACCAATTCCTCAAGTCAATTTGATCCTATAACATCAATTTAACCAAAATCTTAACATTTCAGATTTGAAGAAGAGAGAATAGGAGATGAGATTATTTTTTCCTCACCTTAAAAGGTACCGGACTTTGTGGAGCTCGTCACTGCAGACGTGTGGCCGCAAACGGTGCGGCGATCGGAGCTCCGGATCAAAAGTTATTGGAATTTAATCAAAGCCAAGGGTTTGTGAACTTAATACATGTTCTTCCCCCTTTTGAATGTTCCCAGCGTGTATGCATGCTGAATGGGGATGAGAATGAGCTTAGCTCATTAAGTATGATGGGTTAGTTGGGCCCACGGGCCCGGTTCGATCGGTTTGGTCCAATCTTGGACCAAATTCTTTGAAATTGGTGTCAAAATTTTTGTTTTAATGAGCTCTATCCTAATTTAATATTAGATTTATATTTTTAATTTTCTTGATTAAAATTTAATTTATAGACTAATTATTCGCTAATTTTTTGGGGTTTACATCCTACCCATCTAATTAAGAATTTTGTCCTCAAAATTTAGATTCAGTTACCTGAAAAGAGGTGTGGGTAGTCGTCTCATTTCGGATTCAATAGTCCTTGGTTTTAATCACTTGGTCTCAATTGCTCACCGCTCCTAACTTCGTCGAGATAATTTTTAAGAAAGTGCAACTTCCTTTTTCTAACTATCTAGGTCTTCGCTTCCAATTAAATCATTTGGTTGGGATCACGTAGTTAGAATCTTATTTTGGATTTCACTGATCCTTTCTCTATTGTTTCGGTTTTCAATTTTAGAATCTAGGTTGTCAAATCTTTCGGGGTTGGGTTGATACCAGAGTGACTAACGTACCGCGCCACCTTAATGTATAGCTTGGTCATTTTTCCTCCGATAGGTGAAAGGTGGATGGATTTTCGTCATTCGATTCACAATTACCTAATGGTATTAAATCCTTCGTTTAATGCTAAAAGTTTTTTTACCAGGGCGTCGTCATGGCACCATAAGGCTGCATTCATTCACGTCCTTGGTATTAAGTCCTTGGTTAATGTATCATTAGGTTCAGATGTGATGAATCTCAACACAAAGGTTGCTTTCTCCTCTCAAAGTTCAAAATCTTGTTATATTGGGGCATCTAAGTAATCAGTGCATCTTAACGCGTCGATTGAACCACAGACAATGCGGTAGGCAACAATTAAAGTTCCAGATCTCTTCTTGTTATGGTATACTACACATTCCATCTTTCGTATTTTAAAAGTTTTGCTCTTAATGAGTCATCGCCTTGATGGCTATATTTAGAAACAATACTAAATGTTTACCAAGCTCGAGGAAATTTTTGAGAAGACATCAAACTAAAAGACGTTCACACGGCCTAAATGGCATTTCCAAGGAATGAAAAAAAAGGACATCTGGTATAATATGATTAATTTTTTTTTCGGGTTACTTATATTTGTTTTGCATGGTTAAATGACGAGAGCTGATAAGGTTGGGAATTAGCGAATAGGCTCGGGATAAGATCGGTTCTGGTTTGTTTTATGGTATTGTAAGAGGCGAATTCGTAATTGATCGTGGTGAAAGTTGGCTGTGTGGGAGTCGAGAGCAAGCACACAGTTGTATTTAAGTTAAAATGTGTAGTAAAGCATGGAGGGCTTGAGTAATCTAAAAGAATTATTAACTCCAATTGTTAAAAGGGCTTCCAAATTTAAGCAAAACTATGAACTAAGAAGTAGGATCGGGAAAGCTACCAAATAACCAACTATAGTGTTGAAATAAGCTCGAATAATGAGTATGGAAATGTTTGGGTTGCTGACTTGTGATGTAACCATGGTACACGGACGATTTGACAAAGGTGATATTGTAATTGGCTTTTAGATTGAACGGTAGTAAGTTGATTGTCGAAAGTCTTTCTGTTGTTATCTTCCTCTTCCTCTGTCATCACTGGTATTTCACACTAGAAACGCTTCATTAAACAGACTTCATTTCTATCACCCATCTCATCTGACTCTCCAAGCTCTGCTGTTTTTAACGGTATTATGGTACACAAGGTAACCATGAACGATTTGGTCCTCGTCTCAAACTCTTATCGCTACTCACTCTTTCTTGCCACCTGAGTAATTTGCAGCTAAAAGCTAAATCCGTGTCATGCCTCTTCCTTGTAATTTTGGGTTATTAAGTTTGACACCTACAATTCTAGTTTATTTTAAGTATAGATAAGTGTGATGTCTCACTTCCTATATGCAAATAAAATTTCAGGTATCAATTTCAGTTTACCTCTTCCTTCTTGTGACCCACCGTCACCTTGGGCTCTCCTACGTGGACGAACTATCGCCCTATGCCTCTGATTCGCTTATTTCTAGAAGTCTTGATCATTCGTCCGACGCTAACTAGAAACTTCACTAAACTCTGCAAGCTTTGATGGCAATACCCTACTCGGAACGATTTAGTTTGGCCCTAAATTCTAACCTGGGTCTTTCTTCCCTATCTTAGGCTATGAGTAATCATGGTATCCTAGAATGATACATTGCTCCTTAAATTCAATCATTGCAATTACCTTAACCTGAGGATTATGATCGGTCTGCATCACAAGTTTCCACCACGTGGATTAGGACAGTCCTTAACTAGATGCCCGGGTGATCCGCACCGGTAACACAGACCTTGCTTGCTTTTATGCTGCCTATTGGGTCGGTAATTCTCAGTCTTCTTGAATTCTTGACTCCTTGGTGCCAAGTTCTAACGGTAATCTCTTCGGCGGGACTCCCAGTTATCATTCTTTGCCACGGCTGCGTTCCTCACACATTCTTCAGCTATTCGACTCTTGTTCACAAGTTCAGAAAACACCCTAATCTCCATGGGTGAAACGAAGCTTAGAATATCGCTCCAAAGGCCTCCCTCATACTTGATACATTTCCACTCAGCAAAATCCTCAGGAGCTCCTTGACAAATCTGTGAAAAATGACATAATTCCTCAAACCTGCTCGTGCACTCAGTAACAGTCATCTGGCCTTGTTTCAGCTGAAGCAGTTCAAGTTCCTTAGCATTTCTGACTGAACTGGGAAAGTACTTCTTATAAAACTCTGTTCAGAACAATTCTCAAGAAATTACAACTCCATCAGGCTGCAGAATATGCCTCATGCCCTGCCACCAATGCTGAGCCTCACCTTGCAGCTGGTAGGTTCCAAACTCAACCCACTGTTCTTCAAGAACCTGCTGAGCCTGTAATGTTCGCTCTATAGCTTGAATCCAGTTGTCTGCATCGGTAGGGTTCGAGGTTCCTCTGATGGTCATAGGATGAACCTTCAAGAAGGAGGAAAGCGTCATAAGACCCTCATCGCCGTTGTTGCCATTATTTCCATTGTTTATTTGGTTTCCAAGGGCTTCGGCTGTCGCCTGCATAGTCGCAGCCATGTTTCCCAGGGCAGCCATAAAGTCTACAGAGTTAGGATTATTCCCTGTCGCTTCAGGCATAGCATTTCCTATTCTGCCTCTACCTCGCCCGCGTTTGCGAGTCGACATCTGGTCCCTATACACACCAAACAAGTGATATCAAGTTGATCAGTATCAATATCACAAGTCTAGTGCTTCAAGTCCCAAATGCATGCTCATGAACATTTATGCTATGTATATCAGCCATATATCCTAATAGCACATAGACACATACACAGAGAATGCATAGAAGCATAGTCAGTCAGTCCTCAGGCTTTATAGGAACGAACTACTCTGATACCATAATGTAACACCCTACCACACAGAGTCTTATGCTTAAGTCATAAAGTTGAGGTGGCAAGGTATTACGACCTCTAAAAGCAAAATATATATAATAATAATAATAATGAGAAGAGATAATATGCTAGGAGCCTTGAAAAATAAGTAAAACAAAATCACAAAATCAAAAAGCGCAACCCTCAAAAATCGTGGTTGCTGGCGTGAGAAGAAAACTAAAGCTCAATAACAAATATATACAGATGACACGAGTAGAGGGTCAATAATACAAAATAACAAGCTCTTAACTCAACCTGCGAAGCTAAGGCTGGCCGGAGAATAGATGCATACATATATATACATAATAATAGCCCAAAAGAACATGTTCAAAACCCTAGTTCACCAATAAACCTGTAAGAGGTACATAAACAAAGTATTCTTACATCTAAGAGGAGAAACTATACATATATATACATCAAAGTAACAAAAGGATACCCCAAAATAAGCCACTTCGCCGCATAAACTCCAGACGCCTACCGAGGTGCCGTTCGACCTGCATTTGAAAACAACAACACAGTATGGGATGAGAACCGGAGGTTCTCAGCATGGTAAAGGTGTCACACATATAATATATAAGGTCTTGAAAATTCCAGAGGCAATCCTAGAATGCCGACTCTCAAATTATAAAGCTTAAATTACTAAACAGAAATCATAAAAGGGGTGGTCTTCTAGGGAATTCTAAACCTAGCTTAAGCTTTAACCTTAACTCTAATCCTGTCCACCTTTCATCCGTACCTCCATCTCCGATGATTCGCATAGACAAAACAAACAGACAAAGCAAGTACAGGTAGAAAACAAGTAGTTCAAGTAACAATTACAACAATTAGCAGAATATAATCAATTAGGCATTCCCAATTAAGGCATAGCAAACAAAGCAAATATATGCATATGATGAATGTCTATCCTACTGGCCGTGAGCTCACGTGTTGGTTACTTTGCCAGAACCCGACACATCTGGTAGCTAACCCAGACATTGGTCTCTAGGTTGCGTATCTTCATAAGGATCATAAATGAAGGAGAGTGTCTTTCCACCTTCTCTTGGAGGTTTCACGAAGGAGAGTGCCTTTCCACATCGAAGGAGTGTGCCTTTCCACCTTGCAACCAGAGAAGAATGTGGGGAAAACAATACGAAGGAGAGTGCCTTTCCACCTTCCACACATCAGCATCACGACAGGAGAGGGAACTTCCGTCCTCAACTTGCCATCCGAACACATTTTCAAATTAATACGCAAGCGGGATCACACCCGAACCTTGCCATCTCGACCATTTCAGCCACATACTTATCTCGACCATTCCGGCCACATACAATCATTCCCAAATCTCATCATTTATCATCATCATTTCCTTACATTCGTTCTTTATAGCAGTAGCGACATGTACTCATTTAGCTTTCACATCATTCTCTTTTAATTCATCAGGTTTACCTCTTTCTTAATTCCCAAGTTACCTAAATTTTCTAGCTTCAACTAATTACTAAGCATAGTATTATACTTTACGACTAAAAGGATGAAAATAGAGTTTTAGAAGTCTCAAATTCTGGGTTAAAATAAAGAAAATCAGTTTTGCAGGAAACAAAGGCCACGCGTACGCGCGGCCCACGCGTACGCTTGGGAGTACAAAAAGGTAGCACGCGCGCGCATTCCCTTACCACGCATACGGTAGGTGAGAACATCATGTCACGTGTACGCGTGGGTCATGTGTACGCGTGGTCATGCATGTTGGCTCATCACGCGCACGCTTGGGCTACTCGCGCATGCGCAATTTAAAATGCCATTCCACGCGTACACGTGGGCCACGTGTATGCTTGGGCGTACGATGTTAAAAAAAACACAGTTCACCCAGAAAGCTGCACAATGCCTAGAAATTGTTAAATCCTCCTGCATAACACATATTCATACCTAAACTTCTGACATTCATAACTTTTGCTACAAAATTCCATTTTTCTCAAAATTTATACCTTTCAAAAGCTTGTAAAACCATCTTTGCTTTGAAACAAATTCCACTTCCAACTAAAGTCTGAAGCTCTATTTATGAACCGCCGAAGTTCGGCCGAAAATCAAGTTTTTCAAAAAAACTTCAAACCTCATTTTCTTTTCAAAATCCACTCCCACTCAATTCAACACATTCATATCCATCAATATATTTGCCTTCAACAATAGCACAACAATCCTTAGCTCATTAACATCTCATTTCAATCTAACTTTACAAGTTTTAATCACAAACTAACATATTATTCTATATACACATATTGTCATTACTATAAAATTCTCCAACCATCATCACATCGTTATTCATGATATCAATGCCAACAAATTCAAATAAAACCAGTCAATCTCAACCATACCATTATATTGCCATAATCATAAAATCCTCCATCCATCATCATTATACTAACATATATATATATATACATCTAACCCACATTATTAATTATTCAATTATAACCAAACACCAAGAAGACATCATAAATTCACCATATTCCTCAACACATGCCCAACATCAATTTATCCATCAATATCATAAAGACTAATCATTTAACACATTTAACCACTTCAACTTATCCTATAGTTCTCTAGCCTAAGTTTTCATAGAGCCTTACATATTAAATGCGTGAAACCTAAACCATACCTTGGCCATTTTTGCGTATTGTCCAAGGCAAAACACCAACCAACACAGCCCCTCAAGCCCCCAAAATCATCAAAGCTCAAGTACCCAACCTCCACAAAGTTCCAATGCTCACAATTCAAGCTCCAACATATACACTTGTACACCTAATTTCACATATATCATCATACATACTCAAAATTCACATTTAACATAATAGAACCGAAATTGGCTAGGGTTGATGAATCTTACCTTGTATGTGCCTCAATCAAACCAAAGCCCACCAATTCCTCAAGTTAATTTGATCCTATAACATCAATTTAACCAAAATCTTACCACACGAAAAACCCTAACATTTCAGATTTGAAGAAGAGAGAATAGGAGCTAAGATTATGTTTTCCTCACCTTGAAAGGTACCGGGATTTGTAGAGCTCGTCATTGCGGACGCGTGGCCGCAAACGGTGCGGCGATCGGAACTCCGGATCAAAAGTTATTGGAATTTAATCAAAGCCAAGGGTTTGTGAACTTAATACATGTTCTTCCCCCTTTTGAATGTTCCCATCGTGTATGCATGCTGAATGGGGATGATAATGAGCTCAGCTCATTAAGTATGATGGGTTAGGTTGGCCCACGGGCCTGGTTCGACCAGTATGGCCCGTTCGGCCTAATCTTGAGCCAAATTTTTTGAAATTGGTGTCAAAATTTTCATTTTAATGAGCTCTATCCTAATTTAATATTAGATTTATATTTTTAATTTTTCTTATAAAAATTTAATTTATAGACTAATTATTCGCTAATTTTCTGGTGGGTTTACAAGGAATAGTTCAGCTGTGGTTGTTTTAATGGTTTTGAGACTGTTGTGAAGTGGTATTTTGAGGAAATTGATGAGATTTGGTGGTTGAAAAATTAAATTAAAAGTTGAGAAAAATGGATAACCGAGAGACTCGAAAACGGATTAAAATACAAGTAATATTTTGAAAAGGAATGGCTAAGGATTTCAGTTTTGGGTATAAGAGGAAGATTAATATTTAAACTTTATTTTTAAAGGGTAACATTATATTTGTATATAAAAATCGAGGTACAATTTGTATTTATATAATTTTTTGGGTATTTTGGATAATAAATAAAGTACAGGGGTAAAAATAGGTATTTTATAAAATTCAGAGTTATTTTTATAAATATAAAAATAAGTGAGGGTTCAAATATAATTTTATAGAATATTATCTAGTAAATATATTATTAATATTATTATAAGTCAGAGAATAGCAAACAGAGTGATCTTAAAAGCTTTAGAGAATGCAGACTCATTTAAAGTACTTTATAATTCTTTTTCATAAGACACTTAGGGAAAGGTGAGGGAATAATGCGAAGATAAATTATATTACGGAATGATAGGGAAGAAAAGAAGAAGAAAGAAAAGAAAAGGAAAGAAAAATATTAAAAAATCTTTGCCACAGGAGAGCAGAGAACAAAGATTAAAAGAACCTAACGAATCTCAGCCATAGGAGAGCAGAGCACAGAAAAGAAGAAAATATATTAACTAAAGGGATATCTATCACAGGAGAGCAGATCTCTGCCACAGGAGAGCAGAGGACAAAGATAAAGAAAAAGCTTTAAAAGACTGTCTGCCACAGGAGAGTAGATGCGACCTTGTTTGGGCCTTAGTGCCAAATGTATAGTGGGACGCCCACACACTGAGAACTATTTTTCAGATGTAATCATATTCAAATACACTTAAAAGTCACACTGTATGCGGCCTGGCCGTAATACTTATATACACACTGTATGCATCTGAAAAGCCATATTTGGGACTTGTGCCCAGGTAATGTCGGGAACGGGTAGGCAACCGACACATGAGCTCATGGCCTACGATAGGAATAGACATGCATCATGCTTGTTTGCGCATATTTGTTTTTGAGTGTGTTTCCTGTGATTGTGGGTGTATGTGCTAAATGGTTGTTCGAATTTTATGTTCTATAATTGTTGAATTGGATTGTTCTTTGTTGACTGTTATTGCTTACTAAGTATATATAAAATGAACTAAACTTCTAACCCCGACCCTACTAAGAACTCCCCAGTTCTTACTTATAAACCACTATTTTATGGTTTATCTTGTACTAATTTGAGTGATTTTTATCAACTCTCTGCTCACTTATTCATATAATTTGCATGAGTTTACATTTTCCTTCCTAATTTTGTTCTATAATTGGAAACTTGCTTCCCAAATTACCAAAAATTAATTCCCCTTTACCATTCGATGCCTTGATATGTGTGTTAAGTGATTTCAGGGTTTATAGGGCAGGAATGGCTCAGAGGATGGAAAGGAAGCATGCAAAAGTGGAAGGAATACAAGAAGTTGAAGGAACTACTAAGCTGTCCAACCTGACCTCTTCGCACTCAAATGGTCATAACTTGAGCTACAGAGGTCCAAATGAGACGGTTTTAGTTGCGTTAGAAAGCTAACATCCGGGGCTACGAAATGATATATAATTTGTCATAGTTGCACTGAATAAAAGTGACATGCATGCGTAAATCCATGCGCACGTGTGGTTCTGTAGAAAATTAGCGACCTGTACGGATCAGAATTCGCCCCCGGCGATTTTTGGGCTGTTTTTGACCCATTTCTCGGCCCAGAAAACACAGATTAGAGGCTATAAAGTCGGAAAATCCATTCATTCATAAAAAAACAACATTCATAATTCACAATTCTAGGTTTTAGATGTAGTTTTCTAGAGAGAGAGGCTCTCTCCTCTCTCTTCGGATTTAAGATTTAGGATTTCTCTAAATTTTAGGATTGCTTCTCAATTTCAGGTTCAATGTTCCTTTAATTTAATTTCTCTTCTACTTTTAATTACTCTATTACTTTAGTTTGTTTATTTTCCCAATTGGCTTATGGATTCCTATGTTTAATTTTATTTTCTATTTAATACAAATTGAGGTATTTCAGATTTATGATTTCTTTCTTTAATTTATGTTATTGATGCTTCCAATTAATCTTCTCCTGGTCAAGACATTTTTATTCGAGTAGATTTTCTCCCCTTTTGGCTTTGGTGGAGTAATTGGTGACACTTGAGTTATCAAACTCAGCAGTTGATTGAAAATTGGAATTTGCTGATTGATTTGGATCCCTCTAAAGCTAGTCTTTCCTTAGGAGTTGACTAGGACTTGAGGAATCAAATTGATTAGTCCACTTGACTTTCCTTTATTTAGTAAGGGTTAACTAAGTGGGAGCAATAAACAATTTTCATCACCCTTGATAAGGATAACTAGGATGGGATTTCCAGTTCTCATACCTTGCCAAGAGTCTTTATAGTTAGTTTGTTTCCATTGCCATTTACTATTGTTGCTTCTTATCTTAAAAAACCCAAAAAGATACTTTTTTATAACCAATAATAAACACACTTCCCTGCAATTCCTTGAGAGACGACCCGAGGTTTAAATACTTCGGTTATAAATTTTATTAGGTTTTGTTACTTGTGACAACCAAACTTTTGTACGAAAGGATTCTCTGTTGGTTTAGAAACTATACTTACAATGCGATTATTTTGATAAAATTCTTTACCGGCAGAAAACCCGTTCGTCAAAATAGCGCCGTTGCCAGGGAATTGCAAACGTGTGCCTTATTATTGGTTATTGTAAATATTTGCTTTTTGCTTGTTTATTTGTTTTTTTATTTTTGTTTTTAATTTTTATTAGTTACTATGAATTCTCACCCCTCTAGTTTCAAGTTTGGTTCCAATGTTGTTGTAAGGAATGGAAACTATAATGAAAATAGGCATCAAGGTTGGAAGAATCAAAGATGGGAAGAGCCACAAGGATTTGATCAACCCTCTTGGCAACAACCCCCTCTAATGCGCTATCACCAACAACCATTCTGTGATGCATACCAAGACTATAGTTATGGTGGACCCTTTCGTGACAAACCACCTCCACCAAATTACTATGGTCAAGAGCCATTCCGAGGTGCGTACCAAGATGATAGATATGGTGGACCCCTTGTAGTTACCAATAAGCCCCATCATATGCCTATGAACCACCTCCTCAATATAGCTTTGAACCACCATACTCACAAGCCCCCTACTACCAAACACCATCACATGATCCTAACCCTTATCCACCATATCAACCACCTTATGAGCCATATGAGCCATACATAGATCCACCCCAATTCCAACCCAATTACTCCCAAGAACCACTACCTCCATATACACCACATCCATATCCATCGATCCAAGAGCCTTATGGTCCTACTTATGATATCCAAGCAGAACAAGAGTCAAGGGATCGTCTCAAGAAAACAGTGGATTAATTTCAAGTAACCCTGCGTCAATTGGACTGAGCGATAAACCGAATAGCACCCGAAGCTTTCATGGCTAAAGAATCTCAACTTGAGAACAAGGAATTGAAGTGTGCTGTGCAACAAGTGGAAAAGATGGAGAGTGATGAACCACCACATTCTTATTATGATGAACCACCCTCTTATCATGAACCTTTCCTCCCAAGTAATGAGCCCTTATATCCACCTCAACCTTCAATGCATGACACTCTTGGTGTTCTTCTTCAAGGGCAAAGAGAGATGGAACGGGGAGTACTAGAATTTGCGACTGCCTTAACCGAGGTAGTAAATCAATTAGCTTTCCAACATCTAAGCACTTAAAGTACTCCCATGGCTATATGTGGAGAATAAAAAGAAGAGCGTAGCATGAAGGAGACACTAGAAACTCCGGTGGACAATGAGGAACATGGCTTTGTATTGGAACAAGTGGAGGAAGCCATAATAGTTGCAGAGGAAGAAGTGGTTGAAGATTTAGGAGATGCTGAACCTCCATGGGAATCTAGAATTGTATAGTACTCCTCCAATAAGATTGAAATTGATGTCAAGAAGGCCAGTGCACAACCTCCATGGCATATTCCTTATGAAGATTTGGATGGGATAGATCAAGAAGTAAGTTCCCTTGGTGATAAGGATCATGCATCAAGTCCTCCTAGTGATAAATCTACATCCGCAAATGAACTCCTTGAATATGAAAACTCTTCTCTGATCAAGTCTGAGAATGATGTGGAAGCGGAAATTCTTAGAAAAGGGCGGACGGGAGTTGAGTACGCTTTGTCAAGAATGTTGGAGACTTCTCCACCTAGGTTGCCACATACTCCTTCATTTGAGTGGATAAGGCTTGTCTCTATACACCTTACCATTCCACCTTAATATGGTATTCTTGAAATGGATGGCCAACTTAGGAGACTTTGTGGCATTAAGCGTAAGAGAAGGATGTTTAGTGGTTGGAGTTTCAAATCAAGGCTCATCAAGGTTGATACTTCAAGAGATAGATGTAAGAGCTCAACTGGTGATAATTTGGTTAGATCTAAAAGAAGAGTTTGGTACTCTGTAGAGAATTCAGAGTGCTTGCCACCCGGATGGAACCATGATAATCAACTTGAAGACGGGTGTAGAATCAAGATTTGGGATCCCGGCATATAAGAAGATCAACTTTGGAAGCTCAAAGCTTGTGAAGAACTCCATTAAGGCTTGGGAAATTTACATGGAATAGACAGAGCTTATTGGAAGTCCAAGCATTGGTGGCAGTTTCAAGATGAGTTCAAGCACAAGCCGCCATGACAAGGAGCTCACCAAATGTCCAACTTAAGGACTTTAACTAAAAGTGCTAGGTGGGAGACAACCCACCATGGTATGGTCATTCCTTTTCAGTCTTAGTTTTATTTTATTTTGTTTTATTCTTAGTTTTATTTTATTTTTCTTAGTGTTCATTCATAATTTCTGCATAGTCATCTGCATTCTGCACTAAAAAAAAAGGGATTGACACGCAAGCGTCAACGACGCGCACGCGTCGTATGTGTCTGCGCAACTAGACAGAGAGTTGCGCGAGAGACGCGCGAGAGGGGTGCCTGAAGCACAAGCCACCCCACGCGTACGCGTCCCTACAAAAAGTTCAACCCACGCATAAGTGTCAGCAACGCGTACGCGTGGGGATGAAAATCGGCGTAAAGAGCACCTGAACAGAGAGTTGTGCTTCCCTCGTGCTGGAACTGTGCTAGAGGCACAAAATCATTTCACGCGTACGCGTCCGTTCGCTTCCAGAACACCCACGCGTACGCATGGGCGACGCTTATGCGTCAAACGGCTAACTCAGTTTTCACGTGTACGCGTGATGCACGCGTACGCGTCGCGCCCTGTTTTTAAATTCTTACTTCTTTCTTTTCTCCTTTCTACTTCTTTCTTCCTTATTCTTCCCTTCTTACCTTCTTCTTCTTCATTCCTTTAACCTCTCATCCTTATTCTCTTTCATTATATTTTACTTAACTTATTTGCATACTTTCATTCATTGCATTTTAATTTTGTGCATGTTTTTATTTTTCCATTGGTGTTAAATTTTCTTATTCAACTGTTGCATCTTTTCTTGAATTATTCTGGTGCTTCATGACTTGTTTTATTCTGACTGGGTATTATTATTTATAAGTCAATGCTATTCTTTTGTGATACTTGCATTCTATTTGCATTGACATGCACTTATACTGTCTTTCATTACCCACACTCTCTCCCCCCATTGTTGTAATTTTCGCACTATTGATATGCCATTTGCTTCTACAATTTTTTTCACTTGCATGTTGTAGCTACCATGTAATTGAGACCCTAATTATTTGGCATTAACACCCATATTTTATTTGTTTTCTATCTTTGTTTTTGGGTTACCTTTCTTCCTTTTTCTATTCTTTCAGGATGGCCACCGAAGAAGGAAAAGGGAAAGCTTCTCAAAGGGGCGACAAACAAGTCCATCTGCACATTCTTTGGAGAAAAGCGTTAGTTGGAGCCACCCGTCCACTTGCACCTCTTAGCATGCACCGAGGACGGTGCAATCTTTAAGTGTGGGGAGGTCGATACCGACTTCCGTGGGTTAGTTATCTTCTTCTCAACACCAATGTTTTATTTTCTTTGTTAGTTCATTGTTGCATTTGCATGTTTGATTGCATGTTTGCTTGATTTTGTGCATATTTTACCACCACTTGGTTAAAGTAATAATTTCTTTTTCAAGAAACTTTTTAGAGTATTTCACTAATTTGAATTAAAATTTTTGTTAAACTTGCTTGAAGAATTTTATTTTGGAACATGGTTTAGAGCTCGAATAGACAAAACCTGTGAGATTTTTGAGCTTATTTGAATTGGTTGCATTTTACCAACCAATATTTTATTTTTGGTGTGTGTTGTTCTCTCTAAAATTGTGATCTTTGTCTTGCTTAATTCTATATTTCTATTGTTTGATGTATGCATACACTTATATGATTGAGGCCTTGTTTCACTGAGCTTACATACCCATATGGCCTTACCTTTCATTATCCCTTGTAAATCAATTTTGAGCCTTTTAACCCCATTTATTCTTTACTTTAGCTCATCACTAACTCTAAGCGGAAAACAATAATGTCCTTAATTTGAATCCTTGGTTAGCTTAGACTAGTGAGAGTATTCATGATTTAAGTGTGAGAAAGTTGGATTTGGAAACATTTGGTTTAAGAATTAGTGTTATATATCTTTATGAAAATGTGAAAGAAATGTTTAGGACATGTTCATGCATTCAATAATTTAATCATATGTATTGAGAAAAAAACAAAAAAAAAAGAAGAAAAAAAAATATATATATATAAAGAAAAAAATAAAGGAGAAAAAGAAAAGAAAAAGAGCAAATAAGTAAAATGGGACAAAATGCCCCAAAGTAAATGGTGAAAGCAATGCATATGTGCTGTACTCAAAATTAGGATGCATGAATATGTAGAAAACATGGTTAATGGATAGTTAAATATTGTATTAAGATTACATGGATTGTCCTAAGTTAGGTGGAAAGTTTAAGTTAATTAAGGATTCAGATTTTAGTCCACTTGGCCAAATACAATCCTACCTTGACCCTAACTCCATTACAACCCTTAAAAGACCTCTTGATATGTGTATTTGTGCATCAAATTTGTGTTGATTGGTAGAAGAAAAGCAAGCCTTAGAAAGCTAGGTTAGTAGAGAATTGAGAGATCAAACCTTAAACACTTGAGCGATTAGAGTGCATACACTTCCAGTGAGGGTTCGATGCTCGATTCTTTGTTCCCGGCTTTCACGAGTTATTTTCTTCTTGCAAGTCTATTTGTACTTCATTTTTATGATTTGAATTAGTGAAATCCAGTTCATATGATTCCTTGAAAGATTTATTTACTTTTCACCAGGTAGGTAAAAGCATTTTGCATTTAGTTGCATTCATACAGATAGGTTGCATTTCATACATTCTACCATTCCTCTTCACTCTTATAGCTTCTCTTGAGCTTAGCATGAGGACATGCTAATGTTTAAGTGTGGGGAGATTGATAAACCACTATTTTATGGTTTATCTTGTGCTAATTTGAGTGGTTTTTATCAACTTTCTGCTCACTTATTCATATAAATTGCATGAGTTTACATTTTTCTTCCTAATTTTGTTCTATAATTGGAAACTTGCTTCCCAAATTACCAAAAACTAATTCCCCTTTACCATTCAATGCCTTGATATGTGTGTTAAGTGATTTCAGGGTTTATAGGGCAGGAATGGCTCAGAGAATGGAAAGGAAGCATGCAAAAGTGGAAGGAATACAAGAAGTTGAAGGAACTGCTAAGCTGTCCAGCCTGACCTCTTCGCACTCAAACGGTCATAACTTGAGCTACAAAGGTCCAAATGAGGCGGTTTTAGTTGCGTTGGAAAGCTAACATCAGGGGCTTCGAATTGATATATAATTTTTTATAGTTGCACTGAAGAAAAGTGATGCACACGCATGGTTCTACAGAAAATCAGTGACCTGTACGGATCAGAATTCACCCCCGGCGATTTCTGGGCTGTTTTTGACCCAGTTCTCGGCTCAGAAAACATAGATTAGAGGCTATAAAGTTGGGAAATCCATTCATTCATAAAAAAACAACATTCATAATTCACAATTCTAGGTTTTAGATGTAGTTTTCTAGAGAGAGAGGCTCTCTCCTCTCTCTTAGGATTTAGGATTTAGGATTTCTCTAAATTTTAGGATTGCTTCTCAATTTCAGGTTCAATGGTCCTTTAATTTAATTTCTCTTCTACTTTTAATTACTCTATTACTTTAGTTTGTTTATTTTTCCAATTGGCTTCTGGATTCCTATGTTTAATTTTATTTTCTATTTAATACAAATTGAGGTATTTCAGATTTATGATTGCTTTCTTTAATTTATGTTATTGATGCTTCCAATTAATCTTCTCCTGGTTAAGGCATTTTTATTCGAGTATATTTTCTCCCTTTTTGGCTTTGGTGGAGTAATTGGTGACACTTGAGTTATCAAAATCAGCAGTTGATTGAAAATTGGAATTTGCTGATTGATTTGGATCCCTCTAAAGTTAGTCTTTCCTTAGGAGTTGACTAGGACTTGAGGAATCAAATTGATTAGTCCACTTGACTTTCCTTTTTTTAGTAAGGGTTAACTAAGTGGGAGCAATAAACAATTTTCATCACCCTTGATAAGGATAACTAGGATGAAATTTCCAGTTCTCATACCTTGCCAAGAGTCTTTATAGTTAGTCTGTTTCCATTGTCATTTACTATTGTTGCTTCTTATCTTAAAAAACCCAAAAAGATACTTTTTTCCATAACCAATAATAAACACACTTTCCTGCAATTCCTTGAGAGACGACCCAATGTTTAAATACTTCGGTTATAAATTTTATTGGGTTTTGTTACTTGTGACAACCAAACTTTTGTACGAAAGGATTCTCTGTTGGTTTAGAAACTATACTTACAACGCGATTATTTTGATAAAATTCTTTACCGGCAGAAAATCCGTTCGTCACTTACCCCATATCTCTACCCCTTTCAGCTACAGGCGCGAACGCTTAGTGCGAAACTACAAGAGCATAGAAGATTTTGTTTACAAGTTGAGTTGTTATATTTTATTTTCCCCTCATTATTTCTCGTTTTAGTTTTTAGAGGGGTAGAAATTGTATTTGAGAATCTTTGAGTAAGTCTATGTATTTTCTTGATTAAAGTTTCGGTTCATATTCATAAAGGCTCAATATTAAATAAAGATATTACAAAATAAAAAGGTTTAGAGGTAAGTAGCGCTCAGACTTTTAGTACGATCATGAGGTGCTAAAAGTTAGGGTGTTACAATTGTCATTGTCAACCATTAATGTTTGCTTTTAATGGAGACATGCAAATTGTATGGCTTTTAGATAGTAAAGTTCTAGACTTGCTATTGTCAGGTACTTGCGGTTGATGTGGTTCGATTCATTCTATTAATTGCACTAGCTTCTTAATAAAAAAATGCATTTGGCATAGATGAGATAAACCATAATTGTTAACGAACTATTTGGTAGTGTTGGATTAATTTTTGTTTTGATCCCATATTTTGAATAAGATACTTTAACAATTTCAAAGAAGTGTCAAAATCTTTTATAAATATTAGTATTTTAGAAAAAAATTTCATTTAAANTTATCATAACTATTTAAAAAATTATTTATACGATTAGCAACAGCTATTTTAAAAAATTGTCTAATTACATATTGAAAATAATTAAATAAATAACAAAGGTAACACTAAATAAATTTGTAGGATAGAGTATATTTTTTTGTTCTTAAAGAATAATTAAAATTTTCAAAAATACCATCAAAATTTATTTTGTTTCAATTTTGTCTTAGAAAAAGTTTTCAATTTGAATAAATATACTCTTGGTCACTATTTTTTTAAAAAATTTATAATCAATTCAGAAATAATTTCACAAAAATAACCTTTAACACAAGCAAATAAAATATAATCATCATGTATTATTATTAGATTAGTCCTAAATTTTTATACAATTTAACTTTCAATGGTATATTTGATTCAAATTTGAAAACTTTTGGGATAAAATTGAAACAAAATAAAATTTAGGGGTATTCTTTAAATTTTTAACAAACTTTAGAGACAAAAAATATATTTGATCAAATTTCTAACTATGATCTACTTGCAATTCTAAACATTTTTTGAGAAATTTTGTAATAAAAAATTTGAGAATATGATTTCATTGTTAACGACTAATATAGTATTTTGAGTCTTGCTCCTTAAAAGTCCAATTTTATGTATCCACCCCATATCCTTCACTGTTTACTATTTTATAATGTAATTTTGTACTTAACGTTAGCTAAACTATGCAAAGAAGACATAAAACTTGTGAAATTTATTGCATGTTAGGAAGGTAGGTGTGCTTTCAATGATATGTTAGTATTCTATAAGTGGACTTTAGCAAGCATTTGTTATCACAAAGCATTGTTTGGACTTTGTCAAGTACTCTATTTTACACTTTTACATTTTTCTTTTTAAACTTTTCCTACGTTTGAGATCAAGTATGAGTGATATACCTCCTACAAAAGTAGAGGTTCCACAACTCTCTAATGAGGTTATAAGTGAAATCTTCTATTTATGTGATGCTCCAACTATCCTCAGTTTCAGTGCTACATGCTATTATTGG
Source organism: Arachis ipaensis (assembly GCF_000816755.2). Taxonomy (NCBI): domain Eukaryota; kingdom Viridiplantae; phylum Streptophyta; class Magnoliopsida; order Fabales; family Fabaceae; genus Arachis; species Arachis ipaensis. The sequence continues at coordinate 109,020,667 of NC_029788.2, forward strand.
AGGCAAAGGCTAACGTCATTTGACTTTCTCACTCAAATCTCATAGATATGAAAAAGGCGTGGCTGCTCACTGTTCATTCACTTTGGGTTTGCATCTCTTGTGATCAACTCGGTAGATTGGATCATGAAGATTGATGCTGTTATCAGGGAAACTGGCTATCTGAACTTGCCTTTCCTTTTAATCCAACACGGTTCGTTTCACCTCCTTGGAATTAAGATGGGAGTCTTTTGTAACCATTACTCCTCCCTTGGAAGAAGAAGCCACTTGCTGATTTGGAACCCAGTTATTCAATTACCTCAGGTACTAGATGATCTTTTGCAATGTAGTTCTTGTGAGTGTGCATTTACGTATGCGTTTGCGCAAATAGTGTTCATTATGCAATTTTATACGTTTTAAAAGATGAACCCAATAGCATTGCGTACACTTTAGCTATGTATACAAGTTTAATTAGGAACTGGCATGTTAGGTTTTCATGTCCATCGTATGTTCCCCAATTGAATCCAATGTATGTTGCAGCCAGTGGTATTGTGTATTGGCTAATGTTGTTTGCTGACCACGAAGACGATTCCCAACCATACATTGTATCTTTCTCATTGATGACTCTGACTTTTAGCCAAATTTATATCCCTGCTGAAGCTATTTCTCATTGTCATTGCCTTTTGGTTAGAGATGGACGTATATATTTGACATCAAATGATTACACAATCTACTCATACAACTTAGTTATATGGCAGGTAAATGATACCAATGAAGGTGTAAACTGGTCACAACTATTTACATCTAGTGGAATAAGTTCTTTGTATGTGCCAGCTATCATGGTTGATCATGATCTTATCCAAATAATGGAGAGGCACGTACAAATGGTTGGGGCTGAAGTAACCGCCTACTCTCACTTTTATATCATTTGATATAACCCTATTGAAAGCACAAGAAAAAGGTTTCATCAAATTTTTTATGATAATCATGTTAAAATTAGATCTGTCCATGCATATGAAGAAACTTTATTTCCTGTGTGATGGATTACATGAAAAAGTTGTAATAGTCATGCTTTGGTGCAAACTATGCTTACTAGGACTTTGGGTTTAAAACTTTAATGGTTGTGTGCTATTTAGGGTTGGTTTTAGTGGAACATCATGTGTTTGCTTATTGTAGTTTGTTTAGTGTGTATGAGTGTTACCACCAATGTCAGATATTGGTTCAACTTGCATTGCCCAAGGAAGATCATACATGATATTGTTGGATCGTTTGTAGTATTTATCCTTTATTTTTCAGTTAGTCTGCCTTATTTGTGTTGTAAGGGTTTCTTTAACTCGGTGCAAAATATTTTATTTATTATGTTGTGTTTTTAATAGATATATATTTCGTGTGGTTAGAAAGAAAATCTTCGATCCCTTTCTTTTAAAAAGACACAATACATAATCAAAGTTTACAAAATGGTTTCCGATTGTATATCGTATGTGAGCAAATTATATTTAAAATATAAAGTTTTAAATTACATCTTTGAATCACTCAGAGAATTCGGTTACGCTATGGAACAATTTTGGATATATGAAAAAAATTATTACACTAAACATAGCATTTAACATGTAGAGAAAAATCCTACTTGCAGTTGCTTGACTAAATAAGTTTTAAGTTTATAGTATTGCTCAACATCAGTCTTAATGAAATTATTTGAAAAAAAAACTGATGCATAATATTGTTACATAAAACTGTCCTAGCATTTACAAGTATAATAAAAGTTCTTTGAAGAAAGGAAATTAAAGATTTTATCATACACACATAATTTTAATAATATTGAAAAGTGTTTGGAAAAAGTCAAGAAATATTGCTATGCACACCTAGCATTATCACAAACAGGATAATACTTTGCATGTTAAAGTAACCCTTTTTTAGTGTATTAACAAAAGTAATTACATTTGATAGTCGTTTATATCCATACTAATTAAGTGCTAATGCACTATGCTAAATGGGTCCTGACTTTTTTCGGATATTAAAGGGTAGGTGTAATCATTACTTAAGTATCTACTTTACCTACATATGTATTTAGTATGCATTTTTTAAAACTTCTCTCACTTATTGTCAAGTGGTTCAAGACATAGAATTAAATGGAGATGGATATGAAAGATTAATTACTTCATATCATTTCAATTTTTCTGACATTATCTTTAGTACTTAAAAGTTAAGAGATGCTGCATTGATACTAAAATAAGAAATATAATTTGTGTAAGATGTGATACTATTATTTATAATCCTAGACTTATTAATTAAGTTTTTTAAATATTATTTACTACTTTTGTAGAAATTGTTAGTAAACGATTACCATGTGTTCATAACACACAGCGAAAGAAAAGAAAGTAATCCTAAAGATCTATTTTGTGCTTAAACTTTATTCCAATAAATAATATATAATATATAGATCAGATCTAGATACCTTTGGACGCTTTAGTAAAATCTTATTCTTCGATTGTACGAAGACTCTATGCGTATCCATACCGAGACCAACCTTTGCTGTCAACTCCTTGACCAATGGACATTTGATCTAAATTGAGAAACCTCTTGCAAATCTTTGCACGCCAATAAAATTCTTCTTTAAGAATTAGGCTCACATACGTTTATGTGTGTAGAGGTAAAGGAATAAAACTCTTCTGTTTTATTCTCTCTATTATTCCTCTACTCTTAGCATACATATATATAGCATGAGATTTGTTACTAATTTTAAATTTGATTCTCAATTCAAATTTAAATCATATCTTGAAATTCGAAATCTGAATCCTTCAAATTTTATGAATCATATCATAACAATTTAAAACATAATCGATTTGGATCTCATCCAAATTTTATAATTCAAATTCAGAAATAGAATAACTAATTATTTTCAAATCTCATTTAATATTCTCAATTGTCATATTATTATTATATTTTTGGTGTTAGCAAAGAATATAATAATATTCCATTTGAATTAATATAATTATTTATTTGATCAAATCAAAATAATAATTAAATAATTCTACAACAAAGATTAGAACACTCGTTAGTGTGTGACCCCATAGGTTCAATACTAAGCGGGTAGTAAATTAGTCATACTAAATTTACTAATCAAGGTTGGCATCTAGCAACACTCCTCAACGACCCGATAGTATGAAGTAATCTATTTTTACTAAGAACCTCAGAAGAACAAAGTATAATTCCTTCCATCTTTCCAGCTATTGGTTAACCCTTAGAGTATGGTTTAATTGTCAAACTCTAACTTGTTACCGTTATTATAATGAACTGTGAATGACCTAAGAAACTCATTTCTTCATTCATTCAATCCCCTTGGCCAAGGTTTTATTCATCTCAGTCATTATAATCATAGAGCTCAAACTCTTTACCGAGAGTTGACGGATTCCTTATTGACTAATAATTAATTCTACAAGTATTTAAATCATGCCCAATATCCATTCAACTAGCACTCTAGGGTTTTAGGTGTCCCGAATCAAAGTATAATAAATACATTATTAATTACTATGACAGTCGCAGGTCAAAGGAAACTCTATTACCATGTTCATCTTGAGAATATCCTATTGACAAATATGCGGTAATTATAACCATTAGGAATTCTCAAAGTGAGTCAATTCAATGGTCATATCTCTATATGCACCATCTATATATATAATTTAATAAATGAGATCTATTAATCTTCATCCAATGAAGACCATTATATATATATATTGATCTTTCCACATTATTAATGTCCTTTTTAATAATCCTATGACCAAGAACAATTTAGATTAAATTATAAAAAAATTCATCTCTCAATATTATGATCACTATCACAATGATAAATTTCTAAATTTAATCAAGGACCTTATTATATTAACATTTTAATATAATAACAATAACAAATTATTTAACATATGATTGATTGAATTGTGGTCATACTATTTATTCCCAACAGTTAGGTCATTCAGAAATATACATAATATGAAAAATTTTTAAATTCTTCACTATACAGCAATAAATTCATTTATCATATCATCAAAAATTCTCTTTAATATATAGTCAATGGTAATAATTATTATAAAAACTGAAGATTTTATATGGTGCAAAAAAATAAAGCACATACTAAATCAATGAAGTCTTACATATATAAAAAATATATAAACAGATAAGTCTAAGATGAATCTGTGTGATACTGTATAAAGAACAATATCGTTATCTGAATTAATAGATATAAATTAAATTATCTTTAAAATAAAATTTCTTGTTAAAATTGATGATAATTAATTTTTGCAATTAATTATTATAAATAAATAATGGTTAACTTTTCTAATTAGTAAAGATGGTTGTCCACATCATCATTTATTTTTTTCAGTGTGTTATCATCATTTATTTTCTACAGTAAAACTACAATGCACGTAGCCATAATTTAGCAAAATAATAACACCAATAACAAAAGTTACAATCCTGGTTTAGGATAATCTTGGCCATGTATGTGAGATGTCAAAGTTTGAAATACAATTTTTCTCTTTGGGACTCTTTATTTGTTTTTTGGCACCTTCAGTATTGAATTTCAACTTTGCATCCTCTACTATTTGATTTTATATCTATCACATCTTTGTTAGGTAGTCAATTTTAATGAAGGCTCATGCTACACTTAAAGGATACAGTTGATAAAGCCAACATGAATATCTAAATACAGTGAAAGATAAAACAATCAAGTATGCAATAATGTATTAAAATAAACATCTTCAAATAGGAACAATACACATCAACTAGCATAGAAAAAATTGCACATATATGATGGAGGTAACAAGAATTAATTTGTCAACTTAAAGATACACCAAAACACTCGCTATAGAAAAAAGCACACGTCACATCTAATAATACAAATCTAGGAAGATTGTACAAGAAACTAAAGATTTGTTTCGTACCAGAAAATAAGAGGACCTAAAATAACTAAACCACAAACAAAACACATCCTACCCTTTAAAAGCATGGCATCTTCTAAATTTTTGTATTATTTATCAATAAGTTCCAATAAACAGAACAACTTAAACATAATGGCAAGTTTAGATATGGAATACTATAATATATTGTTTGGACCCCATGTGATATATTCTTAGTGAAAATTTATCTAATATAGTTGTATGCAAACGGATTTTATGGTAAATACTAACTTCCTGGTTGCCTGCCTCATTACATAAGTCATGTTACTTTTTTAAGCAATTTCATTATTACTGTCCTAAAAAAAACTGTTTCTTTATTTAGCTTGCATGTTTGGTAATAAATAGCCACTACCATTGCGCTGCCTTTATACACAACTTTTTCATCTCAACTTAAAAGTTTAAGCTACTCATCTGTTCAACTAAAAGGAAGCATGAGTCACATATCTCCCACAAAAGTGTACCCTCTAACTCTTCCAGAAGAATTGTTCTTTGACATTTTTCTCAAGAGTGATCGAAAAACATTGATTGCATGCAGAGCTACAAATCACTACTGGAGGGACAAGTTGAATGCGATTCTATTTTTGTAGGAGACACACTTAAAGTGGAAGGCAAGAGACCAGTTTATCTATCTTCATTTCACTCTTGGGCCCTTTAATCTAAGGTCTGATTGGATCATGAAGATAGATGCTACAACAAGGAAAGCTATGCAGCTTGCGTTGCTTGTAACTATCATTTCTAGGGGTTGGTTTTGAATAATCGGCATTGCAAACGGCAATGTGTGTATGTATTTCTCCTCTACAGGTAAAGCACCTCAAATATTAATATAAAATTCTGCTGCTCATACATTACATGATACTACTCAACACCTTTGTACTATGTGCACATTTTCATATGCCTTTCTATACTATCGTAGGTCTCCTAAATATGCAATAGTTCATATATTTAAAAGGAATTTAGGTAATCAGGATTCTTGGCTAACAATATTTTTTGCAGAAAGTTCTGATTGGTAATATGTTATTCTTTGTCCAAAGTATGTAAGGAACTTAGATCCAAATTGTGTCACCAGTGATGGAGTTGCCTTTTGGTTGAGTTGGTCCATGCATGACTCAACATATCCTTCCTATATTGTTGCATTTTCCATTACAGACAAGAGTTTTTTTACTATACCAATACAACATTATGTAGTGTCACATGATCATCGATTCATGGTATATCAAGATTCTCTTTGTATGGTTTCCAATAGAGATACTCCTGATGGATACGAAATAAATATGTTCAGAATTTGTAAAAATAGAATTCACTATGCATGGAAAAATATTTTCACATTCACCAGCATAGGAATTCTAGAAAATTCTGTTTGATTCTTGAAGAACTTATTTTGTTCAAGAAAACCCACAGAGAGAGAAATGTATTTCTGGGCTGTCCAAAAATATCCCAATTCATGTTTTAAAAATTTGACCCATTAAGTCAACATAAGAAGAGACTCAAGGCTCCATTCTATGTAGGACATGTACAACTTATATCAGCTCACCTTTATTTACAAGGATGCTTTCCAGTGTGATCACTTGTGCTTTCAAGCTATATGTGTTAGATAATACAATGTCAAGTGTATTATTAAATGTAGCAGTTTCTATGTAAAATACCGTGGCAAGATCTTACTTAACTCACAAGTCCAGGTTATGACGTAAAGACATTAGTGTTTTCTAATATTTATGTAATTGCAATGTTATTAAGTGTAAGTAAAATACTATTTAACTTAAGTCTTTCTGTGTGTATTTAATATTCTAATGAAACTTTATTTCATAAGGTGTAAGTGCGTTAGCTGCAGTTAAGAGTGGTAAAGATGAAGAGTAGATTATAAAAATTAAGAGTTAGTATTAAATGCATTTCCAATATTATGCTACCCTGAACAAAATATACAATGACTTAAATTAATTTATTAAAAAGGAGGTACTAAAAAAAAAAGTGTATTATAAAGCCAAAATTGTGTGATGGTGTAAATTATTCTATTCAAATTAAATTTTCCAACTAACATATTTGTTGGTTTCTTCGCAAGTTACAGTTACTTGATTTTGCAATTAGTTATAATGGACATCACAACATTCTTCTATGTATGCTTCACTGTTAAAAATATTCAACAAACGATTGTAATTATATAAATGGCGAAGCTTAATGTAGACAATGGAGGGCTATTGCCCCAAAGTTTTTATAAAATCTTTAGTAATAAAATTATATAGAATATGAATAGAGTTCAATTGGCAAAAATTTTATACACTATATTAAGTGTCCTATGTTCAAGTTTTAAACTCTTCTATTTTTACTATTTTTTCTACAAATTCATAGATTAATGTGCTATTTATTTTTTCTTCAAGTATTGGTACATTAATGGACTATCTTACTATTTTTCTTCAATTTGGTCAGACTAATGCACTAACTAAAATGACTTTTTATAAAGTAATTGATACAATAAAACTCATCATCATAATTATTGTAATAATTAGTTTGTTTTTTTAATACTATTTTATGTGTAACACCCTAACTATCAAAATGTCACGCTTCCGGCTGCGCCACTCTGATAGCTCGGGTATTACGATGACTCTTGTAATATTTAATACTAAAAATATGAGCCTGTTTAAAACATGAATCGTATAAGGTGAGGGAAACATAAATACTAAAACAATACAAAAATATCGTCTGACAGAAAATAAATAATATCTTCCGAACTTCTTCGTCTGTAACTTGAAAAGAGAAGATCTGTAGGGGAGTGAGAACATCATCCTCGAAAGGGTTCTCACTATAGGGTTGCAGAATCACTATAACAGGATACGCGAGATAAAAATCGTTTCAGTGATTAATAATCGCCTTATGCATCTTTTCAAAAGCAAAGGTTTACTATAAAAGAAAAATCTGAAATCTTTTCTAAAAGAGGAACTGTTCATTTCTTAAGAATTTAAAAGCCTTTCAAAAGGTTTATTCATGCTGAGCCAAATTCGTTTTTCATACTTTTCCAAACCAAAAGTGTAACACCCTAACTACCAAAGCTCGCACTTCCGGCTGTGCGACTCTGATAGCTCGGACATTACGACGACACTTATATTATTTAATACTAAAATATGAGCCTGTTTTAAACTTTAAACCGCAATACCGCTTCCAAAGATACTTTCGTTCGATAACGTACATCCATAAATACCATTCAACTTACAACAACTCATAAAGAGTACATCCATATATATATACATAAATATATATAAATAATATTACAAACATAATCCAATACAATTCCTATCCCTCTTACAGATTATATCAAGATAAAGGCGAGGGTGCAGTAAACCATAACTAAAACAATACAGAGCATCACAACAACAATTAAATAAGCTCTTCGTAACTTCTGCACCCATATCCTGAAAGGGGAAAAATGTAGGGGGGTGAGAACATCATCCTCGAAAGGATTCTCAGTAGAGGGTTTTTGGGAATTATTGTAATAGGATACATGAAGATAAACCGTACCAGTGATTAATAACTGTCTTATGCCTCTTTTCAAAAACAACGGTTTACAATAAATAGGAATCTGAAATCTTTTCTGAAAGAGGAACAGTTCAATTCTCAAACTCAAAAGCCTTTCAAAGCGGTTTATCTATGCTGAACCAAAATAGCCTTTCATATTCTTCCAAACCAAAACACAACCAAAACCAACCATCGGTCCATCTCATTTCAACCACGGCCCTAGGCCCAAACAATCCAACCATCAACCAATCACCACAATCCAACAGAGTCCCAGTAACAAACACAAATAGGAAGATGCAAGCACAAACAAACAGTTATTGCAAGTAGAACAATTAGCAATTAATCACAAAGGCAAACTAAGTATAATATGCACACCCAAACAATGTCACATAGATGCGTATGATGCATGCCTGTCCCTAGTGGCTGATGATATCATCTGTCGGTTATAGAGCCAACCCGACAAGTCCTGGTAGCTAACCATTGGACTGTCCCTCTGTCGTGCATCCCCAACTCGAGTTATACTCATCATAAACTTGATCATAATCATGATCCATATCCATCACCCTCACTGGTGAATATTTATCCATCACCATCACTGGTGAATATTTATGGGGGCGAGCTCAGATTTCAGGTATTTTCTAGCTGAAATCACTTACGACATAGGGTCAACAGAGTATCAAGTCTCAACCTGGAGCACATGGTGGCTAGCCATTGCTACTACCTAGGGAAACCCTCATCTCTAATAGTGGAAGTGCAAAAATCACAATTATCAATAATTCAGCATATACAGGCATTCATTCTCATCCATGGGTCAACATCCATCTCAGCCATCCGGCTTACGGTTCAGTCCAGAACCAGCCAATATTGATAATCACACACAGCCATTCCGGCTCACGATAATTGACCCAATTCAAACCAATCCTCAACGGATTAGACTTATTTCAAATATTTAAAGAATCAACTTCAAACATTACATTTCACAAGCCACACAACAATTCAGCCAAGCCAACATCCATAATCATTCGAGTCAATCAAATAATACATAAGGCAGATACAATCACTAATTACATCATATCTCACATCAGTATCCATAAGTAATAATTCGAATAATAAACTGTAGTTTTCGGAAAGCGCCCCTACCTCACAACATTGGAACCACAACCCAACTCGTTAACCAACTCCTTTTATCTCGACCCGAAATCATCGGCAATCAAAATCTCGGCTCTGCCCGCTCTCTCAAAAGCAGAAACAGCCCCAAACGGCACAAGCAAACCAGATTCTAGCTCCTAAAACCATTAACATTACGATTACTTTATTACACAGAACAGAACACTAACGCAGAGCTCTCGAAACCGGAATACTTACTGAAACTAAGAAAGAACGGTTGAACCGAACAGCAACGGCCTCTGAACCGGTTGGGCGGTAGCCCCAACAGCCACCTCAAGCGGCAGCGGCAACGAATTCCGATCACGACAACTGAAACTAACATGCAGTGACCATAATATTCTCGGAATTCAAAAGGACGGAGGCTAATGACAAGACCCTTACCGGCAGTGGCTTTTTCGGTGATGGCAGCGAGGTTTTCCGACGGCATGAGCTTACCGGCACACCCCATGAACGGCGACAAGGCTCCCGACAGCTGCTGGGCGCAGCGGCAGGGACAGCTCCGCAGTAGTTCTTCTCCGGCGTGGCTCTCCTCCTCTGACTCTCTTCCTTTCTCCAGCAATGGTGGGTCTTCAGTGACGACACCAGCCACAACAGGGACGGCGACGGTGAGACTCCAACAGCGAGGAGATTCACGGTGGCAGAGCAACCCAGACTGGCGACGGCGCGACTGGAGGCCACGGCAACGCGAAAAGGGTTCCGACGCGGTGGGTCGCGCTCCTCGCGTCACTGGCCGCGTCCTCCTCCCTCAGAGTCGCGCGATGTCTCTCTCCCCTCTGGGCTTCTTCCTTTGTGACGTTAATGGCGGCGACGCTCCTCCTCGCACGGTTCTGACAGCAGCTCATAGATGGACCAAACGACGGCGGCACATGGACGGTGGCGCGGCGGCGACGCGTGGGTCGATGGCAGGGCGCGGGTCCATCTCTCCCTGTTTCGCGACCTCTCCTTTTGTCGTTCAGATCTCCTTTCCTTCTCCCTCAAATCTCTCTTTCTCTTTGTTTCTTTCTTTCTTGGAGAACAAAGGAAACTGTGTGTGTCGTTGTTGTTGCTGCTGCGCAGCAAAGGCAGTGAGGAAAGGGGTTGGGCTGCGCAGCGTGGAGGAAGGATGGAAGGGAATGGGTTTAGCAAAATTAGGGTTAGGGGCATTATAGTAATTTCACATAAAATTGGGGATAATATAGTAATTGAAACCCAAATTAAATTCAACACTATTTGTACATAGAAAATACTATTTGCTCATCAATTTCACAAATTATTTTCAATAAAATGCCCAAATCAAAATAATTAGAAATAATATAATTAGTTTCTCTCTTTTTCAAAATAGCAGTAGTAATATTTAAAATATTACTTATCTAATCCAAATCTTATAAAATCCTTATTATTTCATAACTATCAACCTTATACTTTAAATATAGAAAATAATCCAATAATTATAAAATTGGATAATAATCATAACTTATCTCAAATCCAATAAATCAAAACTTGCCTTAATTATCTTTAATAAAATAATCTCTGAATTTAAGGCTATAAATAATTGTAGGATTTGAGACTTGATCATAATAAGACTTTTCAAAAGTTCTGGGTCTTACAAAAAGTATCAACCAGACATGGCCTTCAGCCCACCTCATGATCAACCACGGCCCTAGGCCCAAACAATTCAAACAACAACCAATCACCACAGTCCAACAGAGTCTTAGTCGCAAACACAAATAGGAAAGTTCAAACACAAACAAACAGTTACTGCAAGTAGAACAATTAGCAGTTAATCACAGGTAATCACAAAGGCAAACTAAGTACAATATGCATGCCCATACAATGTCACATAGATGCATATGATGAATGCTTGCCCTAGTGGCTGATGATATCATCTGTCAGTTATAAAGCCAACCCTACAAGTCCTAGTAGCTAACTATTGGACTGTCCCTCTGTCGTGCATCCCCAACTCGAGTTATTCACAATCATAATCATAATTCACATCCAAACCCTCACTAGTGTATATTCACGGGGGCGAGCTCATCCGAAACTTTCACAGTGTCCGGCCACACTTACGACATAGGGTCAGCAGAGTATCGAGTCTCAACCTGGAGCACGTGGTGGCTAGCCACTGCTTCTACCCAGGGAAACTCGTATCTCAGATAATTGGAAGTGCAACAATCACAATATCGATAACTTAGCATATATGCATTTATTCTCAGTCATAAATCAACATTCATCTCAGCCATCCGGCTTAAATTCATAATTCATAGTCAGCCATCCGACTCATAATATACTCCGCAATCACCCATAATTCATTATCATACACAGCCATTCCGGCTCATAACAAAATAGCAGTTCCACCATCTAACATCATCAAATTCATAAAATCGTCATTCAAGCCATAAATCATTTTTCTCAAATCACTTCACTTTGAAATCAAATTTCAACTCCTTTTAGCCTTGTCTTTAAAATTCCCATTCCTCAAATCATCTCAGGCTCATAAGCCACTTTTACTCAAGTAAGTTCCCTTTTTAAAACAAAGTCACCCTCGGCATCCTCTTTCCAAAACTTACAAAACCATGGCAAATTAAAGATTTATTTTGAAATATTCAAAATCATACATCCATGATGATGCCCAAATGCACGGGTTTGGATTTTCACACTAAAAGTAGAATTTGTCCGTTGTAAGTATAGTCTATACCCAACAATTGAGCATTAATCAAATAATAAAGTCAATACAAAATAACCGAGAGTAATCAAACCTCGGGTCGTTCTCCCTAGAAATTGCAATTAAGTGTCATATTATTGGCTATGAGAGAAGTGGAGTTGCAAGAGAAGCAAGAGATATAAATATCAAGAGAGAAAATAAACATGCAAGGAATGTAAATGACAACTCTTGGTAAGAATTGGAAAATTTAGGATTCCTGTCCTAGTTATGGACCACAAACATGACAATTGTGTGGAATCAATCCAAATTAGTCAATCCTCCATGAGAATTATTCAAAGAGTGTAATTGATCTCAATCCATAAGTCCTAGTCAACTCACTAATTACTTAGTGAAAGACTAGCGTCAATGGAAACCAAACCAATTAACTATTCTCACACAATGCGGAATGGACATCCACAACTCAATTGCACCCAAACATCCAATTTCTTAACCAAGAGTGTGAAAACTAAACATGCAAGAAATTGAACATCAAGCAATAAAAGTCAAAGCAATTAAATGTCAAAGCAAGGAAGATTAAAGTGCAAGAAAACCTCTTGGCAAGTAATTGAGGGCTAAGGTTACCTATCCTAGCCATTGACCACAAACACATGATGATTATGAAGAGTTAATCCTACTTAGTCAACCTTACATCAAAGATAAGTCAAATAGGCATAGTTAATTTCAATTCATATATCCTATGTCAACACTAAGGGTCACATAGAGTCAATGGAGACCAGATCAACTAACTACTCTAATATATCAAACAAGAATGGACATCAATGACTCAAGGATCACCAAAGTCATCAATTTCAAGCCAAGAATAGAGAAAAACTAAGTAGAAACTAAGCCAAGCATTTTATCAAATACTTGGTGTGCATGAAAATAAAATAATATTAAATTGCATTAAAAATAAATCTAAGATACCAAAAGCAAGGAAATGACAATAACAATTAAAGAAAGCAATAAATGACATGGAAACATAAATTTGCATTAATTAGAATTAAAATAACAAAAGTGTTCATAACATGAAAATTGACATAAAAGAGAAAATAACAAAAGAGATGAAGAAGAATAAGACAAGAAAGCATAGAAACATAAATGAAACTACACTAAAACAAGAATTAAATGCTGAAATTAAAAGAAATTAAACTAAGAAAACCCTAATTCTAGAGAGAGGGGGGAGCTTTTCTCTCTAGAGAACAACCTACATAATGCTAATCTAACCCTAATTTCTCCCCCCTTCACATGGAGTAAGGCCCTCTCTAATATAGCACTCAATCAGCTTCAGAAAGTCCCAAAATTGGGCCCTAGAGGCCCGAAAATCACCCCCAGCAATTTGCAATAAATGAGTCACGTGCTGGGACGTGTGCGGACACACAAGTTGTCGTGCGTACGCACATGTGGTTTTGTGGCTTTTGTTCGTACACACAGGTGGTTGTGCGCACGCACACTCTAATGTGTGCTTCTCCTTTGTTTTCTTCATGCTTTCTCCCTCTGTACATGCTTCCTTCTACTTTTGCCTTGCCAAACTTGCCTTAGGACCTAAAATCACTCAACAAATATGTCATGGCATCAAATGGCATAAAAGTAGGATTAAAATCACTAATTCAAGCACAGAATAGTATGTTTTCACAATTAAGCTTAATTAAGGGAGAGAACACAAAAGCATGCTATTTGGATGAATAAATGTGGGTTTATATGATGAAATCCACTCAAATCAAACCAAAATATGTCGATAAATATGGACTCATCAATTCCCCCACACTTAAACAATAGCATGTCCTCATGCTAACCATAATCAAAGGAGAATGATAAGGAGGGAAAGCAAATTATTTAATGCAACTACTACATGCATGCAACTATGCCAAATGCTATCTATCTATATTTATACTATGGTTTCTATTGAGTTTGGTAAAAACAAACAAGAGAATCTCAATCAATCCAAAATAAAGCTTAGGACTAAGACAAAGCAAATATAGCAATATGGTCCACATCGAAAGATTCGACTTGAAATTTTCAAATTCCTTTCAACAACTTGCAAGAAGATACAAGATAAGCAATGGAAACATAGAATTAAGCAATTGAAACCCTCACCGGATGTGTTTACACTCTAATCGCTCAGTGTGTAGGGTTTAATCACTCAATCCTCCTTTAATCATGTTTTTCAAAGATTTGCAAGTCGTCTGACAATCAACTAATATTTGATGCATGAATGCAAATATCATGAGGACTTTGTGGGTTGTAATGGGGCTTAGGTAAGAGTAGGATCAATATGGTTAAGTGGGCTAATAGATTGGATTTTTGATTAGCTCAAGTATCCCACTTAATCCTATATATCATCCTATATACATAACAAAACAATCCTAACTATCCATTTAGCCCTTTCCTCACATTCACTCATGCATTTCTTTTCCAATTCAATCACATATGCATCTCTTATTACATTCTTTATTATCATTTCTTTTTCTCTCTTTTTTTATATATACACCAAAATTTCTCTTTTCTTTATAATTAAAGAGAGATGCATATGTTCCAAGTAATGAATGCATGAGTATTTACCCATTTTTTCAAATATTTTCAATGAACACCCAAAGCACTAACTACCAATGATTTCTCACAAATTCCCCCCACACTTGATTAACACACACACACTCAAACCCAAGCTAATCAAAGATACAATCAATGGACATAATGATTTTTCACTTAGGGTGAATGATGTGCTTATAATGAGAACAAAGGGGAATTAAAGGCTCAAAAAGTGGTTTACAAAGATAGATGCAAGGGTTGGCCATATGGGTTAGTGAGCTATACAAAGATGGTCTCAATAATACTAAATGCAATCCAAAACAACAAATATAGGACATATAGACTGAAGCAAATCTAAGATCACAATCATCAAAGGAGTTTATAACACACAAGAACAAAATTTTGTGATTGAAAATATGCAACCACACAATTTAAGCTCAAATCTCACTTGGTATTTGTTCAAGCTCTTTTCCATGTTCCATAAAAATATGCTTCAAGCAAGTTTAAAAATAATTTTCAAATCTAATCAATGGAATGCCAAAAAAAAAGAGATTCTTAAAAATTCTTTGTTGTTTTACCAAAACTTATTTACTCTACCATGCAAATGCGAATATTTACTACCATAACACTATAAGCACTACGGATATATATATATACAAACAAACCAAACCAAGTGCAAATAAAAACAAAAATTACAAAAATTGAAGAAAAAGGAACAAAAAAAAAGAAGAAGGTTGCAAAGTGTCTGAGAAAAGGAATTTTACCCCCTTGAAGTTAGCGATCTTTTCCCACACTTAAATAATGCACGGTCCTTCGTGCATGCACACAATCCGAGGGATGAAGGACTTGAGGATCCACCTTCAGCGGGTGGGCTCCGGGGGCTCCGGTTGCTTTGTATAAACAAATAAACAACAATTGAGGAAAAGTAAGATGTGTGGTATGATAAAAGACAATGTGTACTCTAAATGCGCGCACAATTTAGAACACAACACATTGATCGGGTAAAACAGTAACCACAAAAGTAAAAGAAATAGCATGTTCCTCAATTAAGAAGCCTAGGGTGCAAGTAAAGAATAAGAAAACTTAAGGCACAAGCAACCCTAGGGAACCTTAAAAGTGAATTGAGTGTTTGAGATATTGGATATTGGAATTGTGCAAGTGAAAGCGCAAAGTTAATAGAAAATGGCATAATTAACAATAACCAATGCAATGATTAAAAGAGACTACTTATTCACCCTTAGGAATAATGAAATAATCACATGTATAAGGTGCTTGTTACAAAAAGTGACAAGTCTTGATCAGAATCAAGTCAAGTCGACTCAAAAAAAAAATGCAAAGCATTAACAAGGAACAAATACCTTGTTATGTGATTATATTCACTTAAGAACCATGATGACTAAGTAGCTCAACTCAATTCACTAAAGTAAAAGTGTACAATTCAAGATGCCAAACAAGGATAAATTCTAACACATATGGTCGCGACAACATATGAATCAAACTCACAATTTAATTAGGCAATCAAACAAAGCTTTAATACTTAGTGCACATATCCATCAACAATAAAATCAAAATTCAAACAAGAAGCAACCCAATCAACCTCAATCAAACACTTGCAATTTATTTAATCAAGAATAACTAAACTAAAACTATATACTTACTAAAATGAGAAATGAAATGCATTGAAAACTAACAAGAACAAGTAGAAAATGGGGTGAAAGTAAGAGAAGAGAGAAGTTGAGGGGAAAAGAAGAGAAGGAGTAGAGAGAAGAGAAGAAAAGAAGTATGGTGGGTGAAAACACGGGTGTGCGTACACACAGGTACGCGTGCACACTAGGCGAAAAAGGGGGTTATGCGCGCGCACAGCAGGGAGCGGGCACTGCGAACAGAATGAACATAAGGACCTGTGTGCACGCACAAAAGCATGTGCGGGCGCACAGAATGGAAAAAGAGGGGGTGTTCCCATGCACAAAGGGTGCATATGCTGCGAGCAGAGGGGGTTCCAAAGGTTGTGCGTGCGCACATAGCTATGCACACGCACAAGTGGGGTTTTTTTTGACATGGTGAAGGATCATGTGTGTGTGCGCACACAGGTCCATGCGCACGCACAAGAGCTTAATAGGACAGGGGTTCACACGCACAGGCTGTGCCAACGCTCCCACCAAAGTGGTTGCAAGTTGGCGTGCGGATGCACACATCTGTGCGGCCGCACATAGGGTGCGAGAAAGGGAATGCGTGCGTACGCACGCGAGGGTGCGCACGCACAGGTCACAGAAAATAGGGGAACGCACGCGCACAAGGCGTGCTAGCGCTCCCAACAGGGGGCATGCATGGATGTGTGCGTGCGCACAGGCTTGTGCGCACGTACAGAACGCAAAACATCAAGGATTTGTGCGCGCGCACAGGTGTGTGCGCACGCACGGGTGCCCTGTTTTTCAAAAATTTTTCTTCAAAATTTAAGGTACCAAGCATTAGTTCAATCAAAACTCAACACCAAAACATGCAAGAACCCATGAATTCATGATCCAACCCAAAAATTAACTTACAAATCTTAAAATTAACTAATTCTAAACTAACCAATCAAACAAACATGCAATAAACCAAAATATATACAAAAAGAGAAAAGTTAGAACAGTGTTACCAAGCACTTTTATTTAATGTCTTTAAGTTAGACAATTGGGAGAGCCCTTGCTATGGTGGCTTGTGCTTGACTTCCCTACCAATTCTAGAATGTCCAATGTCCACCGGGATCCAAATCCTAACCATTGACAAAAACAACCAAAAAGAAAACTATTTACATATTAACATCTTCACAATAGCAAAAAATAACGCCATTGCAACTCCCGAGCAACGACGCCAAATTTGACGATGCCCAAATGCACGGGTTTGAATTTTCATACTAAAAGTAGAATTTGTCCATTGTAAGTATAGTCCAAACCCAACAATTGAGCATCAATCAAATAATAAAGTCAATACAAAATAACCGAGAGTAATCAAACCTCGGGTCGTTCTTCCTAGGAATTGTAATTAAGTGTCATATTATTGGCTATGAGAGAAGTGGGGTTGCAAGAGAAGCAAGAGATGTAAATAGCAAGAGAGCAAATAAACATGCAAGGAATGTAAATGGCAACTCTTGGCAATAATTGGGAAATTTAGGATTCCTATCTTAGTTATGGACCACAAACATGGCAATTGTGTGGAATCAATCCAAATTAGTTAATCCTCCATCAGAATTAGTCAAATAGTGTAATTGATTTCAATCCATAAGTCCTAGTCAACTCACTAATTACTTAGTGAAAGACTAGCGTCAATGGAAACCAAACCAATTAACTATTCTCACACAATGCGGAATGGACATCCACAACTCAATTCCACCCAAACATCTAATTTCTCAACCAAGAGTGTGAAAACTAAACATGCAAAAAATTGAACATCAAGCAATAAAAGTCAAAGCAATTAAATGTCAAAGCAAGGAAGATTAAAATGCAAGAAAACCTCTTGGCAAGTAATTGAGGGCTAAGGTTACCGATCCTAGCCATGGACCACAAACACATGATGATTATGAAGAGTTAATCCTACTTAGTCAACCTTACATCGAAGATAAGTCAAATAGGCATAGTTAATTTCAATCCACAAATCCTATGTCAACACTAAGGGTCACATAGAGTCAATGGAGACCAAATCAACTAACTACTCTAATGTATTAAACAAGAATGGACATCAATGACTCAAGGATCACCAAAGTCATCAATTTCAAGCCAAGAGTAGAGAAAAACTAAGTAGAAACTAAGCCAAGCCTTTTATCAAACACTTGGTGTACACGAAAATAAAATAATATTAAATTGCATTAAAAATAAATCTAAGATACCAAAAGCAAGGAAATGACAATAACAATTAAAGAAAGCAATAAATGACATGGAAACATAAATTTGCATTAATTAGAATTAAAATAACAAAAGTGTTCATAACATGAAAATTGACATAAAAGAGAAAATAACAAAAGAGATGAAGAAGAATAAGACAAGAAAGCATAGAAACATAAATGAAACTACATTAAAACAAGAATTAAAGGCTGAAATTAAAGGAAATTAAACTAAGAAAACCCTAATTCAAGAGAGAGGGAGAACTTCTCTCTCCAGAGAACAACCTACATAATGCTAATCTAACCCTAATTTCTCCCCCCTTCACATGGAGTAAGGCCCTCTCTAATATAGCACTCAATCAGCTTCAGAAAGTCCCAAAATTGGGCTCTGGAGGCCCAAAAATCGCCCCCAGCGATTTGCAATAAATGAGTCACGCGCTGGGACGTGTGCGGACACACAGGCGTGTGCGTCCGCACACATGCTGATTTTCTTCTTGTGCGTATGCACAGGTTGTCGTGTGTACACAGATGTGGTTTTGTGGCTTTTGTGCGTACGCATAGGTGGTTGTGCGCACGCACACTCCAATGTGTGCTTCTCCTTTGTTTTCTTCATGCTTTCTCCCTCTGTACATGCTTCCTTCCACTTTTGCCTTGCCAAACTTGCCTTTAGGACCTAAAATCACTCAACAAACATGTCATGACATCGAATGGCATAAAAGTGGGATTAAAATCACTAATTTAAGCACAGAATAGCATGTTTTCACAATTAAGCTTAATTAAGGGAGAGAACACAAAAGCATGCTATTTGGATGAATAAATGTGGGTTTATATGATAAAATCCACTCAAATCAAACCAAAATATGTCGATAAATATGGACTCATCAATCCACAACGGGATTTTACAACAAAAGTCCCTCGGTAGAGTCTCAAGTATTTAGGGAAGAATAACATAACTCATTTTTTCAAATTCACTTAAAATCTTTAAAACCTTGGCTTCCTGATTTGAGTAATAAAAATAGGATCTAAGCCAAACCGAGTCATGTAATCAATTACTCCTTTCAAAGCCATTTCCTTTACTTAAACAAAACCAGCTTCAACCCCATGATTAATTCTAAATAGTTTCAAACTGCTCAAAAATTGTTTTAGTCTTGCAAAAATTCAGAATTCAATGAGTACTTAAAACTTTTCCCAAAACATTTTAAAATGAAACTTGTCAATAGATGTTCAGGTTCTTTCAAAATCACTGAAGCTCCTCCAATCGAAACCCTCAAGTCAAATTCAAAGACATAACCCTTTTCACATTTAAAATAGCCTTAAAACACAAGTTTCATCTAAATAACTTGCTCCCAAAAGAGATACAATACTTTTCTTAAGAAACAAGACTAAATCACAATTTTCTTTTTAATAATTCATTTCAAAAGCATAAGTCATCCCTTTCTTAATAATTCAAATAAAATAGTAGAAGTCTTTAACTCATAATTTTTCAAATAACATTTCAATAAAGTCCCGGATTCTATCAGAATTTCGACAGCACCTCCCCTAAAACTTAGACTTTGCCACCCTATCTGGGTCCCATCCAAACCAATCCACAATCCTTTTCAACGATTCAAAACTCAAAATCAGTTCAACAACAAACTGAATCCAACATTCACCTCATTTTCATATCTCAAGGAAATCGTCTCAAGATCAAATCATTATCAACCGATTAAACTCATTTCCAAAACTTTAAAGAAACAGTTCAGCAACAACCCATTTATCAAAACCAAATAATAATCAGAAGTTGTCTCAAGATCAATCTTTATCAACTGATTAAACTCATTTCCAAAACCTTAACGAGATAATTCAGCAACCATCCATTTATCAAAATCAGATATAATCACATTCATCCAAGCCAGCCAGGCAATACATAAGATTTATACAATCACTAGAAGTATATAATTCTCACATTAGTATCCATTTATAATAATTCCAAAATATAAAATGGCTTTTTAGAAAAGCCCCTACCTCAATACGCAAAACCATAACCCAAACGCGTCATAGGAACCTTCTCTCTCAACCCGAAATCACCGACAACCGCAACCTCAGCTCCAAGCCACTTTCGCAGTAACCACAGCAACTCTAATCGTGACACACAACAACCGAAACTCAATCTTATAGCAATTAACGCCACAAAACCTCAGCCTAAGATAACAGAACAGTAAATAAAGGGCTTTCAAAACGAAAACGCTTACCGAAACTAAGAAAGAACAACTGAATCAAGCAGCGGTAGCCCCGGCGGTGTTTTCGACAACAACCATGCTATACTCGATGAGCAGAATGGTAGATGCATCACCCACAACTCTAGTAGCAGTAACAGCAATGATCTCAACACCAATTGTGATTGCTCAGGAGATAAATTGACAACTAGAACAAAATCATATGCTACTATAATTAGGACAGAGTATAACGGATGAACAAAACGATAGTAGAGTAAGGAAGAAAATGTTACAGGCTCAAGAAACAGAATTTGGCATGGCAAGGTACATCGGAGGCAGAGACATGGTCGACCCGAAGCCAAAGGTCACGGTGATGGCGGCTCCGGCGAAGGCGACGCCGGCAACACAAACAGCGGCTAGGCGCGGTGGTTGGACCCCCAGCTCAGCCCCAGATCTCTCCTTCTCTCCTCTGTTCTCGAGTTCTCTCTCTCTGACTTTGCCATAAGTGGCGGCAACTGACCCTGTGACGAGGACAACGGCGGCGCAGTGAGGGCGACGGCAGCGACTACGCAGGCGACGCGGTGGTGGTGGCGA
>NC_029788.2:109042309-109047645 GCF_000816755.2 Arachis ipaensis
CGACGAAAATGGACCCACGGCGGCGGCGACGGCGATGAGAATGAACGGCGCAAACGCCTCCACCGTCGATCCCTTCCCTCATTCTCACGGCTGCTTCTCTACTCCGCGGCTTTGGTTTGTGGCTCTCCTCTCCATTGACGGCAACACGACGGCAGCGGCGGACCCAGCAGTGCCGCGTGACCCCTTCCTCCCTCCCCTCTCATTTCCTTCCCTGATTCTGCTTTCCCTTTCTGCTTCTTTTTCTTCTTTTCATGGAAGAAAGGGGAAAACCGTGTGTGCTGTTGTTGGGTCTTAAGGGGGGGGGGGAAATGGGTAACTGGGTTAGGGTTTTAGGATTAGGGTTTTCCCAATTTAGGAATTAGGGTTGTGGTAAAATTAGGTTTAAGGGTAGTTTTGTAATTTCAAATAAAAGTAGGGATAGTATAGCAATTAGAAATAAATTTTAATCCAACAATATTAATGTATAAAAATACTATTTATTCATCAATTTCACAATTATTTTCAATAAAATTTTCAAATCCAATAATTAAAAATAATATAATTAAATCCTTTGTTTTTCCAAAACAGCAGTATTAATATTTTAAAATATTAATTATTTAGTCCAAATTATATAAAATTCTTATTATTTTCTAACTACCAACTTTATAATTTGAATATAGAAAATAATTTAATAATTATAAAATTGGATAATAATCTTAATTTATTTCAAATTCAATCAATCGAAACTTGCTTTAATTATCTTTAATAAATAAATTTCATAAATTAAAGCTACAAAAATATCGAATTTGAAATTAGCTCATGATAGCCCTTTTTCAAAAATTTTGGATCTTATATTCTACCCACTTTATAAAAATTTTCGTCCTCGAAAATTGATACAAAATGAAAGAAATTTCATAACAGTTCACTCTTGAACACATTTAAGGAAGAAGCAAAAATATCTCAACATATAAACATACATGCGATTTTCAAATACTTGGATTGTAGTATGCATAAAGATACAAGGGTAGGAGTGTGATTGCAAAGCAAACGTTACAAGATAGGCTCAATGCAAAAGATGACATGGTTCAAACATGTGATAGTAAAGCAAGGCATCGAAGGCTATAAAACAGGATGGGGTTAAAACGACGTGCTTAACATCCGCGCACTAATCTCGTACCAACCTCAAAGCTTCAACTTTCCAACTCCATCAATTACTTTACAACTCCATAACTGGTCACAAGTCTAACACCCGCAGACTCTTTCACAAGGAACAAAACTCCCACAACTCCTCATAATGTTGTACACTTACCGCCCCACCTTCCATATACACATATCACGTCTTAAAGAACTAACGCATCACATTACTACGTCTGCAGGTCGTACGTGACATCAAAACGATTCTCGAGTCTACTCAGAAGGATACAAGATTTTAGAAAGGAGAGGCAACTGTCAAGGATAATACTCATAGATTTGAAAGAATGTATGCAATTCCAGGTAAACAAAGATTCTCAAGCAATGAATCTTTCTAGATATAAGTCAATTGATAACTTCAAAGATAACCCTTGGATCAACGAAATTCAATAGGATTAATAAGAACAAAATCAGCGCATCATTTTGAAACAAATTCAAGCTGAGTAGAAGAAATATGAGGTTTACAGAAAAGAATATCTCAAACCCAAGACAAAGCTCATAGAACTCAAGAGCACAATTTAAATACTTCCGAATACATTGTTCACAAAAGAATAAAAAACTTGCGAAAAAATCACTTCGCAGTCTAAAAGAAAAGTTAAGCAACAAACATTCTTCCAAAGAGTAACAAAAGCATAAACGTGGCTTTATTTTAATACAATTTCATGTTGGAGTAGATTATGTAGAGTTTTAGAACAAGATGCACACAGGTTAGCTAAGAGCTAAAATATTTCTTCCAATATTTTAGAAGGATAGTTAGGTGCACATCTTAACCAAAAGTAGTTCATAAGACTCGGAAGAAAATCAAATGCTTGTTCAAAAATTTTCAAGGTTCATATTCAAACAAACGTGTATAAAAAATTATAGCAAGGATGAAAGAGGAAGTTAAACTCTATTTAAAAAGAAAATCCGAGGTAAAAATTTGTTTATAGGATAGTAAAGGAAATAAGTGGCGCGTTACAAACAGACAGATTTCTGATAAATATGGAAGCTTTCCAAAATTTTATTTAAAATGGTGCTTGCCAACTTCAAAACAACTTTGTCAAAATTTGAAGAATGGTTTCAATTGTAATCAAGCAACAGAAAAATTTTAGTTTGGAATTTTCTTCAAAGAGAATTCAAAATTTCTTTAAAAAGTTCAAAACAAGACTCCAAAAGTATACTTGAAATCACCATCTCAAAAGGATATTCAAGAAGATTAGGATGTACTTAAAAAGGAGACAAGCCATACAAGAAAGGATCTTAAATCAAGATAGTTTAAACAAGATCCAATAGGCATGAGACATCAAACAAGCTCTCAATTGATCCAAAAGAATACATAAGTCATAGGAAAAGACAACTCAATCATTAGTAATTTCTCAAGGATAAATCTTTGACCAAGAACTTTGGTAGAGACAATGAGAGGATAAATGATGCACTAATTTGAAACAAATCAAGCTGACTCACATAAGAAGGATATTCACAAGAGAGGGGAAACCAAGATCAATGGTAATGTTCGCAAGATGTAAAAGATTAGTTAAAAACAAAGTCAAGTATGACATCCATAGAAACAAAGACTTAAGGAATTAGTCCATGATAGAAAAGAAAGGTACGAGCCCAATATTTTCAAAAGAACAACAACTGCATAAGCAATGTATCATGCTAAATTAAATTCAATTAAAAATGAATTAGGTGAAACTTGTCAAACGAAGATCAACCGAAATAAAGGCAAAAATCTTTTCATTCTAAAATTTTGAAAAATACCTAAATACATAATCAAATAAAGATATGTATTGGAACTGTAGTAAACTTATTAGAAAGTCAAATTTGTATTTAAAGTAAGTGTAGTTCCGTAAACCAGTAAAAGTACATGCAAAGTATTAGAAATAAACAGTTGTTACACTGTATAAGGAATTTTCAAGGTTCTATATAAATAAGTGTATATTGAATCAACAACAATTTTATAGAAATTTCAAAATTTGTTGTAATCACTATCAAATAAGAGAACAATTGAATTAGTAATTTCTCTAAGAATGGACTTGAAATCAGGAGTTAAAAGGCACAGCGCATTAAGACAAGTTCAAAGCTATATCAAAGAATACGTGAATCAAGAAGAAGAATTCAAACAGAGAATGATAGATACAACAAGGATTTCAAACAAGCATATGCAATTAAGATCAAACAAGAATGCATATTGTTCCGAGGGTTACCTGAAACTGTAGGTCGATCTCGGACGAGATCTGCGGTGGTGGTCGGAGCTGTCGTGTCTGACCTGTTGGACTTGGTGGTGCTGCTGATCCTTCATCACCGGAGGGTGGTGGTACCTGTACTGATGCTTAAGTTAGCACGTGCTTTAGGCAGGTTTTAGTAGAATCAGAGTATGAGTTATACCTGGGTACTCCAGTGTATTTATAGTAGTGTGGAGTGACCTTTCTTTGAGATAAGTTGGTTATCTTATCTTATCTTTGAGTGAAGTCATCTTATCTTTAAGGGGAACCGCCTTTATCTTTTTAGGCCTTAGCCGCCTTTAGATTTGGGCTGTGTCCCTTCATTTGGGCCTGCTTGGGCTTCTTATGTCGATTTGGCCAAACTCTTTTAAAGAAGAGGTCGGTCGCTTTATCTTCAATTATTCTGGGTCGAATAGCTCGACCCAGGGTATGAACAGTGCCCCTGCTTGAGCTCGACTTTTCCCTTAGGGTCATGTCCTTTAGACTTTGATCTCTTTGAGGAAATCGAGCTCGAGCACTTCTCCTTGGGTCGATCTCTATATAACTCTTGCTGGACTTCTTTGAATGCGGAGCGTTTTCTTTTTTTCCTTTGTTAACCACCGCGCGCGTTGCGCTTCCTTGGGAACGTGCGAGGGTTAAATGCTCATTAACTCCTCTTTTGCCGTTTCGTTCTTTTCCTCTTTTCATTTCATTTTGAATTTTAAAGCCTTATCTTTCAGTTTCTTCTTCTTTCTCTTTGCCCTTCGCTTTTTGTTGCTTCATTGAAGTGATTCGTCCCCTCTGCTTCTCTCGCGTTTCATATTTCTTTGCCTTCTTTAGCTCGAGAGTGTTTGATCGTTGCCCTATTTTCCTCTTTCTTTACAGGTTGGTATCTCTTCTTCCATTTTTTCATTTTGATGACTTGTTTCGGTATTTTATGTCTGCAAAAGCTTTGGCCAAATCCACTTTGGAAAGCTTGATCCTTTTTGCTAAAGGTTGCATTTCTTTTATTAATGCTGTGATTTTGTTGACTTGCCCCAAACTCATTGCTTGCTGTAGCATTTTGTCTTCGCTTTTTCGTGTCTCCAAGCTTTCTATTTTCCTTGCCATGAAGAAACTGTTTGGTGTGGACCTGTGCTGGTTCTTCGTTATTAACTTCTCCTCTGTAGGTTAGTGTTTACTTTCTTTTTTGTGCATGCTTTATGAGCAGATAATTTATACGCTTTTTGGCATTGTTTTTAGTGTGTTTTTAGTATATTTTAATTAGTTTTTATTATGTTTTTATTAGTTTTTAAATAAAAATCACATTTCTGGACTTTACTATGAGTTTGTGTGTTTTTCTATGATTTCAGGTATTTTCTAGCTGAAATTGAGGGACCTGAGCAAAAATCTGATTCAGAGGCTGAAAAAGGACTGCAGATGCTGTTGGATTCTGACCTCCCTTCACTCAAAGTAGATTTTCTGGAGCTACAGAAGCCCAATTGGCGCGTTCTTAATTGTGTTGGAAAGTAGACATCCTGGGCTTTCCAGAAATATATAATAGTCCATACTTTGCCCGAGCTTTGATGGCCCAAACAGGCATTCCAAGTCAGCTCAAGAATTCTGGCGTTTAACGCCGGAACTGGCACAAAAGCTGGAGTTAAACGCCCAAACTGGCACAAAAGCTGGCGTTTAACTCCAAGAAAAGTCTCTACACATGGAAGCTTCAATGCTCAGTCCAAGCACACACCAAGTGGGCCCGAAAGAAGATTTCTGCATTAATTACTGATTTCTGTAAATCCTAGGCTACTAGTTCTCTATAAATAGGACCTTTTTCTATTGTATTTTCATACTTTTGATAGACCTTTTCACGCTTTTGGGAGGCTGGCCTCTCGGCTATGCCTAGACCTTGTTCTTATGTATTTTCAACGGTGGAGTTTCTACACACCATAGATTAAGGTGTGGAGCTCTGCTATTCTTCATGAATTAATACAAGTACTATTG
>NC_029788.2:109048738-109056362 GCF_000816755.2 Arachis ipaensis
ACATGCAAACAAGCTTGAATGTGTATCTCTTGGGTTTCTAATCTAAGATTGGAACCTTCGTGGTATAGGCTAGAATTATTGGCAGCCATTCCTGAGATCCGGAACGTCTAAATCTTGTCTATGGTATTCTGAGTAGGATCTGGGAAGGGATGACTGTGACGAGCTTCAAACTCGCGATTGTTGGGCGTGTGACAGACGCAAAAGGATCAATGGATCTTATTCCAACATGATCGAGAACCGACAGATGATTAGCCGTGCGGTGACAGCGTGCGTAGAACATTTTCACTGAGAGGACGGGAAGTAGCCATTGACAACGGTGATGCCCAACATAAAGCTTGCCATGGAAAGGAGTATGAATGATTGGAAGAAGGCAATAGGAAAGTAAAGGTTCAGGAGGAACAAAGCATCTTCATACGCTTATCTGAAATTCCTACCAATGAATTACATAAGTATCTCTATCTTTAACTTATTTTATGTTTTATTCATCTTTTAATTATCAATTCTCCATAACCATTTGAATCCGCCTGACTGAGATTTACAAGATGACCATAGCTTGCTTCAAGCCGACAGTCTCCGTGGGATCGACCCTTACTCACGTAAGGTTTATTACTTGGACGACCCAGTGCACTTGCTGGTTAGTTGTGCGGAATTGTGACAAAGTGTGATTCACGTTTGAGAGCTCCAAGTCCTTTGGCGCCATTGTTGATGATCACAATTTCGTGCACCAAGTTTTTGGCGCCGTTGCCGGGGATTGTTCGAGTTTGGACAACTGACGGTTCATCTTGTTGTTTAGATTAGGTAATTTTATTTTTTATTTTCGAAAAAAGTTTTTAAAATACAAAATTTTTTTTTTCTATTTTGTTCTTCAGAGTTTTTAAGAATTAATTCTAGAGTTTCAAGGTGATGTTCTTATCATCACAAAAGCTGATTGATTCTCATCAATTTAGCTGTTGAATGTAATGATCTGCTAAAGCTTGGCTGGCCATTGGCCATGTCTAGTGTTTTGGACCGGAGCTTTCTTTGAAAGCTTGGTTGGCTAGTAAGCCATGTCTAATTCCTGGACCGGAGTCTTAGACTAGCATTGCAATGATTCCTGGAACTCTTATTAAAAATTTTGAATCCCTTTCTTCTCCACTCAATTTTCGAAAAATAAAAAAAAATTCTATAAAACCATAAAAATAAAAAATATTTTATGTTTCTTGTTTGAGTCTAGTATCAATTTTTAAGTTTGGAGTCAATTGCATGTTTTTATTCTTCTTGCATTTTTTGAATATATGCATTATGTTCTTCATTGATCTTCAAGTTGTTCTTGATGATTTCAGTACTCTGATCTTTAATTTCTCTTATTTTTGTGTCTTTTGTTGTTTTTTATATGCATTTTCAAATTGTTATAGTCAGTAGTATACAAACTTCTAAGTTTGGTGTCTTGCATGCATTGTTTATTTGATCTTAGTTGCATTCTTTTATTATTACTTCTCATCATTTAAAAATTCAAAAAATTTTTTTAATTGTGTCTTTTCAAGTCAATAACACAGAGAATTGAAGATTCAGAACATTCAGCAGAGGAATTACACAGAAAAAGCTGGGCGTTCAAAACGCCCAGTGAAGAAGGAAAACTGGCATTTAAACGCCAGCCAGGGTACCTGGCTGGGCATTAAACGCCCAAAAAGGTAGGATTTTGGGCGTTAAATGCCAGAATGGAGCGTTTAACGCCAGGATGACACTAGTGGGAAGATTTTGTTTTTAATTCAAATCTTTTTCAAATTTTCATAATTTTTCAAAATCAAATTTTTTTAAATCATATCTTTTCAATCGTATCTTTTCAAAATCAATTTCTTTTCAATTTTTTTATTACTATTTTCAAAAATCCTTGCTACAATTAGTGATTTAATTCAAAATTTTCAAGTTGTTATTTGCTTATTAAGAAAGGATCAAATTTTAAATTCTAGAATCATATCTTCTAATTTCTTGTTAGTCAAGTAATCAACTTTAATTTTAAAACTTTCTCTTTTTAATTTGATTTTCAATCATATCTTCTCAATCATATCTTTTCAATCACATCTTTTTCAAAATTAAGTTTCAATCATATCTTTTTAATTTCTAATTTCACAATCTTTTTCAAAAATCACTTAATTTCTTTCCCAATCTTAGTTTTCGAAAATCATCAATCAAATTTTCAAAATTTCTTTTAATTATTTCAAAATCTTTTACTTTAATTTCGAAAATTCTTCCCCTCTTCTCACATCCTTCTATTTAAGGACTAACACTCCTCCACTATCAATAATTCGAACTCTATCCCTCTTGATAAGTTCGAATTCTTCTCTTTCTACCTTCTCCTTCTATTATTCTTTTCCTCTGACACTTCAAGGAATCTCTATACTGTAACATAGAGGATTCCATACTTTCTTGTTCTCTTCTCTTTCATATGAGCAGGAGCAAGGACAAAGGAATCCTTGTTAAAGCTGATCCTAAACCTGAAAGGACCTTGAAGAGAAAGCTAAGAGAAGCTAAAGCACAACTCTCTCTAGAGGGCCTAACAGAGCTCTTCAAGGAGGAAGAAGCCATGGCAGCCGAAAACAACAATGCCAACAATACAAGGAAGGTGCTTGGTGACTTTACTGCACCTACTCCTGACTTCTATGGGAGAAGCATCTCAATTCCTGCCATTGGAGCAAACAAATTTGAGCTTAAGCCTCAATTAGTTTCTCTAATGCAACAGAATTGCAAGTTTCATGGACTTCCATTGGAAGATCCTCATCAGTTCTTAGCTGAATTCTTGCAAATCTGTGACACTATCAAGACCAATGGGGTTGATCCCGAGGTCTACAAGCTTATGCTCTTCCCCTTTGCTGTAAGAGACAGAGCTAGAACATGGTTGGATTCACAACCTAAAGAAAGCCTGAACTCTTGGGAAAAGCTAGTTAATGCCTTCTTGGCATAGTTCTTTCCACCTCAAAAATTGAGCAAGCTTAGAGTGGAAGTTCAAACCTTCAGACAGAAGGAAGGAGAATCCATCTATGAAGCTTGGGAAAGATACAAGCAATTGATCAGAAGGTGCCCTTCTGACATGCTTTCAGAATGGAGCATCATAGGTATAGTCTATGATGGTCTGTCTGAACTATCCAAGATGTCATTGGACAGCTCTGCTGGAGGATCTCTTCATCTGAAGAAGACGCCTGCAGAAGCTCAAGAACTCATTGAGATGGTTGCAAATAACCAATTCATGTACACTTCTGAAAGGAACCCTGTGAATAATGGGACAAATCAGAAGAAAGGAGTTCTTGAGATTGATACTCTGAATGCCATATTGGCTCAGAATAAAATATTGACTCAGTAAGTCAATATGATTTCTCAAAGCCTGTCTGGAATGCAAGCTGCACCAGGCAGTACTAAGGAAGCTTCATCTAAAGAAGAAGCTTATGATCCTGAGAACCCAGCAATGGAAGAGGTGAATTACATGGGAGAATCCTATGGAAACACCTATAATCCTTCATGGAGAAATCATACAAATCTCTCATGGAAGGATCAACAGAGACTTCAACAAGGTTTCAACAACAATAATAGTGGAAGAAATAGGTTTCGCAATGGCAAACCTTTTCCATCATTTTCTCAGCAACAGACAGAGAATTCCAAGCAGAGCCATTCTGAATTAACAACCATAGTCTCTGATCTAATTAAAACCACTCAAAGTTTCATGACTGAAACAAGGTCCTCCATTAGAAATTTGGAGGCACAAGTAGGTCAACTGAGTGAGAAAGTTACTAAACTCCCTCCTAGTACTCTTCCAAGCAATACAAAAGAGAATCCAAAAGGAGAGTGCAAGGCCATCAACATGACCCACACGGCCGAACTTGGAGAGGAGGAAGAGGCAGTGATCTCCACTGAGGAAGACCTCACTGGACGTCTACTGGCCTCCAAGGAGTTCCCTCATGAGGAACCATGGGAATCTGAGGCTCACACTGAGACCATAGAGATTCCGTTGAATTTAATTTTGCCATTCATGAGCTCTGATGAGTATTCTTCCTCTGAAGAGGATGAAGATGTTACTGAAGAGCAAGTTGCTAAGTATCTTAGAGCAATCATGAAGCTAAATGCCAAGCTATTTAGTAATGAGACTTGGGAGGATGAACCCCCATTACTCATCAAAGAACTGGATGACTTGACTAGGCAAAGATTACCTCTGAAGAGACAAGATCCTGGAAAGTTCTCAATACCTTGTACCATAGGCACCATGACCTTTGAAAAGGCTCTGTGTGACCTAGGGTCAAGCATAAACCTCATGCCTCTCTCTGTAATGGAGAAACTATGAATTTTTGAGGTTCAAGCTGCAAGAATCTCACTAAAGATGGCAGACAATTCAAGAAAATAGGCTTATGGACTTGTAGAGGATGTCTTGGTAAAGGTTGAAGACCACTACATCCCTACTGATTTCATAATCCTAGAGACTGGAACAAAGTGTGTGGATGAATCCATCATCCTTGGCAGACCCTTCCTAGCCATAGCAAAAGCTGTGATTGATGTTGACAGAGGAGAATTGATCATTCAAGTGAATGAAGACTTCCTTGTGTTTAAAGCTCAAGGATATCCCTCTGTAACCATGGAGAGGAAGCATGAAGAGCTTCTCTCAATACAGAGTCAAACAGAGCCCCCACAGTCAAACTCTAAGTTTGGTGTTGGGAGGTTCCAACATTGCTCTGAACATCTGTGAGGCTCCATGAGAGCCCACTGTCAAGCTATTGACATTAAAGAAGCACTTGTTGGGAGGCAACCCAATCTATAATTATCTATGTTAAATTTCTATTTTCTTTTGTTATTTTATATTTTCTGTAGGTTGATGATCATGTGAAGTCACAAAAACAACTGAAAAAGCAAAAACAGAATGAAAAACAGTATTAAAAATAGAACACCCTGGAGGAGAAGGCTACTGGCGTTTAAACGCCAGTAAGGGCAGCAGAATGGGCGTAAAACACCCAGTCTGGCACCATTCTAGGCGTTTAACGCCAGAAATGGGCACCAGACTGGCGTTTAACGCCAGGAATGGGCAAGAAGCTGGCGTTAAACGCTAGAAATGGGCAGCAACCTGGCGTTTAACACTAGGATTGGCAGAAAGGGGCATTTTTGCACGCCACTTGGTGCAGGGATGAGATATCCTTGACACCTCAGGATCTGTGGATCCCACAGGATCCCCACCTACCCCACCACTCTCTCTCTTCTTCACCCATTCACCAATCACCTCAAAACCTCTTCTCCAAAAACCCCTTACCTATCAAATCCCACCATTCTCTTCACCACTCACATCCATCCTTCATAAAACCCCACCTACCTCACCATTTAAATTCAAACCACTTTTCCTCCCAAACCCACCCATAATGGCCGAACCATACCCCCCTCTCCACTCTTATATAAACCCATCTTCACTCCTTCATTTTCACACAACATACACACTACTTCTCCCCCTTGGCCGAAACACTAAGCCCCCTCCATCTCCTCTATTTCTTCTTCTTCTACTCTCTTCTTTCTTCTTTTGCTCGAGGACGAGCAAACCTTCTAAGTTTGGTGTGGTAAAAGCATTGCTTTTTGTTTTTCCATAACCATTTATGGCACCAAAGGCCGGAGAAACCTCTAGAAAGAGGAAAGGGAAGGCAAAAGCTTCCTCCTCCGAGTCATGGGAGATGGAGAGATTCCTCTCAAGGGTGCATCAAGACCACTTCTATGAAGTTGTGGCCAAGAAGAAGGTGATCCCCGAGGTCCCTTTCAAGCTCAAAAAGAGTGAATATCTGGAGATCCGACATGAGATTCGAAGAAGAGGTTGGGAAGTTCTCGCCAACCCCATTCAACAAGTCAGAATCTTAATGGTTCAAGAGTTCTATGCCAATGCATGGATCACCAAGAACCATGATCAAAGTGTGAACCCGGACCCTAAGAATTGGCTTACAATGGTCCGAGGGAAATACTTAGATTTCACTCTGGAAAATGTAAGGTTGGCATTCAATTTGCCTATGATGCAAGGAGATGCACACCCATACACTAGAAGGGTCAACTTTGATCAAAGGTTAGACTAAGTCCTCATGGACATCTGTGAAGAGGGCGCTCAATAGAAGAGAGATTCAAGAGGGAAGCCGGTTCAACTAAGAAGGCATGACCTCAAGCCCGTGGCTAGGGGATGGTTGGAGTTCATCCAACGCTCAATCATTCCCACTAGCAACCGGTCTGAAGTTACTATAGACTGAGCTATCATGATCCATAGCATCATGATTGGAGAGGAAGTAGAAGTTCATGAGGTTATATCCCAAGAACTCTACAAGGTGGTGGACAAGTCCTCTACTTTGGCAAGGTTAGCCTTCCCTCATCTCATTTGTCACCTTTGCAATTCAGCTGGAATTGATATAGAGGAAGACATCCTCATTGATGAGGACAAGCCCATCACTAAGAAAAGGATGGAGCAGACAAGAGATCTCACTCATGGACAAGAGTATGAGGAAATTCCTCATCATGAAATCCCTGAGATGCCTCAAGGGATGCATTTTCCTCCACAAAACTACTGGGAGCAAATCAACACCTCCCTAGGAGAATTGAGTTCCAATATAGGACAACTAAGGGTGGAGCACCAAGAGCATTCTATTCTCCTCCATGAAATTAGAGAAGACCAAAGAGTTATGAGAGAGGAGCAACAAAGGCAAGGAAGAGACATTGAGGAGCTCAAGCACTCCATAAGATCTTCAAGAGGAAGAACAAGCCGCCATCACTAAGGTGGACCCGTTCTTTAATTTCCTTGTTCTCTATTTTCTGTTTTTCGAAAATTATGCTTTATGTTTATGTCTTTATTACATGATCATTAGTGTTTAAGTGTCTATGCCTTAAAGCTATGAAAATGAATCCATCACCTTTCTTAAATGAAAAATGTTTTTAATTGAAAAAGAAAAAGAAGTGCATGAATTTCAAATTTTAAAACAGTTTAGTTATTTTGATGTGGTGGCAATACTATTGTTTTTCTGAATGAATGCTTGAACAGTGCATATTTTTGAATTTGATTGTTAATGAATGTTAAAATTGTTGGCTCTTGAAAGAATGATGGGAAAAGGAGAAATGTTATCTGATGATCTGAAAAATCATAAAATTGATTCTTGAAGCAAGAAAAAGCAGTGAAAAGCTTGTAGAAAAAAATATATATATATGCGAAAAAAAAAAAAAGAAAAAAAAAAGAAAAAAAGAAGAAAAAGAAAAAGCAAGCAGAAAAAGCCAATAACCCTTTAAACCAAAAGGCAAGGGTAAAATAAAAAGGATCCAAGGCTTTGAGCATCAGTGAATAGGAGGGCCCACAGGAATAAAATCCTGGCCTAAGCGGCTAAACCAAGCTGTCCCTAACCATGTGCTTGTGGCGTGAAGGTGTCGAGTGAAAACTTGAGACTGAGCGGTTAAAGTCGTGGTCCAAAAGCAAAAAGAGTGTGCTTAAGAGCTCTGGACACCTCTAATTGGGGACTCTAGAAAAGCTGAGTCACAATCTAAAAAGGTTCACCCAGTTATGTGTCTGTGGCATTTATGTATCCGGTGGTAATACTGGAAAACAAAATGCTTAGGGTCACGGCCAAGACTCATAAAGTAACTGTGTTCAAGAATCAACATA
>NC_029788.2:109056969-109061359 GCF_000816755.2 Arachis ipaensis
TGATGAGCGGATAATTTATACGCTTTTTGGCATTGTTTTTAGTATGTTTTTAGTATATTTTAATTAATTTTTATTATATTTTTATTAGTTTTTAAATAAAAATTACATTTCTGGACTTTACTAAGAGTTTGTATGTTTTTCTGTGATTTCAGGTATTTTCTGGCTGAAATTGAGGGACCTGAGCAAAAATCTGATTCAGAGGCTGAAAAAGGACTGCAGATGCTGTTGGATTCTGACCTCCCTACACTCGAAGTGGATTTTCTGGAGCTAAAGAAGCCCAATTGGCGAGATCTCAATTGCGTTGGAAAGTAGACATCTTGGGCTTTCCAGCAATATATAATAGTCCATACTTTACCCGAGATTTGATGGCCCAAACAGGCGTTCCAAGTCAGCTCAAGAATTCTGGCGTTTAACGCCGGAACTGGCACAAAAGCTGGAGTTAAACGCCCAAACTGGCACAAAAGCTGGCATTTAACTCCAAGAAAAATCTCTACACATGGAAGCTTCAATGCTCATTCCAAGCACACACCAAGTGGGCCCAGAAGAAGATTTCTGCATTAATTATTGATTTCTGTAAACCCTAGGCTACTAGTTCTCTATAAATAGGACCTTTTTCTATTGTATTTTCATACTTTTGATAGACCTTTTCACGCTTTTGGGAGGCTGGCCTCTCGGCCATGCCTAGACCTTGTTCTTATGTATTTTCAACGGTGGAGTTTCTACACACCATAGATTAAGGTGTGGAGCTCTGCTGTTCTTTATGAATTAATACAAAGTACTATTATTTTTCTATTCAACTCAAGTCTATTTCTTCTCCAAGATATTCATTCGCACCCAAGAACATGATGAATGTGATGATTATGTGACACTCATCACCATTCTCATCTATGAATGCGTGACTGACAACCACTTCCGTTCTACATGCAAACAAGCTTGAATGTGTATCTCTTGGGTTTCTAATCTAAGATTGGAACCTTCGTGGTATAGGCTAGAATTATTGGCAGCCATTCCTGAGATCCAGAATGTCTAAACCTTGTCTATGGTATTCTGAGTAGGATCTGGGAAGGGATGACTGTGACGAGCTTCAAACTCGCGATTGTTGGGCGTGTGACAGACGCAAAAAGATCAATGGATCTTATTCCAACATGATCGAGAACCGACAGATGATTAGCCGTGCGGTGACAACGTGCATAGAACATTTTCACTGAGAGGACGGGAAGTAGCCATTGACAACGGTGATGCCCAACATAAAGCTTGCCATGGAAAGGAGTATGAATGATTGAAAGAAGGCAATAGGAAAGCAGAGGTTCAGGAGGAACAAAGCATCTTCATACGCTTATCTGAAATTCCTACCAATGAATTACATAAGTATCTCTATCTTTATCTTATTTTATGTTTTTTTCATCTTTTAATTATCAATCCTCCATAACCATTTGAACCCGCCTGACTGAGATTTACAAGATGACCATAGCTTGCTTCAAGCCGACAGTCTCCATGGGATTGACCCTTACTCACATAAGGTTTATTACTTGGACGACCCAGTGCACTTGCTGGTTAGTTGTGCGGAATTGTGACAAAGTGTGATTCACGTTTAAGAGCTCCAAGTCCTTTGGCGCCATTGTTGATGATCACAATTTCGTGCACCAATGCTTTTGATTAAGGTTATGACTTTGTGTTTGAGTTTTACTTTGAAAAAACTTTGATTCTTCTGTGAAAAGATTGCGTCTTTTTGTGTCTTGATCCACAGTTTGTGATTTTTCCTTGTTGCTCATTCTTTGGGAAGAATGTGTGCCTTCTGGTAATCTTGCTCAGGGTTTTCGTTGTTGTTCTTGTTTCTTTTCATCGTTTGTCTGGCTTCTTTTTGTTCTAGCTTAACAATCTTTTGATGATAAAATGTCAGTATGAAAAGTTGTAACTTTGATATTTTTTGTTGGATAAAGGAAGAGACTTTCGCGTTGTTGAGTGTTGATTCTTGTTTGTGAGATGTTTAGGGCATAGACCGTCGATTTCCTTTTTTCCTGGTTCTTGCCTTGTTATTGCCTCCAAAGAGTGCCCCTGGACTTTGGTGTGAGTCTTAGGGTTTCCCTTTTATTGCCGTAACTAACTTCTTGATGTTCATATGTTATTGTCCGAGTTGTTTCCTTATTTGTTCGAGTTGTCTGGTAGTAACCCATTTTTACTTTTTCTTCCTGTAGGAGTAGTTGGCCCATGTCTTCTCGCAAAAACATTGTTGAAATATCTACTAAGATCCCAGATGGCATGTCTGATTGGCTGGATTCCATTGTTCTGACGTGTGTTACAGTTGCTGATTCTGAGTATTGTGTGTGGCTTAGGAGGCACCATAGGATTTGTAGTGATAGGGATCAAGAGAAAAACTATGAGTTAGTGTCACCTGACCCTGAGGAGAGGGTTAGCTTTCCCTCTTTAACTTAAGGAGAACGTCCCTTCTTCTATGCTTATGACTATTTCTTTAGACAATTGAGTATTACCATTCCTTTCATCCCCTTTGAGATCGAGTTGTTGTGGTCTTGCAATGTAGCTCCTTCCCAGCTCCACCCGAACTCTTGGGGCTTTATCAAAATCTTTCAGTTGTTGGGTCAGGAACTAGATATCCGACCTACCCAAACTCTCTTCCTTTATCTTTTTTGTGCTGACGAAGCCTGGGGTAGCGAAGAAGAAATCCTCCTGGGTTTCTTTTCGAGCTACTCAGAGAAAAAAGGTTTTCTCTATGTATGACGAGTCCTTTAGGGACTTTAAAAACTATTATTTTAAGGTCTGAGCTGTTGAGGGAGTTCGGCCCTTCTTTTTGGATGAAAATGATGAGCCTACCTTTTCTTTGTACTGGCAGAAGAATGTAATAGTAGCTAGGTATTCCTGGGAGAGTCTTGATGAGGTCGAGCAGGCCTTTGTGAATTTGTTGGAGGAAATTTGCGGGAAGCCTCCCCATCTTGACACGAAAAAGTTTTTGGGAGATTCTTCCCTTCTTCGGACTGAATTGGGTAGTCGCCGACTTTATTTGTAGCTTCTCTTTGTTTATTTGTTTGTTTGCCAATCTATCCCTTTCTTAATTACAACTTGATTTTGCCTGCTTTCCTATTTCAGAAATGGTGAAGTCTGTAGATTCCATGAAGGCCTATCATCGGGCTAAGAAGGCGACAGCTGCCTCCAACATCTCAGCCAAGACTACGGAGGGAGAGTCTTCTCAGGTTCTTCCCAAGAAACCATCATCGAGTGCTTTTGGGTCGAGGAAGGTTATTCCAATCTCTCAGGTCCGAATTGTTCCTTCTGACCCAGTTTGACCATCTACTGGTGCTGCCTCTTCTCCTACTGTTGGCCTCTTCCTAAGAAATAAAAAACTGTCGATCCTTATGACTTGGATGCCCCAGATTTTGATGTTGTGGGGTTTGTTGATAATCAGATTGCCCCCTTTGGTCGACTTTCCATGGATGATGTGTCCATCCTACATCACTTGAATTTTATTACTAATAACAGTATCCGGATGGCCCATTGACGAACTGATTTCCTATCGGTAAAGAAATTCACAAATATAATTGCGTTGTAAGTATAGGTTCTAAACCAACAGAAAATCCTTTCGTACAAACGTTTGGTTGTCCCAAGTAACAAACCCCTTTAAAATTTATAACCGAAGTATTTAAACCTCGGGTCATCTTCTCAAGGAATTGCAAGGAGGTGTTCTTATTATTGGTTATGAGTCTTGTAAATTGAGGGTTTTTAAGATAAGGAACAAGTAATTTAAATGACAAGAAGAATAAATTAATAATAATAAAATCTCTTGGCAAGGTATAAGAATTTGGAAGTCAAGTCCTAGTCAATCCCTGTGGGAAAATGATGAGCGGATAATTTATACGCTTTTTGGCATTGTTTTTAGTATGTTTTTAGTAGGATCTAGTTACTTTTAGGGATGTTTTCATTAGTTTTTATGTTAAATTCACATTTCTGGACTTTACTATGAGTTTGTGTGTTTTTCTGTGATTTCAGGTATTTTCTGGCTGAAATTGAGGGACTTGAGCAGAAATCAGATTCAGAGGTTGAAGAAGGACTGCTGATGCTGTTGGATTCTGACCTCCCTGCACTCAAAGTGGATTTTCTGGAGCTACAGAACTCGAAATGGCGTGCTTCCAATTGCGTTGGAAAGTAGATATCCAGGGCTTTCCAGCAATGTATAATAGTCCATACTTTGGCTAAGAATAAATGATGTAAACGGGCGTTCAACGCCAGCTTTCTGCCCAAATCTGGCGTCCAGCGACAGAAAAGGATCAAAAACCAGAGTTGAACGCCAGAAATGGAACAAAAGCTGGTGTTCACCTCCACAAATGGCCTCTGCACGTGCAACACTCAAACTCAGCCCAAACACACACCAAGTGGGCCC
>NC_029788.2:109062164-109062920 GCF_000816755.2 Arachis ipaensis
TGATGAGCGGATAATTTATACGCTTTTTGACATTGTTTTTAGTATGTTTTTAGTATGATCTAGTTACTTTTAGGGATGTTTTCTTTAGTTTTTATGTTAAATTCACATTTTTGGACTTTACTATGAGTTTGTGTGTTTTTCTGTGATTTCAGGTATTTTCTGGCTGAAATTGAGGGACTTGAGCAGAAATCAGATTCAGAGGATGAAGAAGGACTGCTGATGCTGTTGGATTCTGACCTCCCTGTACTCAAAGTGGATTTTCTGGAGCTACAGAACTCGAAATGGCGCGCTTCTAATTGCGTTGGAAAGTAGACATCCAGGGCTTTCCAGCAATGTATAATAGTCCATACTTTGGCTAAGAATTGACGACATAAACTGGCGTTCAACGCCAGCCTTCTGCCCAAATCTGGCGTCCAGCGCCAGAAAAGGATCCAAAACCAGAGTTGAACGCCCAAACTGGCACAGAAACTGGCGTTTAACTCCACAAATGGCCTCTGCACGTGGAACACTTAAGCTCAGCCCAAACACACACCAAGTGGGCCCCGGAAGTGGATTTATGCATCAATTACTTACTCATGTAAACCCTAGTGACTAGTTTATCATAAATAGGACCTTTTACTAGTCTTTTTGACCATCTTGGAACGCATTGTTCTTAGATCATGGGGGCTGGCCACACGGCCATGTCTGGACCTTCACTTATGTATTTTCATACGGTAGAGTTTCTACACTCCATAGATTAAGGTGTGGAGCTCTGCT
>NC_029788.2:109063322-109076223 GCF_000816755.2 Arachis ipaensis
GTAAATCAAGTGGACTAATTAGCTTGATCCTCAAGTCCTAGTCAATCCCTGTGGGAAAACTAGCTTTAGAGCGATCTAGATCAATTAGTAATCTGCCAATTTCAACCACTGCTGAGTTTGACAACTCAAGTGTTGCCAATTACTTAACCAAAGCCAAAAGGAAGAAAATATCTAAATTAAATTAAAAGCATCCATATAAATAAAGCAAAGCAAAGTCAAATATGAAATACCTCAAAATATATTAAATAGAAAATCAATCTAAACATAAAGAGTTCATAAGCCAAATTGGTAATATAAGTCAGATACGAATAAAAGAATTAGAGTAAATAAAAATATAAAAGGAATATTGAACCTGATAAAGAGTTGAAATCCTAAATCCTTTAAGAGGAATCCTAATCCTAAAACCTAAGAGAGAGGAGAGAACCTCTCTCTCTAAAACTACATCTAATCCTAAAAATTATGAATTATGAGCTGATGATCATGAATGAATGGATTTCCCCACTTTATAGCCTCTAATCTTTGTTTTTTGGACTAAAAACTGGGTCAAAAACAGCCCAAAAATCGCCCCCAGTGATTTCTGTTACCTTCAGGTCGCGGCAAAGTGACGCGGAGGCGTCGTCCACGCGTTTGCGTGGATTGCATTTTTGCCAGGTCACGCGTCCGCGTGATTTACGCATTCGCATCATTTGGCCTTGGAGCAGCTATGATAAATTATATATCATTGCGAAGCCCCGGACGTTAGCTTTCCAACGCAACTGAAACCATCTCATTTGGACCTCTGTAGCTCAAGTTATGACCGTTTGAGTGCGAAGAGGTCAGGCTGGACAACTTAGCAATTTCTTCAACTTCTTGTATTCCTTCCACTTTTGCATGCTTTCTTTCCATCCTCTGAGCCATTCCTGCCCTGTAATCTCTGAAATCACTTAACGCACATATCAAGGCATCGAATGGTAATAAGAGAAGATTAATCTTAGCAAATATAAGGCCAAAGAAGCATGTTTTTAATCATAGCACAAAATCAGGAAGGGAAAAGTAAAACCATGCAAATAGTATGAATAAGTGGGTAAAGAGTTGATAAAAACCACTCAATTGAGCACAAGATAAACCATAAAATAGTGGTTTATCACCCATATGGGAACGGCTTTGTTTCGTACTATCCAAGGTTCCCCAGTTCATGCAACTAAAGGCTTTCTTGGAGGATGCCAAGTCAGAGTTTGACAGAGTTAAGGGTTTGAAGGATGAGTTGGACGCCAGGGTGATTAAGCTGGAGTTGGACTTGGAGAAGGAAAAGTCGCGGGCTATCAGGGCTGAGGCAGCTGCAAATTTGGCGGAGGATACGGCAAAAAAGTACAAGGAGAGTTATACTCGTACTTTTGCCGAGGTGTTGGAGCTGAGGGGAAGGCTTGAGACTACCCACATGGATTACGCCAATCTCCAGAGTCATCGGTAGATAATGTGATGGTGCGTATGAAAATCTAAAGGCGCAGGTCCGAGTTCTTGCTTCTGAACTCGATCTGACTCTCTTCAGCCTGGACAACGTGGTGGAGGAGGGCAAGATAGTGCCTGCTCTAGATGATGAAGATGATGGGCCTCCTCCTGCACCGCCAGCCAAAGCTTCTGCTGCCACGGCTTCTTCAAACCCCTCTGTTGAGGTCGACCATTCCCAACTTGATCCTGACTACCAGATTCTCAATCGTGCTGATGGAACTGTGGATGCTACTCCTATGAATATTGTTCCCCCTCCTTCAGCCACTGATGCTACCACTGGGGAAACTTTGTACCCCTTATGATATTTCTGTTTTATCAGTACAGCCCGACTTGTGGGCTTTTGAACTCTTTTTTGTAATTTGTCTATGGTTTGACTCTTTTGACTTTTAGTTGCTTTTATGCAACTTATTAGGTAGAAAAACAAAATATTTTGAACTCTTGAGGCCTTCTTTCAGGTCGCCTTCTGAGTCTTTTAATGATGGCCGTGTTTCTTTTGATATGTCAATCATTCTTTTGCAGCCTTCACAAATTTTGTAGATCTTTATAGAGTGTTGGCGCTCTACTGTCCGACCTCTTTTAGATCTTGTTTTACCCGTCTTCTGGTTGGGCGAGGTGACCCTTGGGGCTGTCTTGTTCGACAACTTTTTAGTTAGTCTGGATGATCTTGATAGCCTTGTTGTGGAGTCATGGTTTTTTGGGCAGAGTTGTGTCCCTTTTAGCGCACGTTCTTTGTTGGTCCGACTTCTTGATGAGCGGATATTTTATACGCTTTTTGGGGATAATTTCATATAGTTTTGAGTATGTTTTAGTTAGTTTTTAGTCTATTTCTATTAGTTTTTAGGAAAAATTCATATTTCTGGACTTTAATATGAGTTGTGTGTTTTTCTGTAATTTCAGGTATTTTTCTGGCTGAAATTGAAGGAGCTGAGCAAAAATCTGATTCAGGCTGAAAAAGGACTGCTGATGCTGTTGGATTCTGACCTCCCTGCACTCAAAGTGGATTTTCTGGAGCTACAGAACTCGAAATGGCGTGCTTCCAATTGCGTTGGAAAGTAGACATCCAGGGCTTTCCAGCAATATATAATAGTCCATACTTTGCACAAGAATAGACGACGTGTTGTATCGAAGTTGTGACAGACTGTAAAACTAGATCAGAATATCTGGCCTAAGAAGCCATTACCAGAGATCACAATTTCGTACACCACTTCTCCTGTCGATTCTTCTTAAGTTATTTTTAGTAATCTATTTTTAATCAGACCTCATCGGGCCTCTTTCTATGGACTACTTTTTATAACTTTGTTGCTTTGGGTTGGTCCGACTTCTTCTTGTCGGATCTTCCTTAGTTATTTTTAGTAATCCATTTTTAATCAGACCTCGTTGGGCCTCTTTCTATGGACTACTTTTTATAACTTTGTCGCTTTGCTTCGGTCCGACTTCTTCTTGTCGGATCTTCCTTAGTTATTTTTAGTAATCCATTTTTAATCAGACATCGTCGGGCCTCTTTCTATGGACTACTTTTTATAACTTTGTCGCTTTGGTTTGGTTCGACTTCTTTTTGTCGAATCTTATTAAGTTATT
This sequence comes from Arachis ipaensis, assembly GCF_000816755.2. Lineage (NCBI taxonomy): Eukaryota > Viridiplantae > Streptophyta > Magnoliopsida > Fabales > Fabaceae > Arachis > Arachis ipaensis. The sequence continues at coordinate 109,066,389 of NC_029788.2, forward strand.
TTTAGTAATCCATTTTTAATCAGACCTCGTCAGGCCTCTTTCTATGGATTTCTTTTTATAACTTCTTGCATTGATATGTTTTAATCGCTTTCACCTTGCCGTCCTTATTGTGGATCGGACGGCAAATTTTTGCGCTCAGATCAATGCGTCTTGGTAGGAAACTTTTTAAGGAATCTGAAAACTTTATTCAAGTAGAAAATAGACATGTAGACAAGAATATATACATATGAGTGCTTGCCCTTTTAAATCGGTCAGTTTTGTAGATCTTGGCTTGGTGCCTCGTTAAAAAACCTTTTCAGGAAAAAGAGTGTACCTTGACCTAAGATCTCTATTACTTTCTAACTATAGTACCTTCTTAGGTTACAGGCATACCATGACCTTGGTAGCTCTCGTCCCTCGAGGTCGGACACCTTGTAGTAGCCTTTTCCCAGTACCTCTACAACTCGGTAGGGTCCTTTCTAGTTAGCTACTAACTTCCCCTCTCCTGATCGACCTGCTCCGATGTCATTTCGGATTAGGATGAGGTCATTGCAGTTGAAGCTTCGCTGAATTACCCTCTGGTTATACCTTGAAGTCATTCACGTTTTAGCGCTTTTTCTTTGATCCGAGCTCTTTCTCGGACCTCGGGTAGTAGGTCGAGCTCTTCCCTTTGATTTTGGGAGTTGGCTTCTTCATTGTAGAGGATTATTCTGGGGGATCCTTTCTCTATCTCCACTAGGATCATTGCCTCCTTTCCGTAAGCAAGTCGGAAGGGTGATTTTCCTGTGGTGGAGTGCGGAGTTGTCTGATATGCCCATAGGACTTGTGGAAGTTCTTCTGCCCAAGCTCCCTTTGCGTCTTGTAGTCTCCGTTTTAACCTGGCTAATAGGACTTTGTTGGCGGCTTCTTGATAAACCCCATTTGTAGGGTTTATCTTGTGCTTAATTTAGGAGATTTTATGACCTTTTACCCACATTTATTCAACAAAATAGCATGGTTTCATGATTGTCTCCCAATTTGTGCTTAAGTGGGAAAACATGCTTTCTAGACCCTTAATTAGCTAAATTTAATTCACCTTTGATTCCACTAGATGCCTTGATATGTTTGTTAAGTGAATTCAGGTTGAAAAGGCTAGGAATGGGTCAAAAGAGTGAAGAGGAAAGCATGCAAAGTGGAGAATACATGGAAAAGCCAAAGATTTGAGAAGCATCATCCACGCGCACGCGCACTATACGTGCACGCGTGGATCACGAAAACACAAGGGCCGCGCACACGCACGATACGCGTAAGCGTCGGTGGGCGCACATGATTTTTTTTATAGAAAACATGCCTAGCGATTTTGAGAAGCTGTGGGGCCCAGTTGCAACCAATTTTGGCGCCCAAAATGCTTTAAAAGACCAAGGATTGAAGGGAATTCATATCTTTTTTGCTCATTCATACTCATTAGGATTACTTTTAGTTAGTTTTAGAGAGAGGAGCTCTCACTTCTCTCTAGAATTAGGAGTAGGTTTAGGTTTAGCTCAATAATCTTAGATCTAGGTTTTGATTCATGCTTTCTTCTACTTTTGCTTCTCAACACCAATTGTTGCAATCATCTTCTTCTATTCCTTTGTTGTAATTTCCTTTATGTTGTTTCTATATTTTGTTGTAGATCTACTCTTGTCCCTTCTCTTTCCTTTCAATTCAAGTTGAGGTAATTCATAATAATTGTGTTCCTTTTGATTGTTGTTATTGATTTCTTACAATAATTGTTGTTAGATTTTATTCTTGTTGATTGATTTACTATGCTTTGTTCTTTTGCCTTCCAAGTGTTTGATAAAATACTTGGAAGGATTTTAAAATAGAATTTTATGCTCTTAGCTTAGGAAGGTAACTTAGGAACTCTTGAGTTACTAATGTCCAAGTAATTGACGATTGGGAGCCATTAACGCTAGATCTCACTAATTGATTTGGTGGAGAACTAGGACTTATGGACTTGGATTGACATAGCTCACTTGACTTTCCTCTACTATTAGTTAGGGGTTAACTTAGTGGGGTTGGTCCTTGCCAATTCTCATGTTGTGGTTACTAATTAGGATAGAGATCCTTGACCACCAAACCTTGCCAAGACCTCTTTAGTTGTTAGCTTATTTTCATTTCCATTTACTTTTCAAGCCTCTTATCAAAAACCCCAAATATAACTCATAACCAATAACAAGACACTTTATTGTAATTCCTAGGGAGAACGACCCGAGGTTCAATACTTCGGTTTATAAATTTAGGGTTTGTTACTTGTGACAAACAAATTTTTGTATGAAAGGATTGATGTTGGTTTGGAAACTATATTACAACGACACTTATTGTGAATTCTAAACCGTCAAAAGTCCGATCATCACTTCTGCCTGTCCATTAGCTTGTGGGTGTTCTACAGATGTGAATTGGTGCTTTATTTTCAAGTCGGCTACCAAGTTACTGAAGCCTGTATCAGTAAATTGAGTGCCATTGTCTGTGCTGATGGAGTAAGAGACTCCAAACCTTGTAATAATATTCCTGTATAGAAATTTCGGACTTCTTTGAGCAGTGGCATTGGCTAGGGGCTCTGCCTCAATCCATTTTGTGAAATAGTCCACTCTTACAATGAGGAATTTGACTTGTCCCGATCCTTGGGGAAAGGGTCCGAGGAGATCTAGTCCCTATTTTGCGAATGGCTGATGAGCGGATAATTTATACGCTTTTTGGCAATGTTTTTAGGTAGTTTTTAATATGTTTTAGTCACTTTTTATTATATTTTTATTAGTTTTTAAATAAAAATCATATTTCTAGACTTTACTATGAGTTTGTGTGTTTTTCTGTGATTTCAGGTAATTTCTGACTGAAATTGAGGGAGCTGAGCAAAAATCTGATTCAGGCTGAAAAAGGACTGCTGATGTTGTTGGATTCTGACCTCCCTGCACTCGGAATGAATTTTTTGGAGCTACAGGATTCCAATTGGAGCGCTCTCAATTGAGTTGGAAAGTAGACATCCAGGGATTTCCAGCAATATATACGAGTCCATACTTTGCTCAAGGATAGATGATGTAAACTGGTGTTCAATGCCAGTTCCATGTTGCATTCTGGCGTTAAACGCCAGAAACAGGTTACAAGTTGGAGTTAAACACCAGAAACAGGTTACAACCTGGCGTTTAACTCTAGAAATAGCCTAGGCACGTGTAAAGCTCAAGTCTCAGCCCTAGCACACACCAAGTGGGCCCCAGAAGTGGATTTCTGCACTATCTATCTTAGTTTACTCATTTTCTGTAAACCTAGGTTACTAGTTTAGTATTTAAACAACTTTTAGAGATTTATTTTGCACCTCATGACATTTTTAGATCTGAACTTTGTACTCTTTGACGGCATGAGTATCTAAACTCCATTGTTGGGGGTGAGGAGCTCTGCTGTGTCTCGATGAATTAATGCAATTATTTCTATTTTCTATTCAAACACGCTTGTTTCTATCTAAGATGTTCATTCGCACTTCAATATGATGAATGTGATGATCTGTGACACTCATCACCATTCTCAATCTATGAACGCGTGCCTGACAACCACTCCCATTCTACCTTCGATTGAATGAGTATCTCTTGGATTCCTTAATTAGAATCTTCGTGGTATAAGCTAGAATCCATTGGCAGCATTCTTGAGAATCTGGAAAGTCTAAACCTTGTCTATGGTAGTCCGAGTAGGATTCAGGGATTGAATGACTGTGACGAGCTTCAAACTCACAAGGGTTGGGTGTAGTGACAGACGCAAAAGGATCAATGAATCTTATTCCAGCATGAGTGAGAACCGACAGATGATTAGCCGTGCGGTGATAGTGCACCTGGACCATTTTCACTTAGAGGACGGATGGTAGCCATTGACAACGGTGATCCACCAACACACAGCTTGCCATAGGAGGAACCTTGCGTGCGTGAAGAAGAAGACAGGGGAAAAGCAGAGATTTAGAAGACAAAGCATCTCCAAAACTCCAACATATTCTCCATTACTGCATAACAAGTATTTATTTCATGATCTTTTATTTTTCGTAATTCAAACTGATAATCATAATTAGCCCAGCCAGATGCATGCACAAGATCCTATTGGAGGATAATGCTAAGCCAGTGGTTCAACCACAGAGGCGGCTAAATCCCGCCATGAAGGAGGTGGTGCAGAAAGAGGTCACTAAGTTACTAGAGGCTGGGATTATTTATCCTATTTCTGATAGCCCCTGGGTGAGTCCTGTCCATGTTGTCCCTAAGAAGGGAGGTATAACAGTGGTTCATAATGAAAAAAATGAACTGGTTCCAACAAGAACAGTTACAGGGTGGCGTATGTGTATTGACTACAGAAGGCTCAATACAGCCACCAGGAAGGATCACTTCCCTTTACCATTCATAGACCAGATGCTAGAAAGACTAGCAGGTCATGAATACTACTGATTTTTGGATGGCTATTCAGGTTACAACCAAATTGCAGTAGATCCTCAGGACCAAGAGAAAACAGCATTCACATGTCCATCTGGAGTATTTGCATACAGAAGAATGCCTTTTGGTCTGTGCAATGCACCTGCAACCTTTCAGAGGTGCATGCTCTCTATCTTCTTTGATATGGTAGAGAAATTTCTAGAAGTCTTCATGGATGACTTCTCAGTATTTGGAGACTCATTTAGCTCATGTCTTAACCATCTAGCACTTGTTCTGAAAAGATGCCAAGAGACTAACCTGGTTCTAAATTGGGAAAAATGTCACTTTATGGTGACTGAAGGAATTATCCTTGGGCATAAAATTTCGAACAAGGGAATAGAGGTGGACCAAGCTAAGGTAGAGGTAATTAAAAAATTACCACCACTCACCAATGTTAAGGCAATCAGAAGCTTTCTGGGGCATGTAGGATTCTATAGGAGGTTTATAAAGTATTTTTCAAAAATTGCAAAACCTCTGAGCAATCAGCTAGCTGCTGACACGCCATTTATGTTTGACACAGAGTGTCTGCAGGTGTTTGAAACCCTAAAAGCTAAGCTGGTCACAGCACCAGTTATTTCTGCACCAGATTGGACATTACCTTTGGAACTAATGTGTGATGCCAGTGACCATGCCATTGGTGCAGAATTGGGACAGAGGCATAACAAGCTTCTGCATGTCATTTATTATGCTAGCCGTGTTTTAAATGATGCCCAGAAAAATTACACAACCACAGAAAAAGAGCTGCTTGCAGTGGTTTATGCCATTAACAAGTTTAGATCATACTTAGTAGGATCAAAAGTGATTGTGTACACTGACCATGCTGCTCTTAAATATCAACTCATAAAGCAGGATTCGAAGCCCAGGCTCATAAGATGGGTGTTGCTTCTGCAAGAGTTTGATATAGAAATAAGAGACAGAAAAGAGACAGAGAATCAAGTAGCTGATCACCTGTCCTGGATAGAACCATTAGCAGGAGCATCCCTCCCTCCTACTGAGATCTCTGAAACCTTTCCGGATGAGCAATTGTTTGCTATTCAGGAAGCTCTGTGGTTTGCAGACATTGCAAACTATAAGACACAAGGTTCTCCTTTTGTAACCATGGAGAGGAAGCATGAAAAGCTTCTCTCAATACAGAGTCAAACAAAACCCCCACATTCAAACTCTAAGTTTGGTGTTGGGAGGCCACAACCAAACTCTAAGTTTAGTGTTGAGAGGCCCCAACCCTGCTCTGATTATCTATGAGGCTCCATGAGGGCTCACTGTCAAGCTATTGACAATAAAGAAGCGTTTATTGGGAGGCAACCCAATTTTTACTTATCTATATTAATTTTCTGTTTTCCATTTTTATTTTATATTTTCTTTAGGATGATGATCATGTGGAGTCACAGAAATCAAAGCAAAGTCAAAAATAGCATTAAAATAACTCACCCTGGATGAAGAGCTTACTGGTGTTTAAACGCCAGTAAGAAGCATCAGACTGGCATTTAACGCCAGAAAGAAGCATCAAGCTGGCGTTAACCACCAGAAACAAGCACCAAGTTGGCGTTCAATGCCAAGAAAGGGGAAAAGCTGGCGTTTAACGCCAGAAACAAGCAGCAGTCTGGCGTTAAACGCCAGGATTGCACACTAAGGACGTTTTGCATGCCTCAATGGAGCAGGGATGCTAAGTCCTTGACCCCTCAAGATCTGTGGACCCCACAGGATCCCTACCTACCTCACCATTCCAATTCAGACCATTCTCCTCCCATACCCACCCATTCACACACCTCATTTTCCCCTACTTCTCTTTCTACTCCCTTCTATCTTCATTTGCTCGAGGACGAGCAAACCTTTTAAGTTTGGTGTGGAAAAAAGCGTTGCTTTTTGTTTTTCCATAACCATTTATGGCACCTAAGGCCGGAAAAACCTCTAGAAAGAGGAAAAGGAAGGCAGTTGCTTCCACCCCCGAGTCATGAGAGATGGAGAGGTTCATCTCAAGGGTCCATAGTTCAGTAGTAGAGCATTTGACTGCAGATCAAAGAGCTATGAGGAAGGAGCAACAAAGACAAGGAAGAGAAATAGAGGAGCTCAAGAGCACCATTGGTTCTTCAAGAAGAGGAAGATACCACCCTCACTAAGGTGGACCCGTTCCTTAATCTCCTTATTCTTATTTCTCTATTTTTCGTTTACTATGCTTTATGTTTATTTATGTTTGGGTCTTATTACATGATCACTAGTATCTAAGTGTCTATGTCTTAAAGATATGAATGTCCTATGAATCCATCACCTTTCTTAAATGAAAAATGTTTTCTGAAAAAGAAAAAGAAGTACATGAATTTTGAATTTTAAAATAGTTTAATTATTTTGATGTGGTGGCAATACTTTTTGTTTTCTGAATGAATGCTTGAACAGTGCATATGTCTTTTGAATTTGTTGTTTATGAATGTTAAAATTGTTTGCTCTTGAAAGAATGATGAAAAAGGAGAAATGTTATTTGATAATCTGAAAAATCATAAAAATGATTCTTGAAGAAAGAAAAAGCAGTGAAGAATAAAGCTTGCAGAAAAAAAATGCGAAAAAAAAGAGAGCAAGAAAAAGAAAAAGCAAGCAGAAAAAGCCAAAACCTCTTTAAACCAAAAGGCAAGAGCAAAAAGCCAATAGCCCTTAAAACCAAAAGGCAAGGGTAATAAAAAGGATCCAAGGCTTTGAGTATCAGTGGATAGGAGGGCCTAAAGGAATAAAATCTTGGCCTAAGCGGCTAAACCAAGCTGTCCCTAACCATGTGCTTGTGGCGTGAAGGTGTCAAGTGAAAACTTGAGACTGAGCGGTTAAAGTCGAGGTCCAAATCAAAAACAGAGTGTGCTTAAGAACCCTGGACACCTCTAATTGGGGACTTTAGCAAAGCTGAGTCACAATCTGAAAAGGTTCACCCAGTTATGTGTCTGTGGCATGTATGTATCCGGTGGTAATATTGGAAAACAGAGTGCTTAGGGCCACGGCCAAGACTCATAAAGTAGCTTTGTTCAAGAATCAACATACTGAACTAGGAGAATCAATAACACTATCTGAATTTTGAGTTCCTATAAATACCAATCATTCTGAACTTCAAAGGATAAAATGAGATGCCAAAACTGTTCAGAAGCAAAAAGCTAATAGCTCCGCTCATCTAATTAAGACTGATCTTCATAGATGTTTTTGGAATTAATTTTATATTCTCTTCTTTTTATCCTACTTTGTTTTTAGTTGCTTGGGGACAAGCAACAATTTAAGTTTGGTGTTGTGATGAGCGGATAATTTATACGCTTTTTGGCATTGTTTTTAGGTAGTTTTTAATATGTTTTAGTCACTTTTTATTATATTTTTATTAGTTTTTAAATAAAAATCACATTTCTGGACTTTACTATGAGTTTGTGTGTTTTTCTATGATTTCAGATAATTTCTGTCTTGAGCAAAAATCTGATTCAGACTGAAAAAGGACTGCTGATGCTGTTGGATTCTGACCTCCCTGCACTCGGAATGAATTTTTTGGAGCTACAGGATTCCAATTGGCACACTCTCAATTGCTTTGGAAAGTAGACATCCAGGGCTTTCCATCAATATATAATAGTTCATACTTTGCTCAAGGATAGATGACGTAAACTGGCGTTCAACGCCAAATCCATGTTGCATTCTGGCGTTAAACGCCAGAAACAGGTTACAAGTTGGAGTTAAACGCCAGAAACAGGTTACAGCCTGGCGTTTAACTCTAGAAACAGCCTAGGCACATGTAAAGCTCAATTCTCAGCCCCAGCACACACCAAGTGGGCCCCAGAAGTGGATTTCTGCACTATCTATCTTAGTTTACTCATTTTCTGTAAACCTAGGTTACTAGTTTAGTATTTAAACAACTTTTAGAGATTTATTTTGCACCTCATGACATTTTTAGATCTGAACTTTGTACTTTTTAACGGCATGAGTCTCTAAACTCCATTTTTGGGGGTGAGGAGCTCTACTGTGTCTCGATGAATTAATGCAATTATTTCTGTTTTCTATTCAAACACGGTTGTTTCTATCTAAGATGTTCATTCTCACTTCAATATGATGAGTGTGATGATCCGTGACACTCATCACCATTCTCAATCTATGAACGTGTGCCTGACAACCACTCCCATTCTACCATCGATTGAATGAGTATCTCTTGGATTCCTTAATTAGAATCTTCGTGGTATAAGCTAGAATCCATTGGCAGCATTCTTGAGAATCCGGAAAGTGTAAACCTTGTCTGTGGAATTCCGAGTAGGATTCAGGGATTGAATGACTGTGACGAGCTTCAAACTCACAAGGGTTGGGCGTAGTGACAGACGCAAAAGGATCAATGGATCTTATTCCAGCATGAGTGAGAACCGACATATGATTAGCCGTGCGGTGACAGCGCACCTGGACCATTTTCACTGAAAGGACGGATGGTAGCCATTGACAACGGTGATCCACTAACACACAGCTTGCCATAGGAGGAACCTTGTGTGCGTGAAGAAGAAGACAGGGGAAAAGCAAAGATTCAGAAGACAAAGCATCTCCAAAACTCCAACATATTCTCCATTACTGCATAACAAGTATTTATTTCATGCTCTTTTATTTTTCGCAATTCAAACTGATAATCATAATTAATCTCCTGACTAAGATTTACAAGGTAACTGGTAATGCGAAATTGTTACTCAGATTAGGTTGTAAAATTATTTGTTCGTTCTTTCCCTGGCAATGGCACCAAAAACGGATGCACAGAACCATGGTCCAAACATAACTTCACAACTTCGCATAACTAACCAGCAAGTGCACTGGGTCGTCCAAGTAATAAAACCTTACGTGAGTAAGGGTCGATCCCACGGAGATTGTTGGTATGAAGCAAGCTATGGTCACCTTGTAAATCTCAGTCAGGCGGATATCAAATAGTTATGGAGTTTTCGAAAATAGATAATAAATAACTAAATAGAAAATAAAGATAGAAACACATATGTAATTCATTGGTGAGAATTTTAGATAAGCGTATAGAGATGCTTTCGTTCCTCTGAACCTCTGCTTTCCTGCTATCTTCATCCAATCAGTCTTACTCCTTTCTATGGCTGGCTTTATGTAAGGGCATCACCGTTGTCAATGGCTACTTTTCATCCTCTCTGTGAAAATGGTCCGATGCGCTGTCACTACATGGCTAATCATCTGGAGGCATCACCGTTCTCAATGGCTGCATCCCTTCCTCTCTGTGAAAATGGTCCGATGCGCTGTCACTGCATGGCTAATCATCTGGAGGTTCTCGATCATACTGGAATAGGATTTACTATCCTTTTACGTCTGTCACTACGCCCAGCACTCGCGAGTTTGAAGTTCGTCACAGTCATTCAATCCCTGAATCCTACTCGGAATACCACAGACAAGGTTTAGAC
>NC_029788.2:109076365-109116207 GCF_000816755.2 Arachis ipaensis
AAGTAAGTAATTGATGCATAAATCCACTTCCGGGGCCCACTTGGTGTGTGCTTGGGCTGAGCTTGAAGTTTACACGTGGAGAGGTCATTCTTGGAGTTGAACGCCAGTTTGTAACGTGTTTCTGGCGTTCAACTCTGGCTTGTAACGTGTTTCTGGCGTTTAACTCCAGACTGCAGCGTAGAACTAGCGTTAAATGCCCTTTTGCGTCATCTAAACTCGGCCAAAGTATGGACTATTATATATTGCTGGAAAGCCCTGGATGTCTACTTTCCAACGCAATTAGAAGCGCGCCATTTTGAGTTCTGCAGCTCCAGAAAATCCACTTTGAGTGCAGGGAGGTCAGAATCCAACAGCATCAGCAGTCCTTCTTCTACCTCTGAATCTAATTTTTGCTCAAGTCCCTCAATTTCAGCTACCTGAAATCACAGAAAAACACACAAACTCATAGTAAATTCCAGAAATGTGAATTTAACATAAAAACAAATAAAAACATCCCTAAAAGTAACTAGATCCTACTAAAAACATACTAAAAATAATGCCAAAAAGCGTATAAATTATCTGCTCATCACAACACCAAACTTAAATTGTTGCTTGTCCCTAAGCAACTGAAAATCAAATAGGATAAAAAGAAGAGAATATACTATAAATTCCAAACTATCAATGAAACATAGCTCCAATCAGATGAGCGGGACTTGCTCTTGCCTTTTGGTTTTAAGAGCTTTTGGCTTTTTCTGCTTGCTTTTTCTTTTTATATTTTTTCGCCATTTTTTTTTCTTTTTTTTTTCTGCAAGCTTTTGTATTCACTGCTTTTTCTTGCTTCAAGAATCATTTTTATGATTTTTCAGATTATCAAATAACATGTCTCCTTGTCATCATTCTTTCAAGAGCCAACATATTTAACATTCATGAACAACAACTTCAAAAGACATATGCACTGTTCAAGCATTCATTCAGAAAACAAGAAGCATTGTCACCACATCAATATAATTAAACTAAGTTCAAGGATAAATTCAAAACTCATGTACTTCTTGTTCTTTTGAATTAAAACATTTTTCATTTAAGAGAGGTGATGGATTCATAGGACATTCATAACTTTAAGACAAAATTACTAAATACTAATGATCATGTAATAAGACACTAACATAGATAAGCACTTAACATAAAGAAAACGAAAAACAGAGAATGTAAGAACAAGGAATGAGTCCACCTTAGTGATGGTGGCATTTCCTTCTTGAGGAACCAATGATGTCCTTGAGCTCTTCTATGTCTCTTCCTTGTCTTTGTTGCTCCTCCCTCATTGTTTTTTGATCTTCTCTAATTTCATGAAGGATGATGGAGTGCTCTTGATGTTCCACCCTTAATTGTCCCATGTTGGAACTTAACTCTCATAGGGAGGTGTTGATTTGCTCCCAAAAGTTTTGTGGAGGAAGGTGCATCCCTTGAGGTATTTCAAGGATTTCTTGATGATGAGCTTCCTCATGTGTTTCTTGAGCTCCATGAGTGGGCTCTCTTGTTTGCTCCATCCTTTTCTTAGTGATGGGCTTCTCTTCCTCAATGGGAATGTCTCCTTCTATGAAAGCTCCAACTGAGTAACATAGATGGTAGATAAGATGAGGAAAAGCTAGCCTTGCCAAGGGAGAGGACTTTTCGGCTATTTTGTAGAGTTTAAGGGAGATGACTTCATGAACTTCTACTTCCTCACCAATCATGATGCTATGAATCATGATGGCCCGATCCACAGTAACTTCAGATCGGTTGCTAGTGGGGATGATGGAGCGTTGGATGAACTCCAACCATCCTCTAGCCACAGGCTTGAGGTCCAGTCTTCTAAGTTGAACTGGTTTACCTTTGGAGTCAATCTTCCATTGAGCTCCTTCCACACATATGTCCATGAGGACTTGGTCTAACCTTTGATTAAAGTTGACCCTTCTAGTGTAGAGGCGTGCATCTCCTTGCATCATAGGCAAGTTGAATGCCAACCTCACATTTTTCGGATTAAAATCTAAGTATTTCCCCCGAACCATTGTAATATAATTCTTTGGATTCGGGTTTTTACTTTGATCATGGTTCTTAGTGATCCATGCATTGGCATTGAACTCTTGAACCATTAGGATGCCGACTTGTTGGATGGGGTTTGTTAAAACTTCCCAACCTCTTCTTTGGATTTCATGTCGGATCTCCGGATACTCATTCTTCTTGAGCTTGAAAGGGACCTCAGGGATCACTTTCTTATTGGCCACAACATCATAGAAGTGGTCTTGATGAGTTTTGGAGATGAATCTTTCCATCTCCTATGACTCGGAGGTGGAAGCTTTTGTCTTCCCTTTCCCTTTTCTAGAGGATTCTCCGGTCTTAGGTGCCATCAATGGTAATGGAAAAAACAAAAAGCTTATGCTTTTACCACACCAAATTTACAATATTGCTCGCCCTCGAGCAAAAGAAGAAAGAATAGAAGAAGAAGAAGAAGAAAATATGGAAGAGAGAAGGGAGAGGTGTATTCGGCCAAGAAGGGGAAGAGAGGGTTGTGTTATGTGAAAATGAGGAAGAATGGAGGGCTTTATATAGGGAAGGGAGGGGGGGTAAGGTTCGGCCATAAGGATGGATTTTGGGTGGGAAATTAATTTTGAATTTTGAAGGTAGGTGGAGTTTATGAGGTAGGTTTATGGGGAAGAGTGGATGGATGTGAGTGGTGAAGTGGTGATAGGGAAGAGAGATTAAGGTGATTGGTGAAGAGTTTTGGGGAAGAGTGTTTATTGGGAAGAGAGGGTGAACATTGAGAAGAGGGAAGAGAGTGAGTGGTGGTGGGTAGGGATCCTGTGGGGTCCACAGATCCTGAGGTGTCAAGGATTTGCATCCCTGCACCCATTAGGCATGTAAAATGCCTTTGCATGCAATTCTGGCGTTTAAACGCCGAATTGATGCTTGTTCTGGGCGTTCAGCACCCAGATGCAGCATATTTCTGGCGTTGAACGCCAGTTCTATGCTTGTTTCTGGCGTTCAGTGCCAGCTTTCCTCACTGTGCATTTCTGGCGTCTGAACGCCAGGATGCTGCTTGTTTCTGGCGTTCAACGCCAGAAACATGCTCTGTTCTGGCATTGAACGCCAGACAGATGCTCCTTACTGGCGTTTAAACACCAGTAAGATCCTCCTCCAGGGTGTGATTTTTCTTCTGTTGTTTTTGATTTCGTTTTCAATTTTTATATTTATTTTGTGACTCCACATGATCATGAACCTAATAAAACATGAAAAACAATGAAAATAAAAATTAGATAAATAAAAATTGATGGATTTATCCTCATCCTTCCCAGTATCTAGGATTATGAAATCAGCAGGGATGTAAAGGCCTTCAACCTTTACTAACACGTCCTCTACTTCTCCATAAGTCTCTTTTCTGGAATTGTCTGCCATCTCTAATGAGATTCTAGCAGCTTGCACCTCAAAGATTCTCAGTTTCTCCATTACAGAGAGTGGCATGAGGTTTATTCCTGACCCCAGGTCACATAGAGCCTTCTCAAAGGTCATGGTGCCTATGGTACAAGGTATTAGGAACTTTCCAGGATCCTGTTTCTTCTGAGGCAATCTCAGTTGATCCAATGCATTTAGTTCATTGGTGAACAGGGGAGGTTCATCTCCCCAAGTCTCATTACTAAATAAATTGGCATTCAGCTTCATGATTGCACCAAGGAACTTGGCAACTTGCTCTTTAGTAACATCCTCATTCTCTTCTGAAGAGGAATACTCATCAGAGCTCATGAAGGGCGTAAGGAGGTTTAATGGAATCTCTATGGTCTCTAGATGAGCCTCAGATTCCTTTGGTTCCTCAGAGGGAAACTCCTTATTGATCACTGGACGTCCCAGGAGGTCTTCCTCCTTGGGATTCATGTCCTCCCCTTCCTCTTTGGGTTTGGCCATGATGGTTATATCAATGGCCTTGCACTCTCCTTTTGGATTTTCTTCTGTATTGCTTGGGAGAGTACTAGGAGGGATTTCAGTGATCCTCTTACTCAGCTGGCCCACTTGTGCCTCCAAATTTCTAATGGAGGACCGTGTTTCATTCATGAAACTCAGAGTGGCCTTAGATAGATCAGAGACTAAGTTTGCTAAATTAGAGGTATTTTGTTCAGAGTTCTCTGTCTGTTGCTGAGTGGATGATGGAAAAGGCTTGCTATTGCTAAACCTGTTTCTTCCACCATTATTAAAGCCTTGTTGAGGCTTTTGTTGATTCTTCCATGAGAAATTTGGGTGATTTCTCCATGAGGGGTTATAGGTGTTTCCATAAGGTTCACCCATATAATTTACCTCTGCTATTGCAGGGTTCTCAAGATCATAAGCTTCTTCTTCAGAAGATGCCTCTTGAGTACTGTTGGATGCAGCTTGCATTCCATTCAGATTCTGAGAAATCATATTGACTTGCTGAGTCAATATTTTATTCTGAGCCAATATGGCATTTAGAGTATCAATTTCAAGAACTCCCTTCTTCATAGGCGTCCCATTATTCACAGGATTCCTTTCAGAAGTGTACATGAACTGGTTATTAGCAACCATGTCAATGAGTTCTTGAGCTTCTACAGGCATTTTCTTTAGGTGAATGGATCCACCTGTAGAAGTATCCAATGACATCTTAGCTAATTCAGACAGACCATCATAGAATATATCCAGGATGGTCCATTCTGAAAGCATGTCAGAAGGACACTTTTTGGTCAGTTCCTTGTATCTCTCCCAAGCTTCATAGAGGGATTCACCTTCTTTCTGTCTGAAGGTTTGAACATCCACTCTAAGCTTACTCAGCTTTTGGGGCGGAAAGAACTTGGCTAAGAAAGCCTTGACCAGCTTATCTCAAGAGTTCAGGCTATCCTTAGGTTGAGAGTCCAACCATATTCTAGCTCTGTCTCTCACAGCAAAAGGGAAAAGCATGAGCCTAAGAAACAAACAAAAAGTTAGTTAGTTAGCTTAAACAAATTTTGAAAATCAATTTTGAAAAGATAAGAAGATAAGAAGTTAGAAAAGATATTTTTAAAAGGATAAACTAAAAAGATATTTTTGAAAAGATATGATTGAAATTAGTTTTGAAAAAGATTTGATTTTTAAAATCACAATTAATGACTTGATTCACACTAAATCACAAGATATGATTCTAGAACTTAAAGTTTGAATCTTTCTTAACAAGTAAGTAAAAAACTTGAAATTTTTGAATCAAAACATTAATTGTTGATGATATTTTCGAAAATATGATATAAAAAAAAGATTTTTGAAAAATATTTTTAAAATTTTCGAAAATAAATAAAAAAATGAAAAAGATTTGATTTTTGAAAAATATTTTGAAAAAGATAGGATTTTTAAATTGAAAATTTAATTTGACTTATAAGAAACAACTAAATTTTAAAAAGTTTTGAAAAAGTCAACTCAAATTTTCGAAAATTTATGAGTGAAAAAGGGAAAGATATTTTTTTTATTTTTGAATTTTTAATGATGAAAGAGAAAAACATCAAAAAGACTCAATGTATGAAAATTTTTGGATCAAAACATGTGATGAATGCAAGAACACTATGAATGTCAAGATGAACACCAAGAACATATTTTTGAAAAATTTTCAAGAAAAGAAAACATGCAAGACACCAAACTTAGAAATATTCCAGGAATCTTGCACTCTTAGTCTAAAGCTCCAATCCGAGGGTTAGACATGGCTTAATAGCCAGCCAAGCTTTAGAATACACATCAGTCATACAGCAGGAGATGAATTAGGAACAACTAGCTTGCTCTTGTGATGATGGTTTGGGAGCCTCAGTCTAAAAGAATTTAGACATGGCTTTGCAGCCAGCCAGGCTCCAACATTTTTCATGAAATGCTAGAATTCATTCTTAAAAATTCTGAAGAAAGAAATATTTTATTTTTTTGAAAATATTTTTTTTTTTGAATATTAATTGGGAAAAACGAAAAAGAAGAAAATATTTTTGAAAATTTTTTTTAAAACTTTTTGAAAATAAAATAAGAAGAAAATTACCCAATCTGAGCAACACGATGAACCGTCAGTTGTCCAAACTCGAACAATCCCCGGCAACGGCGCCAAAAACTTAGTAATGCAAAATTGTTACTCAGATTAGGTTGTAAAATTATTTGTTCGTTCTTTCCCTGGCAATGGCACAAAAAACGGATGCACAGAACCATGGTCCAAACATAACTTCACAACTTCGCATAACTAACCAGCAAGTGCACTGGGTCGTCCAAGTAATAAAACCTTACGTGAGTAAGGGTCGATCCCACGGAGATTGTTGGTATGAAGCAAGCTATGGTCACCTTGTAAATCTCAGTCAGGGGGATATCAAATAGTTATGGAGTTTTCGAAAATAGATAATAAATAACTAAATAGAAAAAAAAGATAGAAACACTTATGTAATTCATTGGTGAGAATTTCAGATAAGCGTATAGAGATGCTTTCGTTCCTCTGAACCTCTGCTTTCCTGCTATCTTCATCTGCTTATACCACGAAGATTCTGATTAAGAGATCCAAGAGATACTCATTCAATCTAAGGTAGAACGGAAGTGGTTGTCAGGCACGCTTTCATAGGGAATGATGATGATTGTCACGTTCACCACATTCATGTTGAAGTGCGAATGAATATCTTAGAAGCGGAATAAGTTGAGTTGAATAGAAAAACAGTAGTACTTTGCAATAATTCATGAGGAACAGCAGAGCTCCACACCTTAATCTATGGAGTGTAGAAACTCTACCGTTGAAAATACATAAGTGATGAAGGTTCAGGCATGGCCGAATCGCCAGCCCCTAAACGTCATCAATATGATCCAAAGATGAACTAAAAAATCATAAGATGTCTAATACAATAGTAAAAAGTCCTATTTATACTAAACTAGTCACTAGGGTTTACAAAAGTAAGTAATTGATGCATAAATCCACTTTCGGGGCCCACTTGGTGTGTGCTTGGACTGAGCTTGAAGTTTACACGTGGAGAGGTCATTCTTGGAGTTGAACGCCAGTTTGTAACGTGTTTCTGGCGTTCAACGTTGGCTTGTAACATGTTTCTGGCGTTTAACTCCAGACTGCAGCGTAGAACTGGCGTTCAACGCCCTTTTGTGTCATCTAAACTAAGCCAAAGTATGGATTATTATATATTTCTGGAAAGCCCTGGATGTCTACTTTCCAACGCAATTGGAAGAGCGCTATTTTGAGTTCTGTAGCTCCAGAAAATCCACTTTGAGTGCAGGGAGGTCAGAATCCAACAGCATCAGCAGTCCTTCTTCTACCTCTGAATCTGATTTTTGCTCAAGTCCCTCAATTTCAGCCAGAAAATACCTGAAATCACAGAAAAACACACAAACTCATAGTAAAGTCTAGAAATGTGAATTTAACATAAAAATTAATAAAAACATCCCTAAAAGTAACTAGATCCTACTAAAAACATACTAAAAACAATGCCAAAAAGCGTATAAATTATCCGCTCATCAGTAACCATAGATTGCTTCAAGCCAACAATCTCCGTGGGATCGACCCTTACTCACATAAGGTATTACTTGGATGACCCAGTGCACTTGCTGGTTAGTTGTGCGGAATTGTGAAAAGTGTGAATCACAATTTCGTGCACCAACGACCAGGGTGACGTTACACTGATGAGCTTTTCTGGTGGGGCGATGTGGAAGTTAGCATGCTTCTGACATGGTGGGCATTTCTTGACAAACTCTGTCGCTTCCTTTTGTAAGGTCGGCCAGAAGAATCCAGCTCGGAGTACCTTTTTGGAAAGAGCTCGTGCCCCCAAGTAGTTGCCACACATGCCACTGTGTACTTCTTCCAGGACTTCCCTTGTATTGGAGGTCGGTACGCATTTTAGGAGGGATGTTGAGAACCCTCTCCTATATAAGATGTCGCCCACCATAGTGTAATATTGTGCGTCTCATTTTAGATGCTTTGCCTCCTTCTTCTCTGTGGGGGAGTGTCTTTGTTTTGAGGTATTTGATTATGGGGGTCATCCACCCCTGATCCTGACTGGATATGGTTAGGATCTTTTCTTCCTCTAAAATTGTTAGGCTTTGCAATGTTTCCTGGATGAGGCTTCTGTTATTGTCCCCTGGTTTGGTGCTGGCTAGTTTTGAGAGTGCGTCAGCCCGAGCATTCTGTTCCCGAGGTATGTGTTGGACCTCATATTCCCCGAGTTGTCTGAGCTGTTCTTTGGTCTTGTCTGGATATTTTTTCATAGTAGGATCCTTAGCTTGGTAGCTCCCTTTTATTTGTGAGGTAACTACCTATGAATCACTGAAGATGGTGAGCTTTTGAACTCTTACCTCTCTTTAGCCAGCCTCAAACCAGCCAGTAATGCTTCGTATTCGGCTTGATTATTTGAAGTAGGGAAGTCGAATTTTAGTGAAAGTTCGATTTGGGTTCCTTGATCGCTTTCTATTATCACACCTGTGCCGCTCCCAGCTTTGTTTGACGAGCCGTCCACGTAGAGATTCCATTTTGTGGGATTTCCCGGGGTGTCAGTGTATTCCGCGATGAAGTAGGCTAGATACTATGATTTGATGGCGGTCCGAGCTTCATACTGAAGATTGAATTCAGACAACTCGACTGCCCATTGTAGGGTTCTTCCAGCTAAGTCCGTCTTCTGTAGGATGCCTTTTATAGGCTGGTTGGTCCGAACCTTGATAGTGTGCGCTTGAAAGTATGGGCGGAGTCGTCAAGAAGTGAGTATGAGTGTATAGGCAAACTTTTCTATCTTTTGATAGTTCATCTCGGCCCCTTGTAACGCTTTGCTGATAAAGTAGATGGGTTGCTGCCAATGCCCGTCTTCTCTGACTAGTACTGAAACGATTGCCCAGTTTTCCACTACGAGGTATAATATGAGCACTTCTCCTTCTCGTGGTCGGGTAAGGATGGGAGGTTGCCCCAAGAATTTTTTGAAATCTTGGAAGAATTTTTCACACTCTGTTTCTGACCCGGCTAGAAACCTAGACAGGGCTGCAAGTCTTCCGTTGAGCTGTTGTACTTCTTTGATGCAGGTCGGACTTTTCATGTTGAGTATTGCCTGACATTTATCTGGGTTCACCTCAATTCCTCTTTGTGTGAGCATGAAGCCCAAGAATTTGCCAGCTTCTACCACAAAGGTGCATTTTGCGGGATTAAGTCGCATACCATGCTTTCTGATGGTGTCGAATACTTTGGTGAGGTCGGGCAATAAAGATTCCTCACTTTGTGTTTTTACCAGCATATCATCCACATAAACCTCCATTAGTTTCCCAATGTGGTCCGCAAATACTTTGTTCATCAATCTTTGGTATGTGGCTCCTGCGTTTTTGAGTCCGAACGGCATGACGATATAGCAGTAATTTGCTTTTGGGGTTAGGAACGAGGTCTTTTCTTGGTCGGTGGGTACATTGGGATTTGATTGTATCCTGAATAAGCATCCATGAAGGAGAGGTACTTGTATCCGGAAGATACATCCACCAGAGTATCTATACTTGGGAGTGGGTAAGGATCTTTTGGGCAGGATTTATTGAGATCGGTGTAGTCGGTGCACATTTGCCACTTTTCATTTGACTTTTTTACCAATACAACGTTGGCTAGCCATAGTGGCCATTTGACCTCCCTTATGAACCCTGCCTCCAACAAGGCCTGTACCTGCTCCTCTACAGCTTGCGACCTTTCCAGGCCGAGCTTCTTTCGCTTTTGCTGTACTGGCCGAGATCCTGGGTAGATGGCTAACTTGTGGCACATTAGTCCGGGGTCGATTCCAGGCATGTCAGCGGCCTTCCATGCAAAGGGGTCGAAGTTATCCTTTAGGAGCCTTATTAGTAGTTCCTTTAAGTCTTCTCTCAGATTTGCCCCTATATTTGTTGTTTTGCTTGGATTGTCTCCAATTTGAACTTCTTGAGTCTCACTTTCCGGCTGAGGGTGGAGTTCTTTGCGAGCTCGGATTCCTCCGAGCTCTATAGTGTGGACTTTCTCCCCTTGTGGGTTGCCTTTAAGGTTCAGAGTTTCATTATAATAGCGACGTGCAGTTTTTTGGTCTCATTTTATCATTGCGATCCCTTCTAGGGTTGGGAACTTCATGCACAGATGTGGAGTCGAGACCACTGTGGCGAGCTGGTTCAGTGTTGTCCGACCTATTAGGGCGTTGTAAGCTGAGCTCACGTCGACTACAATGTAGTCTATGTTAAGTGTCCTTGATCGGGTTCCCTTTCCAAAGGTTGTGTGTAGTGAGATATACCCTAGTGGTTGGATTGGAGTATCTCCTAGTCCGAACAAGCTATTCGGATATGCTCTTAGCTCTTTTTCTTGCAGGCCGAGTTTATCGAAGGCAGTTTTGAACAAGATGTCCGCGGAACTTCCCTGGTCGATTAATGTTCTGTGAAGGTTAGTGTTAGCTAATATGATGGTGATGACCATGGGATCATCGTGTCCTGGGATGACGTTTGTTCCATCTTCCTGTGTAAAAGTAATAGTGGGGAGGTCGGATGACCTCGCCCCTTCCCCTAGATGATATACTTCTTTAAGGTGTCTCTTGCGAGATGATTTAGAGATCCCTCCTCCTGCGAATCCCCCATTTATCATATGGACATGTCTTTCAGGAGTGTAAGGTGGTTGTTCAGTCCGTTTGACTTCTTCATCCCTTCTTCTTTTTCTTAGTTCATCTGCTTTGTTGGCTAAGTACTGATCTAGTCGACCTTCTCTTGCCAATTTATCTATGACGTTCTTCAGGTCGAAGCATTCATTAGTGGGATGTCCGTAAATTCGGTGGTACTCACAGTACTCTGTCCGATTTTCCCTCTTTTTTTGCTTTTGATTGGGCGAGGTGGAGGGATCTTCTCAGTGTTGCATATTTCTCGGTAAACATCTATAAGCGACACCCAAAGAGGGGTGTAATTGTGGTATTTTCGAGGCTTCTCATTGAGTTGATCTCCTTTTTTCTTGGATTCTTTATCCTTGTCCCGAGGTGGGTAGGAGAATCCAGATTTTGAGATTTCTCCTAATCGGGAGTTCTCCTCCATGTTAATGTATTTTTCTGCCCTTTCTTGTACTTCATTCAGAGATGTTGGATGCTTTTTTGATATGGAGTGACTAAAAGGTCCTTCTCGCAGGCCATTGATGAGACCCATGATGGCTGCTTCCGTTGGCAGACTTTGTGTGTCGAGACATGCTTTATTAAATCTTTCCATGTAGTTGCAAAGACTTTCTCGATCTCCTTGCTTAATCCCTAATAGGCTTGTGGCGTGTGTGGCTTTGTCCTTCTGGATGAAAAATCTAGCAAGGAATTTTTTAGCTAAGTCGTCAAAACTTGTGATGGATCTTGGAGGTAAACTGTTGAACCACTTAATTGCTGTCTTTGTCAGGGTGGTCGGGAGGCTTTGCACCGAACGGCGTCTGAGGCGTCAGTGAGATACATTCAACTTCTGAAATTGCTGAGATGATGGCTGTGATCCGAGGTACTGCCGTATGATGTCATGTCGGGAGCTTTAAAATCCTTTGGAACTTTACCTTTCATGATCCCTGTGGTGAAGGGGTCTTGGTCCTTGTGGGAGCTGTCATTGTGACTGGGCTGAACGGTTTTAGCTTTGAGATCAGCCTTGAGCTTTAGGAGCTTGTCTTCTAGCTCGCGTCGTCGCCTAGTTTCTCTCCAGAGGTTCCTCTCTGCTTCTCGTTGATGCTCGGCCTCTTTTTCGAGCTGTTTGAGGCAATCCTGCTGCTCTCGGAGGACATCTAAAATTTCTATATTTGGAGAGTGTTTGTCTCCATTTGGTTGAGATGTATCTTTCTGTGTGACGTCTGTATTCTTATGCGGTGTCCTGTTTTCTAGATCAGAATCGTGGTCGTTATCAAGATTGTCCTCCATGGTGATGGGACTTTCAGGTTCCCCGGCAACGGTGCCAATGTTCCGAGGGTTACCTGAAACTGTAGGCCAATCTCGGACGAGATCTGCGGTAGTGGTCGAAGCTGTCGTATCCGACCTGTTGGACTTGGTGGTGCTGCTGATCCTTCGTCACCAGAGGGTGGTGGTACTTGTAAGAGACTCCGATGCTTAAGTTAGCACATGCTTTAGGCAGTTTTTAGTAGAATCAGAGTATGAGTTATACCTGGGTGCTCTAGTGTATTTATAGTAGTGTGGAGTGACCTTTCTTTGAGATAAGTTGGTTATCTTATCTTATCTTTGAGTGAAGTCATCTTATCTTTAAGGGGAACCGCCTTTATCTTTCTAAGCCTTAGCCACCTTTAGATTTGGGCTGTGTCCCTTCATTTGGGCCTGCTTGGGCTTCTTATGTCGATTTGGCCGAACTCTTTTAAAGAAGAGGTCGGTCACTTTATCTTCAATTATTCCGGGTCGAATAGCTCGACCCAGGGTATGAACACATATGAATAGAGGAATAGAGTTGGAAAATCAAACTACTTTTTAGAAGGATTAGCGAACAAGAACTTCAAGTTAGGATATGAAAGAACAAGTCGACTCGAATAGCATTCAAGACACATAACTGAATAACATCGAGAAATAGTTTCTAACGTTCCCAAAACCCGCAATTCTCTTTACCCAAAACTCGTACATCGTCTATGATAACCCATTAGTGCTTTCATATACATAATTCACTAGTATTAAGTCGGCCAAACTTAATACCAGAAATTATGCAATGCAAGACTAATGGCGTTAATCAATAGACCGTCATGTTCATAAAGCTCTAATTCTTGTTATCCGAACAAGACCTATTACATGACAAATGCTGAGAGTATACAATTGAAGCATAGTCGGTCCATTCCTCAGGCTCTACAGGAAAGACCGCTCGGATACCATAATGTAACACCCTAACTATCAAAATGTCACGCTTCCGGCTGCGCCACTCTGATAGCTCGGGTATTACGACGATTCTTGTAATATTTAATACTAAAAATATGAGCCTGTTTAAAACATAAACCGTATCTTTCGAAAACATAAATTCATACTTACAATATAAATTACAATACTCACAGGAACTTCATATATATATATATAATACTAAAAATATGAGCCTGTTTTAAATTTAATTTACAAACATCTCATATCAAAATCCTATCCCTCTTACAAGACTTGCAAAATTAAAGGCGAGGGAACCATAAGTACTAAAACAATACAAAAATATCGTTTGACAGAAAATAAATAATATCTTCCGAACTTCGTCGTCTGTAATAGGGGTATTCAAAACCGATTCGGACCGAACTAAATCGACGAACCGAACCGAAATAACCGAGAATCGAATTAACCGAAAACCGAAAAAATCGAAAAAAATTTATTTTGCTATTTTTTAGGCGGTTCGGTTCGGTTTTCGGTTTTGACTCTGAAAACTCTAACCGAACCGAACCGGTTAGGAAAAAACCCTAAAAATGACTAACCCCCACCCCCCAAACAAATGAAGCTGTTGTGCTAGTGTGAGAGCAGAGAGCGTCCCAGCCGTCCCTGACCCTAACCCCTAAATCCCCAATCCCTAACCTGCGCTCTCTAGTCTCTACTACTCAGTCGCTCTCGCTCTCTCTTCTCCAAATCTCCACACCTGCGCAACCAAATCTCCCCAATCTCTCACTACTCAGTCGCTCTCGCTCCTTCGAATCCCGACGCCGATGCGGAAGCCTTCCTCTTCGCGGAGACACCACCCACCGACCCAGAAGGCAGCACAGCACTGACCCAGAAGAGAGAGCACAGCACGACGTCGTCGCCAACTGACTCAACAGGGCAGCACAGCACCACGGCGTCGCCGTTGAGACGCCACCACCCAGCGCCAGCAGTGTTTCTGGGTTCTCCCACTCAGCGCCATGATCATCAGTTCAACCCACTCCCAGCACCTCCCAGTCTCCCAGTCTCCCACTCAGCCTTCCTCCCAAGTCAATATGGACCCCGAGCCACCGATTCAGGTAATTTGAACCATTTGTTATTTACTGGTGCATTGTTGATTTGTTGCTACTTGCTGTTTCCTGGTGGGTGCATTGTTGATTTGATGAATTATTTGTTTGTTGGTTTTGTTGCTGGCTTGCTGCCTTGCTGGTTGCTGTTTAAATGTTTATTGATTTATTGCTGCCTTGCTGTTTAAGTGTTTTAGTGTTTATTGCTGTTTAAGTCTTTAAGTGTTTATTGATTTATTGCAGCCTTGTTGGTTGCTGTTTAAGTGTTTTAAGTGTTTATTGCTGGTTGCTGTTTAAGTGTTTACTGGTTGCTGCCTTGCTGGATTGCTGGTTATAGATTTATTTTTCAGTTTATTGCTGGATGCTGGTTATTGAATGTGAAGCATATTGCAAAATTTATGTGCTATTTCAGGGTGATGGAGCCCTTGTTGCATGGAGACTATCCCACTTCCATGAAGAAAATTGCAGGCGAAAGAATTCCAACCTTCACAGATCGTGAATCAAAACTAGTTAAGGGTTCATATGACTTCATAGGTTTAATTCACTACACAAATATTAATATCACATACAATTCCTTGGTTCTGGAGAGCAATATGAGAGATTTCAGTGCAGATATGGCCGTGCTCATGCGTAAGTAATTCATTGTGTAGCTATGTTTAATTCTAGTGAATCTAGTAAGAGACTAGAGTTGAGAGACTGGAGTTGTTCTATAAGCTTGAAATACTGACTGCATCGCTTATGTTTTTCTCATCCTTATGTGTAATTTACAACTGGCTCTTTGGTATTATTTAGCATTTTTCTCTAACAATTATCATTGTTTCACACAGCCATTCATCTGATTCTTTTTTGAATGATTAGTGGATGAAGGTAAATAACTAGGATTTTACTGGTTTTGCAGATGGATCTGATTTGTTTGCAAATGCTGAGGTAATGATCTAAAAGAAAACAAGGATTCACATAATTACTTGATTCAGTTCTTTTGGTTACTTCACTGTATGACTAACTTTCTTTGCTTGACTCAATACCCTATTGAACCATGGGGTCTGATTGAAGAACTGAATCATTTCAAGCTCAATTATGGCAACCCCCTAATGCTTCACTGTATAATTATTATTGTTATTGTTCTTATTATGTAACTGTTTTTTTTATTTCAGGTTGGTTTGCATTAAGAAGTTTAGCTATTTTGTTGGAGAAGACATCATAACTTTGCTATCAGTTTAATGACAAATTATTTTTATTTTCAGTTGTGTTGACTATTGAGCTATTGAACTTCTTTAATTGTTGTATTTGAATTCTGTTGTCGTTAAATTTCATTAGATCAAGACTTTGTTAGCTATGTGTATTTCGGTTTGTCGATTTCAATGTTATGACTTTGCATAATAGTATGGTAGAATTTTTTTGATTTGATTGAAAAAACTGAACAAACCGAACCAAACCAAACCGATTTTAATTGGTTTGGTTTGGTTCGGATGACCTTGACAAAAAAACCGAACCAAACCGAACCGCACTTTAATTAGACGATCGGATCGGATGACTTTTCCCTAAAAAACCGAACCAAACCGCACCGCGAACACCCCTAGTCTGTAACCTGAAAAGAGAAGATCTGTAGGGGAGTGAAAACATCATCCTCGAAAGGGTTCTCACTATTGGGTTGCATAATTACTATAACAGGATACACGAGATAAAAATCGTTTCAGTGATTAATAACCGCCTTATGCATCTTTTCAAAAGTAAAGGTTTACTATAAAAGAAAAATCTGAAATCTTTTCTAAAAAAGGAATTGTTCATTTCTTAAGAATTCAAAAGCCTTTCAAAAGGTTTATCCATGCTGAGCCAGATTCGTTTTTCATACTTTTCCAAACCGGAAGTATCAACCAAACATGGCCTTCGGCCCACCTCATGATCAACCACGACCCTAGGCCCAAACAATCCAAACAACAACCAATCACCACAGTCCAACAGAGTCTCAGTCGCAAACACAAATAGGAAAGTTCAAACACAAACAAACAGTTACTGCAAGTAAAACAATTAGCAGTTAATCACAAGTAATCACAAAGGCAAACTAAGTACAATATGCACACCCATACAATGTCACATAGATGCATATGATGAATGCCTGCCCTAGTGGCTGATGATATCATCTGTCGGTTATAAAGCCAACCCGACAAGTCCTGGTAGCTAACCATTAGACTGTCCCTCTGTCGTGCATCCCCAACTCGAGTTATTCACAATCATAATTATAATTCACATCCAAACCTCACTGGTGTATATTCACGGGGGCGAGGTCATCCGGAACTTTCACAGTGTCCGGCCACACTTACGACATAGGATCAGCAGAGTATCGAGTCTCAACCTGTAGCACGTGGTGGCTAGCCACTGCGTCTACCCAGGGAAACTCGTATCTCAGATAATTGGATGTGCAACAATCACAATATCGATAACTGAGCATATATGCATTTATTCTCAGGCATAAATCAACATTCATCTCAGCCATCCGGCTTAAATTCATAATTTATAGTCATCCATCCGGCACATAATATATTTCGCAATCAGCCATAATTCATTATCATACACAGCCATTCCGGATCATAACAAAATAGCACTTCCACCATCCAACATCATCAAATTTATAAAATCATCATTCAAGCCATAAATCATTTTTCTCAATTCATTTCACTTTGAAATCAAATTTCAACTCTTTTCAGCCTTGGCTTTAAAGTTCCCATTCCTCAAATCATCTCGTCTCATAAGCCACTTTTACTCAAGTAAGTTCCCTTTTTAAAACAAAGCCACCCTCAGCATCCTCTTTCCAAAACTTCCAAAACCCTGGCAAATTAAAGATTTATTTTGAAATATTCAAAATCATACATCTACAACGGGATTTTACAACAAAAGTCCCTCAACAGAGTCTCAAGTCTTTAGGAAAGAATAACATAACTCATTTCCTCAAATTCACTTAAAATCTTTAAAACCTTGGCTTCCTGATTTGAGTAATAAAAATAGGATCTAAGCCAAACCGAGTCATGTAATCAATTACTCCTTTCAAAGCCATTTCCTTTACTTAAACAAAACCAGCTTCAACCCCATGATTAATTCTAAAGCATTTCAAACTACTCAAAAATTGTTTTACTCTTGCAAAAATTCAAAATTCAAAGAGTACCTAAAACTTTTTCTAAAATATTTTAAAATGAAACTTGTCAATAGACGTTCAAGTTCTTTCAAAATCACTGAAGCTCCTTCAATTGAAACCCTCAAGTAAAATTCAAAGATATAACCCTTTTCACATTTAAAATAGCCTTAAAACATAAGTTTCATCTAAATAACTTGCTCCCAAAAGAGATACAATACTTTTCTTAAGAAACAAGACTAAATCACAATTTCCTTTTTAATAATTCATTTCAAAAGCATAAGTCATCTCGTTCTTAATAATTCAAACAAAATAGTAGAAGTCTTTAACTCATAATTTTTTAAATAACATTTAAATAAAGTCCCAGATTCTATCGGAATTTCGACAGCACCTCCCTAAAACTTGGACTCTGCCACCCTGTCCGGGTCCCATCCAAACCAATCCACAACCCTTTTCAATGGTTTAAAACTCAAAATCAGTTCAACAGCAAACTGAATCTAACATTCACTTCATTTTCATATCTCAAGGAAATCGTCTCAAGATCAAATCGTTATCAACCGATTAAACTCATTTCCAAAATTTTAAAGAAACAGTTCAGCAACAACCCATTTATCAAAACCAAACAATAATTAGAAGTCGTCTCAAGATCAATCTTTATCAACTGATTAAACTCATTTCCAAAACCTTAAAGAGACAATTCAGCAACCATCCATTTATCAAAATCAGATATAATCACATTCATCCAAGCCAGCCAGGCAATACATAAGACTTATACAATCACTAAAAGTATATAATTCTCACATCAGTATCTATTTATAATAATTCTAAAATATAAAATGGCTTTTTAGAAAAGCCCCTACCTCAATACGCAAAATCATAACCCAAACGTGTCATAGGAACTTTCTCTCTCAACCCGAAATCACTGACAACCGCAACCTCAGCTCTAAGCCACTTTCGCAATAACCACAGCAACTCTAATCGTGATACACAACAACCGAAACTCAATCTTATAGCAATTAACGCCACAAAATCTCAGCGTAAGATAACAGAACAGTAACTAAAGGGCTTTTAAAACAAAAATGCTTACCGAAACTAAGAAAGAACGGCTGAATCAAGCAGTGGTAGCCCCGGCAGTGTTTTCGGCAACAATCGTGCTATACTCGATGACCAGAATAGCAGATGCATCACCCACAACTCTAGTAGCAGCAATAGCAATGATCTCAACACCAATTGTGATTGCTCAGGAGATAAATTGACAAGTAGAATAAAATCATATGCTACTATAATTAGGACAGAGTATAGCGGATGAACAAAATGATAGTAGAGTAAGGAAGAAAATGTTACAGGCTTAAGAAATAGAATTTGGCATGACAAGGTACATCGGAGGCAGAGACATGGTTTACCCGAAGCCAAAGGTCACGATGATGGCGGCTCCAGCGAAGGCAATGCCAACGACGCAAACAGCGGCTGGGCGCGGTGGTTGGACCCCCAGCTCAGCCCCAGAACTCTCTCTCTCTCTCTCCTCTGTTCCCGATTTCTCTCTCTCTGACTCTGCCATAAGTGGCGGTGACTGACCCTGTGACGAGGACGACGCGGCACAGTGAGGGTAATGGCGGCGACTATGCAGGCGACGCAGTGGTGGTGGCGACGGGCTGGAGCGCGAACGGCAGCAGCTGTGGCTCGTGACTCTCTCTGTCCCAGCGTTGCTCACCCTCTCTCCTTCGAGCTCGACGGCAATGGACCCACAGCGGAGGCGACGGCAACGAGAATGAACGGCGCAAATGCCTCCACCGTCGATCACTTCCCTCATTCTCACGGCTGCTTCTCTACTCCGCGGCTTTGGTTCGTGGCTCTCCTCTCTATTGACGGCAACACGACGGAGGCGGCGGACCTAGCAGTGCCGCGTGACCCCTTCCTCCCTCCTCTCTCCTTTCCTTCCCTGATTCTGCTTTCCCTTTCTGCTTCTTTTTCTTCCTTTCATGGAAGAAAGGAGAAAACTGTAAAACCCAGAACTTTTAGAAAGTCTCATTACGATTCAATTTCAAATTATCTATTCATTAAGGATTTTAATTTCCGAATTATTTTATTAAGGCTAGTTAAATCAAGTGTTGATAATTAAATTTGGATTTTTATCTAATTTCATAATTATTGGATAATTTTCATATTTAAATTATAAAGTTTAGTAATGGTAAAATAATTTATATTTTATGATTTACTTTAAATAGTTGAGATTTTAGAATTTAATACTTTAATTCTTATGAATAAAGAAAATCAATTATATTATCTCTAATTACTGAATTAGAGCATTTCTTTGAAATTAATTTTTAATTTATGATCAAATAATATTTTCTTTAAAGGTAATTTTGTTGAATTAAAATTTATTTCCAATTACGCTATTACCCCCTAATTTTATTAAAAATTACCTAAACTACCCCTAGCTTAACCCTAACCTTAATTTTCAAAAATGAAACCCTAATCCCTAACCCTCAGCTGCCACACCCCCAACCCCTCTTCCTTACTCTCAGCAGCAGCGCACAACACACCCAGAAGCAGCAGCAACGCTGCAATGTAGAAGAAAAATGAAGCAGAAAGGGAAGAGAGGAAGGAGGCCGCGTTGCTGCTGCTACCCAATCTGCGCCGCCATGGTCGTTCCGTCCACGGAGCCATGAGTCGCGCCTCTGTCACCGAGACGAGGAGGGAGAAGACGCGATGCTGGTCGGAGAGAGAGACTGACGGGAGATTGAGGTGCATGGAGGGAGGCAAAGCCGACGCTATCACCGCCGCGTGTGGAGTCGCCGCCACCATGCCGTCAAGAAGGCTGTCCAGCCACACAGAGTAAGAGGGAGAGAAAGCACGAAAGCAGAGAGAGAGGGGAGACCTGCACCAGCCACCACCGCTCCTGCTGCCGCAGGTGTCGTTGCAGGAGAAGAAAGCTGCGTCTCTATATTTCTGATTGCCGCGAGTGGTTCTGTGACTTCCGGGACCACCGTCGGAGCTCTGGGTGAGCCTCTGCCGCCAGGAACGCCTCTGTTGCCACTAAGTTCCACCGTCGGTAAGAGTTTTAAGTTTGATTTCAGTTCTTTTGGAATTTTGAGAAGGTTTTGATGTTGCGTGGTTATTATAATTGATCCACCGGAGCTTCTAGCCGCTACCAGAGCTATTGCCGGGTCGGTTCGGAATCGCAGCTGCCTCATTTTGTTATTTTGGTAAGTAAGTATGTTTCCAAAAGCCTTGCGTTAGTGTTCTGTTGTGTTTGGTTAATGAATATGAGTTTTGGTAACGTGGGGTTGAGTCCTGATTATTATATATTGCGATTAGAGTCATGGTTGCTGAGAAAGTGGTTTGGAGCAGAGATTTCGGCTACCACAATTTTGGGCTGAGAGAAAATGAGTTGTGATGCATTTTAGAGTTTCGAGTTTCGATAGTGGAGGTAGGGGCTTTTCTTAAAAGCTATTTTATATCTGGAATTGTTATAAATGGATACTGGTGTGAGAATTATATACTTTTAGTGATTGTACCGGTCTTATGTATTGCCTGGCTATTTTGGATGAATGTGATTGTATGTTTGATTGGGTTATTGTTTGGTTTTGATAAATGGGTTGTTGCTGAATGGTCTCTTTAAAGCTTTGGAAATGAGTTAATCAGTTAAAAAAGATTGATCTTGAAGCGACTTATGATTATTGTTTGGTTTTGATAAATAGGTTGTTGCTGAACTGTTTCTTTAAAGTTTTGGAAATGAGTTTAATCGGTTGATAATGATTTGATCTTGAGACGGTTTCCTTGAGATATGAAAATGAGGTGAATATTGGATTCAGTTTTGCTTTTGAACTGATTTTGGGTTTTGAACCGTTGAAAAGGATTGTGGATTGGTTTGGATGGGACCCGGAAAGGGTGGTAGAGTCCAAGTTTTAGGGGAGGTGCTGCCAAAATTTTGATAGAAACCAGGATTTTATTGAAATGGTATTTGGAAGATTACGAGTTAAACACTTCTACTATTTTATTTGAATTATTAAGAAAGGGATGACTTATGCTTTTGAAATGAATTATTAAAAAGGAAATTGTGATTTAGTCTTGTTTCTCAAGAAAAGTATTATATCTCTTTTGTGAACAAGTTATTTAGATGAAACTTATGTTTTAAGGCTATTTTAAATGTGAAAAAGGTTTATGTCTTTGAATTTGACTTGAGGGTTTTAATTAGAGGAGTTTCAGTGGCTTTGAAAGGACCTGAACGTCTATTGACAAGTTTCATTTTACAATGTTTTGGGAAAAGTTTTAAGTACTCTTTGAATTCTGAATTTTTGCAAGGCTAAAACAAATTTTGAGCAGTTTGAAACGCTTTAGAATTAATCATGGGATTGAAACTAGTTTTGTTTAAGTAAAGGAAATGGCTTTGTAAGGAGTGATTGATTACACGACTTGGTTTGGCTTAGATCCTATTTTATTACTCAAATCCGGATTACTCAAATCCGGAAGCCAAGGTTTTAAAGATTTTTAAGTGAATTTGAGGAAATGAGTTATGTTATTCTTCCCTAAAGACTTGAGACTCTGCCGAGGGACTTTTGTTATAAAATCCTGTTGTTGGATGGATGATTTTGAATATTTCAAAATAAATCCTTTAAAAATTGCCATGGTTTTGGAAGTTTTGGGAAAGAGGATGCCGAGGGTGGCTCTGTTTTTAAAAAGGGAACTTACTTTGAGTAAAAGTGGCTTATGAGCCTGAGATGATTTGAGGAATGGGAACTTTAAAGCCAAGGCTAAAAAGAGTTGAAATTTGATTTCAAAGTGAAGTGAATTGAGAAAAAGTGATTTATGGCTTTGAATAATAATTTTTATGAATTTGATGATGTTGGATGGTAGAAGTGTTATTTTGTTATGAGCCGGAATGGCTGTGTATGATAATGAATTATGGCTGATTGCAGAATATGTTATGAGCCGGATGGCTGACTATGAGTCATGAATTTAAGCCGGATGGCTGAAATGAATGTTGATTTATGGCTGAGAATAAATGCATATATGTTGAGTTATTAATGTTGTGATTTTGCACTTCCAACTATCTGAGATACGAGTTTCCCTGGGTAGAAGCAGTGGCTAGCCACCACGTGCTCTAGGTTGAGACTTGATACTCTGCTGACCCTATGTCGTAAGTGTGGCCGGACACTGTGAAAGTTTCGGATGAGCTCGCCCCCGTGAATATACACCAGTGAGGGTGTTGGATGTGAATTATGATTATCTCGTGTGAATAACTCGAGTTGGGGATGCACGACAGAGGGACAGTCCAATGGTTAGCTACCAGGACTTGTTGGGTTGGCTTTATAACCGACAGATGATATCATCAGCCACTAAGACAAGCATGCATCATATGCATCTATGTGACATTGTTTGGGCGTGCATATTGTACTTGGTTTGCCTTTGTGATTACTTGTGATTAACTGCTAATTGTTCTACTTGCAGTAACTGTTTGTTTGTGCTTGAACCTTCCTATTTGTGTTTGCGACTGAGATTCTGTTGGACTGTGGTGATTGGTTGTTGTTTGGGTTGTTGGGCCTAGAGCTGTGGTTGATCATGAGGTGGGCCAAAGGCCATGTCTGGTTGATATTTCTGGTTTTGAAAAGTATGAAAGGCTAATTTGTTTCAGCATAGATAAACCTTTTGAAAGGCTTTTGAATTTTTTTTTAAATGAACAGTTTCTTCTTTCAGAAAAGATTTCAGATTTTTCTAGATAGTAAACCTTTGCTTTTGGAAAAGATGCATAAGGCGGTTATTAATCACTGAAATGATTTTATCTCGCGTATCTTATTATAGTAATTCTCAAAAACCCTCTACTGAGAACCCTTTCGAGGATGATGTTATCACCCCCTTTACAAATTTCCCTTTTCAGGATATGGACGCAGAAGTCACGAAGAGTTTATCTAGTTGTTGTCGTGATATTTTGTATTGCTTTAGTTATTGCTTATTGCTCCCTCATCTTTATCTTTATACATTCTGTAAGAGGGATATAATTATATTGGTTAATGCTTGTAAAATTATATCACACACACACATAGACACACACACATATGTATGTATGTATGTATGTATGTATGTATGTATGTACTTTTTGTGAGTTTTTGTAAGTTTTATTGTATGGATGTACGTTTCATAACCAATGTATTTTTGAGCGGTACTACGGTTTAAAGTTTTAAACAGGCTCATATTTTAGTAATTAAGTAGTATAAGAGTCGTCGTAATATCCGAGCTATCAGAGTGGCACAACTGGAAGCGTGACCTTTGGTAGTTAGGGTGTTACAAAAACCGTGTGTGCTGTTGTTAGTTGTTAGNNTGGTAAAATTAGGTTTAAGGGTAGTTTTATAATTTCAAATAAAAGTAGGGATAGTATAGCAATTAGAAATAAATTTTAATCCAACAATAATAATGTATAAAAATACTATTTGTTCATCAATTTCACAATTATTTTTAATAAAATGTTCAAATCTAATAATTAGAAATAATATAATTAAATCCTTTGTTTTCCCAAAACAGCAGTATTAATATTTAAAATATTAATTATTTTGTCCAAATCATATAAAATTCTTATTATTTCCTAACTACCAACTTTATAATTTGAATATAGAAAATAATTCAATAATTGTAAAATTGGATAATAATCTTAATTTATTTCAAATTCAATCAATCGAAACTTGCTTTAATTATCTTTAATAAAGAAATTTCTGAAATTAAAGCTACAAAAATACCGAATTTAAAATTAGCTCATGATAGCCATTTTTCAAAAGTTTTGGGTCTTACATTATGTCTTATTGGTTTAATTTTGTTTTTTAAACAAAATAATAAAATATTCTTTATCTATTGGTGTCATTTTATTAGTGTTGACTAATAGGAAATTTTTATAAATTACAACTTTTAAATTTTTAATCTTTCAAACTAAGTTCTAAGTAATTATATTTTTTCATATCATCTTTAACAAATTGAATAATTCTTTTATCTCTAATTAATTTGGTATTATTTTATTGTTTGTTAGTTTTCTAATTAAATTGTTTCTAGAAAAATATATTCAATGTTTAATAAATATTGTAATTTTTTAATATTTATCATTCTACATAAAAAAATAGTTTTAATTTAATTATTGAATATTTTAAACTATTCAAGACTCAAAGAATACTAGACTAGTGAGAGTGTTCATGATTTAAGTATGGGAAAGTTGGGTTTGAAAACATTTGGTTTGAGAATTGGGTGTTGTATATTCTTGTGAAAATGTGCAAAACAATAGTTGAGCATATATTCTTGCATCCAATATCTTAATCGTATGCATTGAGAAAAACAAAAGAAAAAAATAAAAAGAAAAAAAAGGAGAAAAAGAAAAGAAAAAGAGCAAATAATAAAAGGGGACAAAATGCCCCAAAGTAAATGGTGATAGCAATGCATATGTACTGTACTCGAAATTATGATGCATGAGTATGTGAAAAATATGGTTAATGGATAGTTAGGTTTGGTATTTTGATTACATGGATTGTCCTAAGTTAGGTGGAAAGTTTGGGTTAATTAAGGATTCAGATTTTAGTCCACTTGACCAAATACAATCCTACCTTGACCCTAACCCCATTACAACCCTTAAAAGACCTCTTGATATGTGTATTTGTGCATCAAATTATTTGTTGATTAGTAGAAGAAGAGCAAGTCTTAGAAAGAAAGGTTAGTAGAGAATTGAGAGAGTCGAACCTTAAACACTTGAGTGACTAAAGTGTATACACTTCCGGTGAGGGTTCGATGCTCGATTCTTTGTTCCCGGCTTTCATGAGCTATTTTCATCTGCAAGTCTACTTATACTTTATTTTGAGATTTGAATTAGTGGAATCTAGTTTATATTTATTCTTGGAGAATTTATTTACTTTTAAACCAAGTAGGCAAAAGCATTTTGCATTTAGTTGCACTCATATAGATAGGTTGCATTTCATAAACTCTACCATTCCTCTTCACTCTCTTATAGTTTCTCTTGAGCTTAGCATGAGGACATGCTAATGTTTAAGTGTGGGGAGATTGATAAACCCTATTTTTAGGGTTTACCTTGTGCTTAATTTAGTAGATTTTATCCATTATTCTCACACTTATTCATGTAATTCGCATGTTTTACATTTTCCTTCCTAATTTTGTACTGTGATTGAAAACATGCTTCTTTGGCCTTAAATTTGCTAATTTTAATCCCCTCTTATTACCATTCGATGCCGTGATATGTTTGCTGAGTGTTTTCAGGGTTTATAGGGCAGGAATGGCTTAGAGAACGGAAAGGAAGCATGTAAAACTGGAAGGAACGCAAGAAAATGATGTTTTGAGAAGCTGGCAACGATGCGTACACGTGGGTGACGCGTACGCATGACAAAGCATCATGTGCTGCAGATATCAGAAAATGTTGGGGGTGATTTCTGGGCTGTTTTTGGCCCAGTTCCAAACCCGAAAACACAGCTTAGAAGTTGTAGAGTGGAGCTGGATGGGAGATTCATTCATTCACAACTCATTATACACACATTAGGTTTTAGATGTAGTTTTCTAGAGAGAGAGGCTCTCTCCTCTCTCTAGGTTTTAAGGTTCTTAGTTTTATTCCTTCTCAATTTCTGAATTCTATCTTATTTCAATTTAGTTTCTCTTCTCCTTTTATTTGTTCTAGCATTCTTGTTTATTTACTTCCCTTGTTAATTACTTTATGTTGCCAATTTAGTTTATGAATTCTCATATTAGATTTGATTTTCCTTTTTAATGCAATTTTATGTTTCATGTTTATGGCTTCTTTATTCATTTGTTATCATTGATGCTTGCAATTGGTTGTTTAGATTTATTATTCCTTGTTAATTTTCTATACTTTTATTTTGTGCCTTCCAAGTGTTCGATAAAATGCTTGGTTGGATTTTAAATTAGCTTTTTATGTTCTTAACTTGGATTGATCAATTAGAGACTCTTGAATT
Source organism: Arachis ipaensis (assembly GCF_000816755.2). Lineage (NCBI taxonomy): Eukaryota > Viridiplantae > Streptophyta > Magnoliopsida > Fabales > Fabaceae > Arachis > Arachis ipaensis. Next base: position 109,102,308 of record NC_029788.2, read on the forward strand.
GTCAAAGTCCCTTGTTGGTTGGTGATTGAAACTAGCTAGTTGGCTTGAGCTTCACTAACTCTAGTCTTTGATTAGGACTTGTGAACTCAAGTTGAATTGCTCATTTGACTTACCTTCAATTGTTAGAGGTTAACTAAGTGATAGCAAAAGGCAATTACCATCACAAGTGACTATGATAATGGGGATAGGAATTCCAATTATCAATCTTTGCTTGGACTTTTCTTAATTATTAGTTTATTTTATTGTCATTTACATTCCTTGTTCAACATTTAAAAAACCCAAAAATATACCCTCCCATAACCAATAATAACTACACTTCCTTGCAATTCCTTGAGAGACAACCCGGGGTTTAATAATTCGGTTTATTTTCTTGGGTTTGCTTAAGTGACAAACAAATTAAATTTGAATGGGGTTTAATTGTCGGTTTAGATCTATACTTGCAACGTGATTATTTTTGTGAAATTCTTTACCGACGATTTTTTCCCCGTCAGTAACGTTCAAAAATTTGAAACACGTGAAGTACTCGACTTCCGAAAGGGCAGGGCATCTGAGTTCCAAGCAGGAGCCTCGAGATGCTTGATCCCGATCTACGAAAAGGTCAGGACTCAAACAGGGGTACTATTCATACCCTGACCCAAACATGAAGCCAGGTTCAATAAGGATAAAAGGTCCAACCCTGGAAGGTTGCCTTTATCCCCTACCCGATCTCTCTAAAGAGGTCGGACACCATCCAAGGGGCTTAGCTCCACACGGTAGGTCTCTGCTTCTAGAAGCCTCAAATTCTATCTTCTCCAAAAGATAGACCCCAATTCTATCTTCTCCAAAAGATAGACTCAAACAAACTCCTAAGATATGAGATAAGATAAGATGGAACTACCACCACCAGGGAGGTCATCAAACTCTACTATAAATATACTGACACCCCAAGTATAACTCACGTTCTAATCTACTAAAAACCTGCTTAAAACTCTTGCTAACTTAAACATCGGAGTCTCTTGCAGGTACCACCCCCACCTCCTCACGAGGAACTCGGATAGGCGGCACCTCGATATCAACAGGTCGGATGCTGCCACACGTTCAAGACCAAATCAACGTTTCAGGTAACTCCCGGAACAAATACAATAAAACTCATCATCAAAATCACTATAATAATTCATTTATTTTTTAATGCTATTTTATGTCTTATTGGTTTTATTTTTTTACATAAAATATTAAAATATTCTTTAACTATTAGTGTGATTTTATTAGTGTAGACTAATGGAAAATTTTTATAAGTTACAACTTATTAATTTTTTAATTTTCAAACTAAGTTCTAAGTAATTATATTTTTTTATATCATTTTTAAGTATAAATATTATGTAATTTCTATGTTAAAGTTTTGCTCACCTCAAAAATATTTTTGAAGTTCGACCACTCTGTATGTTAAGGTACCACATATTACAGGCGAAACCGGGAAGTTAGTCAAGTTACCCTCCACCGCCATGGGCCTCAACACTGGGTTATCCCAACTATCAAAACCATCAATCTCCTACCAATTCGTTCTCCAATCCTCGAGCTAACACAACAGGGCCTTTTACATTTCCTTCCAATGGTGCTGGATCTGCTCTGGGGGCAAATTTCGGCCAAAGGAGCCCAGGCAGTACAAGCAGCGGACAACGGCCCTTTATTCCATCTTACAGATTATTTGAAGATTTGAATGTTTTTGGAAACACAGATGGAAGGGTGAAGATGACTGGTAGTGGAACGTCATCCGGCATGTCAGGTACAATGGGACCTGGCATGCTTGGAGGGCGCAAGTGAAGTTCTATTATTGTAAAAAGCATGCAATGTTGATATGGTTTATACCTGTTTTTTTTTTTCTATTTATTTTAAGGTTATATAAGTTATTTAGATTGATTCAGCTGCGGTTTCCTACTTATGAGTAGATCATAAAGTCATTAGTTTTGGGTGTTCCCTCAGACGATAGACTCCGGAGCATTCTTTGATATAAAATTGCTTTCTGGTAGTGGTTTCATTTTTAAGATTTATTGATCTTTGACCACTATAATTGGCACAGAAATTTTTAACATCTGTGCATATTGAGAGCATTCATCTTAATTACAATCTCAAATGTGTTGAATTCTTTTGGGGTATTTTGAACAGACACTAATTACGTGCGTATAACATTCTTTCTATACACAAAGCAAACTGTTGTACATGTTTATTTTTCTAACTTTCATTAGAATTGCTACGCAACATTTTGAATAAGCAACAAATCATTCAACGGTGGCGTCCTGATACACTGCCCGAGTGCATGAAGCTCACCAAGTCACCATTGTTATGTCAAGCTCACCACTTCAGCTAAGGTTACTTCTTTAGAGGCAAAGGCTACCCCTGACGAGTTGCTACTTGCCATTGTGCAATTCCAAGTCATGATTTACAGCCACATTTAGATCAACAACAAGGAAAATTAATTGATTAGCAATTCAGCAACATTGAAAAATAGAGAGAGAAGGGAAATTTGGAAAAGAGAGAACAGGGCAAGCGATGATACAGGAACTCACCAATGGTAGACGATCCACGGTCCATGGTGACTCGTAAAAGGCAAGGATCTGAAACCAGAAGACGACAAGCGACGACGACCCAACGGAAGGCGACAAAGAAAGCGACAACCCCACTAGTTGCTTCTACCGCCGGCGACGAGGATACCAAGGAAGGCCGCGAGACGTTGAGACGACGGTGACGAGACTGATGAACAACGAGACGTCGGCAGTGTGACTGAGACGAGACTCGAGTAAGACTGAGAGGCAGAATCGAGCAGAGACAACTAGGGGAGCTGCAGTAAAATCAGGAACAACCACGGACGACGAGCAGTAAAAAAACATAGCTCGAGCGCACACTAGCGAAGGGAGGTGCCGCGAGATGTGAGTAGCCGAGTACAGACGGTGGAGAGGTGAGACGCAAACAAACGTCGCAGAGGATTCGGTGAGAGCGCGGCAAACGTTCGGTGGTGACGGTGAACAGAGGTGAGCTGAAAGAGAGAGAGAGAGAGAGAGAGAGGGAGAGAGGTGGGCAGCTTCAGAACTAGGGTTCTTTTTTATTAATATTAAAGACGTCAAACGACCTCGTTTGGGGGCGCGGATTTCAGAAGAAAAAAAATTCTTAACCAGTCCGGGTTTCTCTAACCCTCCGGTTTAGTTTTCTTAAAACCCAGCCTGGTCAAACTGGTTCCAACAGTTTTTATTTTTTGTCCGGTCATTGCACTGTTCGGACCAGCCTAAAGGTTGGATTGTCGGCTTTTTTATTCGACCATCTGTGTAAATCCCGCATAAAGGAATTAGATAATTAAATTTTATAGTTTAGAATAGAAGAATTAATTAAAATAAGAATTTTGACACTAATTTTAAAGAATTTGGCCCAAGATTGGGCCGAATAGGCCGAACCGGGCAAACTGAGCCCAAGTGGGCCGAAGCCCACCCACCTATCCCTCATTAAAGGCTTGCCAAACAGCCTTCTTCTTCTTCATTCTTCCAATTCATGCAGAGAAGAAGGAATTGATGAATCTCCGAAATTCCTTTTACTTCAAAAATTAAATCTTCCGTAACTTTTGATCAGGAGCTTTGATTGATGATCCGTCAGTGACCACGCGTTCGTCTCAAAATTCTCTATAAAATTCACCTAATTATTTGGTAATGAATTTGATATTGTGTACCCAGTTTTCTATTTCCCCATTTTTCATGAATTTAGATTTTGAGTTTTGAGAGATTATATGATTTTGGTATTTAGGATCAAATTAACTTTATGGACTTGCTGGGTATTGACCCAAATCTCCATTGGTAAGGTGAAGAACCTCTGACCCTTGTGAAATCTGTGTTTAAGTGAAGTTTATGTTGATTTAGTGATTATTAATTGTATTAGATTGAAATTATGTTGAATTGGAGATGGAGTTGGTAAAATTGGATGCTTGGGAGTGAACTTTGGAAGCAGAATTTTCATTGGAGAGGTTTGGAGCCTTAGGTTTTGTGGAACAGTAGTCAATTGTGACATTTTAGGATTAATGGGAAATCGGCCAAGGTATGGTTTCAGTTTCTCATATCTAAAATATATTGTGTCGTGAAAACTTAGGCTAGATGACTTAGGATAGCTTGAATCATGTATTGATGTGTATATTGTGTCAAATTGTTGTGAAATAGTTGGGTTGATGATTAATGGCATGAGAAAAAGTAATGGTGGTGGATAATGCAAGTTTGTGGTGTTGGATGATGTATATATGTATATCTATAGGAATTGATGATTTTGTTTGGATATGAATGAATAATTTGTAACAAATTTGAAATTGAAACTGTTTTGAGCTTGACCTGGCAGGGTTCGTGTTGGTTTACCGCTTGCCCAGCATGGAGATATTTGTGGGGTTCATGGTGGTTTACCGCCCACATGTTTTTAAAGAGAATATTATGTGGGGTTCATGGTGGTTTACCGCCCACGTGTGTGTGTTGTTTTACAATTGAAGATCTTGCGAGGTTCGGGGTGGTGTACCGCTCGCAATGGTGGAGTTCGTGGTGGTGTACCACCCACCAGTTTTCAAGAGGACAATATCCGGGTTAGCTACCGGATGTGTCAGGTTCTGGCAAAGTAACCGACACATGAGCTCCCGGCCAGTAGGAAAGGCATGCATCATATACATTTGAGTGGCTTGTTTGGTTTTGCCTTCTTGGGTTGCGTAATTGATATTCATGCTTAACTGCTATATGTCCTATTTGTTGTAATTGTAAACTACTTGTGTTTTATCTATATGCATTGTTTGTCTGTGTATTGGTATTTCAGATGGTTGGAGAAAAGGCGATGAACTTAGGGACTTAGGTTAGAACTGCGATAAAAACCAGGAATCCTTAAAAACATAGATACCTCTCCTTAGTTTATGGTTTTAGATTTCATTTTTAGGTTTGAATCTTTTTTCTGAAGTTCTAGGATCGCCTTCGGCTTTCCCGGGACCTTATATGTTAGTTATGTAGGCACTGTTACCATACTGAGAACCTCCGGTTCTCATCCCATACGATATTTGTGTTTTTTAGATGCAGGACGTAAGGCACGTCGCTGAGGCATTCTGGAAGTTTCTGAGGCGAAGGACTCTAGCTATTTGGGATTTTATTTTGGTTTCTGATATGTATGTAGATACTTTATTTCTCCATTGTATATCATGTTTTATCCCTCTTAGAGGTACATTTGGAGAAACAGGTTCTATAAATCGTATGTTGGGCATTTTGGGTTTATTTTATATATCTGTATATATGCTCTGGCCGATTTTTAACTTCGTGAGCCGAGTCAAAAGCCATGTTATCTATATCTTGGAACTCTTCTTTTATGTATTTATGTGTTGTTTTACTCTTATCCTACCCGGTTTACACTTGTCGCTTACATGAGTGATGCGCTTTTCTAATTAACGCTTTTGTTTAATCTTTCCTTCAAAGGCTTCTCGGTATAAACTCCTTTCAATTATTATTATTATATATATTTTTACTTTTAGAGGTCATAATACCTTGCCACCTCAGTTTTATTACTTAAGCATAAGACTCTGTGTGGTAGGGTGTTACATTATGGTATCAGAGCAGCTCGTTCCCGTAGAGACTGGGGAATGGACTGACTATGCTTCTGGACATACTCTGGCTGTGTGTACATGCTATTTAGGATGTCTGCTTGACATATATAGCATAAATTCTCATGAGCATACTTTTGGAGATTTGAATCACTAGACTTGAGATATTAAGATTGATCACCTTAATATCACTTGTTTGGTGTGGACAAGACCCAAAGGGCGTCTCGTGGACGCGAGTGAGGTGATACGGAAAATTTCAGGGTTACACTAGAGAGGATGGCTATGTTTATGCAAGCTACTACTGTTAGGTTGGGACAACAAACTAGAAACGATAAAGGAAGCAATAATAGACTTGGTGGTGGAAGTAACCAATGGATTAGAACTCGTACAGCGGAAGTAGTGGCCGACGACGTTTAGTTAGTGAGGTAAAGAGATACAAGGAGAGTTTTGGTTAACATTGGTAGATAAGTAAGTCCTTAGTGATTTGAGATCAGAGTGACGCAGCAGAAGCTTGCGGTAATGTTAACACCGGATAGTTGCAATGGGGAGTAGTAGGGGATATTTTTAGAAATCAAAGATTTTAAATTATAAATGCCTAAAAAGTTTGGTAGATAATTGCAAATGAATTATGGATGTCTTGTGTGATTAATTGATGGAATTTGAGTTGGACTGGAAAGTTGTAAGGTCGTTCGTTAAATATATGATTTATGGTGAATTTTGGAAGTATGGTTATCGGAAATTAGTTCTGCTGTAGAAATTTTGAATGAATGTTTGTATGTATCTGTACTTGTGTGAAAGTAAAATTAATGATATGGAATCTTGGGGTTGTGACAATAAGTGAAACAAGTCTGGATGGCCAAAAGGAAGCTAGAACCATGAGTTTAAGGAAGTTAGAAGCTTAGGAAACTAAAGCTGATATGAAAGGTTTAAATTGCTTACTGCAGGATTTACTGCAGAATTTGGCAGCAACTCGTACAAAATTCTGGGAGCAATCTAGACTCTTTTTTTAAATGAAATTAATTTTTTATAAAACTTTTGAGAGTCTAAATCATCCCATAAAAATTTCATAATGTTCAAATAAGTGGATTGGGATATATAAATTTTTGAAGTTAAGTGGTTTTTGTTGCAGAATCTGTTTTCGGGTTATTACAGTAGCAACTTCCAATCTATATAACTTTAAATTCTGATCAGTTTTTGAATTGAAAGAAAAAGAAATTTAGATCTCTACATGCCTAGGATATTCAGTCCAAATTTCAGATTCATATCAATTTTGAAGAATTAATTATACAACCTGGAAGGCGACTAGCTCACTGAAATTTTAGAACAACATGATTTAAAACAATGCTCTCTTTAAAGTTGCATAACCTCATCATACGACATGATATTGATCTGAAACTTGTTTTAAATGAAACATGGATGAGTCTAGTATGACCCACCAAATTTGAAAGGCATTTGACTAAAATTGAAATTTTCATGATTTTTCTAAAACAACTACTACTTGCTATTTTCTCATATTTTACAAAATGGTGTAGCAAAACTTTAAAAAATCTATATAAAATTCAATTTTAATCCTATTGCCTTGGAACCCAAACAGAATCGAAGTCTAGGATCCTTAGAATAACTCCATTAAGGAAAAGTTCTCGCGCAAGGACTTTTCGCAACATATATCCATCTTGCTAGAAAGTAGGACGCTGAACTAAAGACTGCAGGTAGCGGTCATAGTTTTTCCTTCATTTCTAGAGCTAGAATTGTCAACAAATTGTGATCCTTAGCTTGTTATAAATTTTAGTTCGAGATGGTCGCGTGGACATAGAATTTGCATGATTCCAAATTTGCTTAATATTCTTAAAATAGGGAGGAAGTTCGACTATCAAAATTGTTTTAGGTAATAGACTTAAGTATAAGTCTTGAAAGAGTATTTTATTGGTAAGGTATATTAGTATTGAGGGTCTAAGGATTCTTTGACTAAGAAGAGGTTGGTAGCTTGTTGAATTTAGGGAACCTTTAAAGTGGCTAAGTTCACTTTTAGGGAAGGTTATATCAAAATTTTTACGAAAATACAAACGGATGAGTACGACATAGGCTTGAATTCGGTTAAGTTTATAACGTTGTGTATATGAAAGAGAGATGTGAATAGGTATTTGAATTGATATTGGAAAGTGGTAGAATGAAGCTACGAGTTTAGTTGAATTTGAGAGCGCGTATATGACAATTGGAGAGTGAATTTTGTGGGCAAAATTCCTAATTAGGTGGGTAGAATGTAAATCCTGCATAATTAGTGAATAATTAGCTAATAAATTAATTATTTATCAAGGGAATTAGATAATTAAATTTTATAATTTAGAATGGAAGAATTAATCAAAATAAGAATTTTGACACTAATTTCAAAGAATTTGGTCCAAGATTAGGTCGAATAGGCCGAACCAGGCTAACCGAGCCCAAGTGGGCCCAAGCCCACCCACCTAATCCTCATTAAAGGCTTGCCAAAGAGCCTTGTTCTTCTTCATTCTTCCAATTCACGTAGAGAAGAAGGGAATTGATGAATCTCCAAAATTCCTTTTACTTCAAAAATTTGATCTTCTGTAACTTTTGATCCGGAGCTTCGATTGACGAGCCGTCAGCGGCCACGTGTTCGACTCGAAATTCTCTATAAAATTCATTCAATTATTTGGTAAGGAATTTGATATTGTGTACCTAGTTTTCTGTTTCCCTATTTTTCACGAATTTAGGTTTTGATTTTTTGAGAGATTATGTGATTTTGGCGTTTAGGATCAAATTAACTTTACGAACTTGCTGGGTATTGACCCAAATCTCCATCGGTAAGGTGAATAACCTCTGACCCTTGTGAAATCTGTGTTTAAGTGAAGTTTATGTTGATTTAGTGATGATTAATTGTATTAGATTGAAATTATGTTGAATTGTAGATGGAGTTGGTAAAAAATTGGATGCTTGGGAGTGAACCTTGGAAGCAGAATTTTCATTGGAGAGTTTTGGAGCCTTGGGTTTTGTGAAACGGTAGTCGATTGTGACATTTCGGAATTAACGGGGAATCGGCCAAGGTATGGTTTCAGTTTCTCATATCTAAAATATATTATGTCGTGAAAACTTAGGCTAGATGACTTAGGATACCTTGAATCATGTATTGATGTGTATATTGTGTCAAATTGTTGTGAAATAGTTGGGTTGATGATTAATGGCATGAGAAAAAGTGATGGTGGTGGATAATGCAAGTTTGTGATGTTGGATGATGTATATATGTAAATGTAAAGGAATTGATGATTTTGTTTGGATATGAATGAATAATTTGTAATGAATTTGAAAATGAAACTATTTTGAGCTTGATTTGGCAAGGTTCGTGGTGGTTTACCGCTTGCCCAGTGTCGAGATGTTTGTGGGGTTCGTGGTAGTTTACCACCCACATATTTTTAAATGAAAATGCTTTGTGGGGTTCATTGTGGTGTACCGCCCACATGTTTTTAAAGAGAATGGTATGTGGGATTCGTGGTGGTTTACCGCCCACGTGTGTGTGTTGTTTTCTAATTGAAGATCTTGCAAGGCTCGTGGTGGTGTACCGCTCGCAATGGTGGGGTTCGTGGTGGTGTACCGCCTGCCAGGTGGGGTTTGTGATGGTGTACCTGATGCGTGAGCATCTTTCCTATTTTTTCTTAATGAATTTACATTCAATTTGTTGAGTTTAATCAAGAATTAATTATCTTTTAGCCACTATGGATGCTACTTTGAGTCTTGTGCAATTCTATTTATTTTAGGTAGCATTCGGCTGGATTTGATGGAGTTTCTGCAGCACAAGAATCAAAGGAGATGACAGCGAAGAGCAACGCGTGCGCGTACCTGACGCGTGCGCGTGAATTGGAGATTTGCTCATCGATGCGTATGCGTGACTGACGCGTATGCGTGAAAAGCGAGTTGCATAGTGACGCATACACGTACCTGACGCATACGCGTGACACGCGAAGAAGACCATCGACGCGTACGCGTGACTGATGCGTACGCGTGACATGCGCCACGTGTAGAATTCACAGAAAATGCTGGGGGCAATTTCTAGGCTGTTTTTGACCCAGTTTTTGGCCCAGGAGACACAGATTAGATGCTGCAGAATGGAGGACTCAGGGGAACGCTCCCCGTTATTTCCCAAGTTAAGCATGGACCCTACGAAGCAAGTGGTCCCCATCCATCAATTGAAGACTTGCTGATTTCTATATTTTAATTCTGATTTAAACTTTATTTTAAAATAGGAAAAGATATTATTTTAGTTTTAGAGAATAGATTTTAAATTTATTAGGATTAGATATAAAAGGAAAAAGAAATTTTCCTTCAGGGGGAATTAAAAAAAAAACATTATTCCAATTAGTTAACTTTTCATTCCACCTCAACCAAAATACATTTTTATCAGAATCCTAGTTTTTCTCTCTGAACCATGAGCAAATAATCATCCATTGTTAAGGTTAGGAGCTCTGTCTATTTGTTTGGATTGATACTATTATTTTTCTATTTTAATTCATGTACTGATTTATATTTCAAGAATTATTTTCGTTCTTTATCTTATGAATTTGGGTAGAACGGAAGTATGACCCTCTTTCTAATTGAGTGCTTGTATAACTTGGAAAAGCTCTTTACTTGAACAACAGCTTGAAAACATATTCTCCTAAATTTCTAATTATCTGGACTTAACGGGATACGTGACATATAATCCTCTTATATTTGGGTAATTAGGATTTCTGTGGCATATAAACTAGAATTGAACTTCATCCTCTAATTGGAATTAAGTGACCAAGGAATTGGCGGTTGATGAAAGTTAGAGTATACTAGAAAGGTCTAAGGAATTAGGGTCTAGTCACATATAGTTTGCCATGAATTGAATCTTGCATGATTAAAATAGTTAGTAAGAAAAGTCAATCCGGAAAATAGATATCTCTGAAACCTTAACTGCTTTCTCCATATTTTATTCCCAACCTATTCACTTGCCTGTCTTCAAACTCTGAATTTATTATTTAATGCTTTTTGAACTCTTAAAATTATTTTCTGCTTGCCTAACTAAGTAAATTAATCAACCATTGTTGCTTAATCCATCAATCCTCATGGGATCGACCCTCACTCACCTGAGGTATTACTTAGTACGATCCGGTGCACTTGCCAGTTAGTTTGTGGTTGTAAATTCTGCACCAAGTTTTTGGCACCGTTGCCGTGGGAGCAACGCGTGCGCGTACCTGAAGCGTGCGCGTGAATTGGAGATTTGCTCATCGACGCGTACGTGTGACTGACGCGTATGCGTGAAAAGTGAAGTTGCACAGCGACACGTACGCGTACCTGACGCGTACGTATGACACGTGAAGAAGACCATCGACGCGTACGCGTGACTGATGCGTACGCGTGACATGCGCCACGTGCAGAATTTGCAGAAAATGCTGGGGGCGATTTCTGGGCTGTTTTTGACCCAATTTTCAGCCTAAGAGACACGGATTAGAGGCTTTAGAATGGAGGACTCAGGGGAACACTCCCCGTTATTTCCCAAGTTAAGCGTGGACACTACGAAGCAAGTGGTCCCCATCCATCAATTGAAGACTTGCTGATTTCTATATTTTAATTCTGATTTAAACTTTATTTTAAAATAGGAAAATATATTATTTTAGTTTTAGAGAATAGATTTTAAATTTATTAGGATTAGATATAAAAGGAAAAAGAAACTTCCCTTCAGGGGGAATTAAAAAAAAAAACATTATTCCAATTAGTTAACTTTTTATTCCGCCTCAACCAAAATACATTTTTATCAGAATCCTAGTTTTTCTCTCTGAACCATGAGCAACTAATCCTCCAATGTTAAGGTTAGGAGATCTGTCTATTTGTATGGATTGATACTATTATTTTTCTATTTTAATTCATGTATTGATTTATATTTCAAGAATTATTTTCGTTCTTTATCTTATGAATTTGGGTGGAACGGAAGTATGACCCTCTTTCTGATTGAGTTCTTGTATAACTTGGAAAAGCTCTTTACTTGAACAACAGCTTAAAAACATATTCTCCTAAATTTCTATTTATCTGAACTTAACGGGATACGTGACATATAATCCTCTTATATTTGGGTAATTAGGATTTCTGTGGCATATAAACTAGAATTGAACTTCATCCTCTAATTGGAATTAAGTGACCAAGGAATTGGCGGTTGATGAAAGTTAGAGTAGTCTAGAAAGGTCTAAGGAATTAGGGTCTAGTCACATATAGTTTGCCATGAATTGAATCTTGCATGATTAAAATAGTTAGTAAGAAAAGTCAATCCGGAAAATAGATATCTCTGAAACCTTAACTGCTTTCTCTATATTTTATTCCCAACCTATTCACTTGCCTGTCTTCAAACTCTGAATTTACTATTTAATGCTTTTTTGAACTCTAAAAACTATTTTCTGCTTGCCTAACTAAGTAAATTAATCAACCATTATTGCTTAATCCATCAATCCTCGTGGGATCGACCCTCACTCACCTGAGGTATTACTTGGTACGACCCGGTGCACTTGCCGGTTAGTTTGTGGTTGTAAATTCTGCACCAAATTTTTGGCGCCGTTGCCAGGGATTGTTAGTGATTAACAACTATTAGTTGCTTGATTGCTTAGATTAGGCGTTTTAGTTTTAATTTTTATTTAATTTCTACCTCATTATTTTTGAATTTATTACTAGTAATTTTTCTTAATTTCTGAAATTAAGTTTGGTGTCACCTATTTATTTTTATTTTAAATTTTTCGTGTCTATTTTTCTTGTTAATTTGGAATTTTTCTGACTTAATTCTACCTATAATTTTCGAAATTTATTTATTTAATTTAGTATTTTATTTTGTTATTTTACACAAGTACCTCACTGAAAATTCTCTGCACTCTGACGTAGGGATTCCCGTCTTTTCTTGTTTTCTGTTTGTTTATGTGCAGGAACAGAGACAAAGAACATCTCTTAGACTTTGATCCTGAACCTGAAAGAACTCTCAGGCGGCATTTACAACAAGCAAGGCTTTACAAGACTATAGAATCCACTATGGATCTTAACAATCCTGCTAATGCCAATGTGGCAAATCCAAAGGAGAATGAGCAACTGATGAGCGGATATTTTATACGCTTTTTGGGGATAATTTCATATAGTTTTGAGTATGTTTTAGTTAGTTTTTAGTTCAGATTGTAAAACTAGATCAGAGTATCTGACCTAATAAGCCATTACTAGAGATCAGCAACAAAGGAGAGTACTTGAATCTTACTCTGCACCTACTGCGGATCTTTATGGAAAAAGTATTATGGTGCCTCCTATAGCTGCAAACAACTTTGAATTGAAGCCACAATTGGTCACCTTAGTACAACAAAACTGCCAGATTATCTAAGGACTCTTGAAATAAAGATTCCATTTGCAGAGGCACTTGAGCAAATACCTTCTTATGCCAAGTTCATGAAAGAGATCTTGAGTCATAAAAAGGAGTGGAAAGAAACAGAAAGAGTTCTCCTCACTGAAGAATGCAGTGCAGTCATTCTGAAATGCTTTCCTGAAAAGCTTAAAGACCCCGGGAGTTTTCTGATACCATGCATATTAGAAGGTGATTGCACCAAGACAGCTTTATGCGATCTTGGGGCAAGCATCAACCTAATACCTGCATCCACTATCAGGAAGCTTGGCTTAACTGAAGAAGTTAAACCAACCCGGATATGTCTCCAACTTGCTGATGGTTCCACTAAATACCCATCAGGCGTGATTGAAGACATGATTGTCAAGAGATGTACAGACGGAATTATCCGTAGGTGTGTCCCCAAAGAGGAAGCACAGAGAATCCTATGGCATTGCCACGGATCTCAATATGGAGGCCATTTCGGAGGTGAGCGAACAGCCACCAAGGTCCTCCAATGTGGCTTCTATTGGCCCACACTCTATAAAGATTCCCGAGAGTTTGTACGTAATTGTGACAGTTGCTAAAGAGCTGGTAATCTGCCTCATGGTTACGCCATGCCTCAACAAGGAATCTTGGAAATAGAGTTGTTTGATGTATGGGGAATTGACTTCATGGGACCTTTCCCACCATCATACTCAAACACTTATATTCTGGTGGCAGTTGACTATGTATCAAAATGGGTTGAGGCTATTGCCACACCCACCAATGATACTAAAACAGTGCTGAAATTCCTCCAGAAACATATCTTTAGCAGGTTTGGCGTCCCTAGAGTACTAATTAGTGATGGGGGCACTCACTTCTACAATAAACAGCTTTACTCTGCCATGGTTAGGTATGGAATTCGCCACAAAGTGGCCACACCATATCATCCACAAACCAATGGGCAAGCTGAA
>NC_029788.2:109116583-109125706 GCF_000816755.2 Arachis ipaensis
GGGGGACGTGCGTGCGTGAACAAGAAGACAGAGGAAAGCAGAGATTCAGAAGACAAAGCATCACCAAAACTCCAACATATTCTCCATTACTGCACAACAAGTAACTTTTAATTTATGCTCTACTGGTTACTCACAATTCAATTGATAAACATAATTGACTTCCTGACTAAGATTTACAAGATAACCATAGATTGCTTCAAACCAACAATCTCCGTGGGATTCGACCCTTACTCACGTAAGGTATTACTTGGACGACCCAGTGCACTTGCTGGTTAGTTGTATCGAAGTTGTGACAGATTGTAAAACTAGATCAGAGTATCTGACCTAATAAGCCATTACCAGAGATCAGCAACAAAGGAGAGTACTTGAATCTTACTCTGCACCTACTGCGGATCTTTATGGAAAAAGTATTATGGTGCCTCCTATAGCTGCAAACAACTTTGAATTGAAGCCACAATTGGTCACCTTAGTACAACAAAACTGCCAGTATCATGGTCTTCCCCACGAAGACCCAAATCAATTTATTTCCAATTTTCTGCAGATTTGTGATACTGTGAAGACAAATGGAGTGAACCTAGAGGTGTACAAACTCATGCTCTTCCCGTTTGCTCTGAGGGATGGAGCAAAGCTATGGCTAGATTCCCAACCAAAGGAGAGTTTGAATACTTGGAACAAGGTCGTTATTGAGTTTCTTACAAAATTTTTCCCACCAAAGAAGCTGACTAAGCTTAGGGTGGAGGTTCAGACCTTCAGGCAGAAGGATGGTGAAACTCTTTATGAAGCTTGGGAGAGATACAAGCTACTGACTAGGCAATGCCCTCCGGACATGTTCTCCAAATGGACCCAACTAGATATCTTTTATGAAGGCTTGGGAGAAATGTTCAAGATGTGCTTAGATAATTCTGCAGGTGGTTCACTGCACAAGAAGAAGACACCGGAGGAGACTATTGAGATGATTGAATTGGTATACTCATCTAACATGAATCTTGTGAACTCTGAGGCTCTTCAGAAGAAAGGTGTTATGGAAGTAGAAGCTCTTAATACTATTCTTGCTCAGAACAAGCTCATGTCTCAGCAAATAAATATACTTACTCAACAGATGGGTGAAATGCAAGTCTCAGCTATCAACACCCAGAATCCACCTCAGGAGGTCTCTTATGACATGGCAGGTAGCTTTGTGCAAAATGATAATTATGATTATGCTCAATCCTCTTCTGAACAGGACAATTACATGAGGAGTGGTCCTAGAAATTCCAACAATGATCCATATTCGAAGACCTACAATCAGGGATGGAGAAATCACCCAAATTTTGGGTGAAGGGACCAACCTCAAAGACCTCAGAATTTCAATAATAATTCTCAGGGCGGCTTTCAACAGAACAATCACAATAACCGCCAATTTCACTCTCAGCAATAACAACCACCTCAGCAGACAAACTCTAAATCCCAAGAAGATTCTTATTAGGAGATGATGAGGAGTTTTATACAAGAAACCAGAGCCTCCATTAGAAATTTAGAGGTGCAAATGGGCCAACTGAGCAAGCAAATACCTGAGAGGTCTGCAAGTACATTTCCAGGAGATACAATGGTGAACCCAAGAGAAGACTGCAAGGTTATTCAATTGAGGAGTGGTAAAACAACTGGCTCTGAGACAAAGGCCAATGAAGAGCTAGTTGAAAAAGAAGCTCCAGAAGAGAAGAAGGAAGAAGTAGAACACGCCCCTCCTAAGCATGCAGACAACCCATTCCCTGATTCTCTTGACACTTATCCCACCTTGCCAAAGGCTCTAAAATACAAGCCAAAAATGCCATATCCTCAAAGGCTCCAGAAGGCGTCCAAAGAAAAGCAATTCTCTAAATTTTTAGAAGTCTTCAAGAAGCTGCAGATCAACATCCCTTTTGCAGAGGCTCTTGAACAAATGCCTCTCTATGCTAAATTTATGAAAGAATTGTTGACTAACATGAGGAATTAGAAAGAGCAAGAAACCGTGGTGTTAACCAAGGAATGTAGTGCTATTATTCAACACAAACTTCCTGAGAAAATGCAAGATCTGGGGAGCTTTGTGATTCCTTGTACCATTGGAGATGTCACCATTTAGAGAGCTTTATGTGATCTTGGAGCTAGCATCAATCTCATGCCACTTTCAGTGATGAAAAAGCTTCAAATTGAGGAGGTAAAACCCACTCGTATTTCTCTTTAACTTGCTGATCTTTCTATTAAATTACCTGTGGGTGTTGTTGAGGATTTACTTGTGAAAGTAGGACCATTTATTTTTCCTGCTGATTTTGTTATTTTAGACATGGAAGAGGATGCAAAATCCTCTATTATTCTTGGTAGACCCTTTTTAGCTATAGGTAGAGCTCTGATTGATGTGCAAAAGGGTAAATTAACCCTGAGGGTCAAAGAAGAACAGGTGGTCCTTAATGTTTTTGAAGCTCTCAAGCACCCTAATGATTTTGAAGGGTGTATGAGAATTGATGTTGTTGAACCACTTGTTCAAGAGGTACTGGAAGCTGAAGTACTTGATGACATTCTGGATCCTATTTCTGAGTATGAATTAGTTGAAGTTGATGATTCACTACCCCAGAAGATAATGAAGCCCCCAAGCTTGAGCTCAAACCTTTACCTCCTTCTCTGAAATATGTGTTCTTAGGTGAAAATAATTCATACCCAGTGATTATTAGCTTTTCCCTGAAGCCTGAAGAGGAAGAGGTGCTTATTTCAGTGCTCAGGAGCCATAAAACAACTCTTGGGTGGACCATTAGTGACTTGAAAGGGATTAGTCCAACCAAGTGTATGCACAAGATCCTCCTTGAAGATGATGCTAAACCAGTTGTGCAACCACAAAGAAGACTCAATCCAACCATGAAAGAGGTGGTCCAAAAAGAGGTAATGAAATTATGGGAAGCATGTATTATTTACCCTATTTCTGACAGTCCTTGGGTAAGTCCTGTGCAGGTAGTTCCCAAGAAAGAAGGGATGATAGTGATCAAGAATGAAAACAATGAGCTTATTCCTACAAAGACAGTCACAAGATGGAGGATGTGTATAGACTACAAGAGGTTTAACACTGCTACAAGGAAGGATCACTTCCCCCTGCCTTTCATTGATCAGATGCTTGAGAGGTTAGTTGGTCATAATTTTTATTGTTTTCTAGATGGATATTCTGGATATAATCAAATTACAGTGGACTCTCAAGATCAAGAGAAGACAGCATTCACATGCCTCTTTGGAGTATTTGCCTACAGGAGAATGCCATTTGGACTTTGCAATGCTCCAGCAACTTTTCAGAGGTGTATGCTTTCAATTTTTTCTGATATGGTTGAAAAGTTCATTGAGGTATTTATGGATGACTTTTCTGTCTTTGGTAATTCTTTTGAATCCTGTCTTAAGCATTTATCTCTTGTCTTGAAACAGTGTCAAGAGTCAAATCTTGTTTTAAATTGGGAAAAATGCCATTTTATGGTTATAGAAAGTATTATTCTTGGACACTGGATTTCAAGTAAGGGGATTGAGGTTGATAGAGCAAAGGTGGAAGTAATTGAAAAATTACCACCACCAGCTAATGTTAAGGCAGTCAGGAGTTTCTTGGGACATGTAGGATTTTATAGGAGATTTATAAAGGACTTTTCTAAAATTGCTAAACCATTAAGCAACTTGTTGGTTACTGATGTTCCTTTTGTCTTTGATTCTGATTGTCTGCATGCTTTTGAAACTCTGAAAGCAAACCTTACCTCTGCTCCCATTATAGCTCCCCCTGACTGGGATGTACCATTTGAATTGATGTGTGATGCCAGTGACTTTGCTATAGGAGCTGTTTTAGGACAGAGGCATGGTAAGCTTGTACATGTCATTTACTATGCCAGTCGTGTGTTAAATGATGCCCAAAAGAATTACACAACTACAAAAAAGGAATTACTAGCTGTTGTGTATGCTGTTGATAAGTTTAGGTCCTATTTACTTGGTTCTAAGGTTATTATTTATACTGACCATGCTGCTTTGAAGTACCTTCTAACCAAACAGGATTCTAAACCAAGATTAATCATATGGGTGTTGCTCCTTTAGGAGTTTGATATTGAGATAAAAAGACAGGAAAGGGTCAGAAAATCAAGTAGCTGACCATCTCTCCAGGATTGAACCTGAAGCCGGAGTACAACCACCCACAGCTGTGACTGAGACGTTTTCGGATGAGCAATTGTTCCTCATTCAGCAGGCTCTATGGTTTACAGACATTGCAAATTATAAGGCCATGAATTTTATCCCAAAGGAATACAGTAGGCAACAAGTGAAAAAGCTATTGACTGATGCAAAGTACTACATCTAGGAGGAACCATACCTTTTTAAAAGGTGTTCAGATGGTATAATCAAGAGATGTGTCCCAGATGAAGAAACACAGCAGATTCTTTGGCACTGTCATGGTTCTGATTATGGAGGCCACTTTGGTGGTGAAAGGACAGCTACAAAGGTCCTTCAGAGCGGGTTTTACTGGCTGACTCTCTTTAGGGACTCCAGAGAATTTGTGAAGCACTGTGACAGATGTGAAAAGGCCACGAATCTCCCTGCCAACCATGAAATGCCACAGAGAGTGCTTCTGTATAATTCAAGGCTCAAACTCTTTTCTGGGAAGCTAAAATCCCAGTGGTCAGGACCGTTTGTGGTTACCAGAGCTTCACCATATGGTCATGTGGAAATACAGGAAGAGAATTCTGATAGAAAATTTACAGTGAATGGCCAGAGGTTGAAGCACTATCTTGGAGGCGAGATCGATCGCCAGAGGTCCGTTCATCTGCTAAATTAGCAGAACTGACCGTCAAGCTAGTGACGTTAAAGAAGCGCTTGTCGGGAGGCAACCCGATAATTTCGTATCCTTAGTTATTTTTTGTAGTAGTAGTTTTCTTACGTATTTGATTTTTATTGAGTTTTTACTATTTTTCAGATCATGCAGCTATTTTAGAACAGGAACCGGAAACTTCAAAAAAAAAGAGCACACGACACGCAAGCGTCGCTGACGCGTACGCGTCATATGTGTGTGCGTGAAAAATATAAGTGAACAGAGAGTTGCGCGGGACTGGCACAGGAACTGTGCATTGCGCACAAACGTGATCACGCGTACGTGTCAAGCACGCACACGGGTGGATGAGGAAATCGGCGTAAATGGGTGTTTGGCCAGAGAGTTATGTTGGAGTAGGGCTGGAACTGTGCTGGGAGCACAATCTCCTTCACGCGTATGCGTCCCTGACGTGTGTGCGTCCTTTGCACAAATGGCCATCCACGCGTGCACATGCATGACGCGCACGCATCATATGAAAATTTTGGTTTCCAAACCACGCGAACAGAGAGTTGTGCGTGCGCGCGGCCGCCTTCGCACAATTCGCACAAACCAAGGGCACGCGTACGCATGCTAGACGCTTGCGCGTCACTTTCAAAATCGTGCGACCCACGCGTACGCGTCGCATGCGCCGCACTTCTCCACTAATGTGCCGCCAAGGTTTGATTTTTATTCTCTCTCCTCCCAAATCCTAATTCTCTCTTGTTCTTTTATCCTTTTATTCTTCTTTTATCATACTATTTATCTTTTATTCTTCTTTTATCCTAATTTTTCTTGTTTTACATGTGTTTTGGTTACGCAGAGTGATTAGAACAGGACCATGAAGCAATTAAGAAGAATTTTGACACCCTGTTTTCAGATTCCCTTTGCTTGAGGACAAGCAAACCTTTAAGTTTGTTGTTGACGCTTCGCTTATAGCTTTTCTGTTTACTTTTAGGGTACTAAAGAGAGGCGAATCATCTTCACGGAGGAGCACAGCCTGAAGAATAAAATAGCCACTAGGATAACTGAGGTGGTTGAGTTCCTTTCATTCTATATTCCTCCCCACTCTTACTATGTTATGTTCCAGTTTTCTGCTATTTTGCTTTGTTTATTGCTTGATCCTTTATTAGTTAGATTCCTAGGTTCTAGTTTAGTTTTCTGTTAATTACTTTAATTCTGAAAGATGTCTCATGTATTGCCCACTAAGCTTGAAATCAAAAAGAAAGGAGAAATTATGTAGTGAATGAGAAATTGAGTTTAATTTTAAGAGTAGTCTTATTTACTTAAATGTGGTGGTATTAATTGTAATTCTGAATGCATGATATGAACAGTGCATATTTAAATTTGAATAAAATAATGTTGATATACAAGGAACAGGAGTTTAGAGAACTATTATGAATTCTCTGCAATAAGTGAAAGTTTAATCCTTGAAGCAAAAGAAACAGCAAAAGAAAAAAAATTTTATATAATAATAAAAGCAAGATCCAAGGCTCTAAGCATCAATGACTAGGGAGGTCAGACATGATTAAAAGTTCAAAGAGTTGTTTCCCTAGTCATATGTTTGTGGTGTGATTGTATCAAGTAATCCTTGAGATAGCACACTAAGAGTCGAGATCAATTGCATATAACAGAGTATGCCAAAGGCTTTGAGCACCACTGTCTGGGAGTAACTGAAAGAAAAATCAGAACTCAAAGAGAGTTCCCCAGTTAAGTGCTTGTGGTGTTTTTGTGTCAGTAAAGCTTGAGACAAAACATTTAAAGTCATGGCTAGGCTCAAGGTGCAAAGCACCAAAGAAAAGAGAATTGAGGAAAATTGCTGTGATCAAGGGTTAAATTGAGTTACAAAAAGATCAGAGAATTCATAATATTATCTAGATTCTAATTCCGAATGACAGTGACATCCTTCTGATTCAAAGGAGAGTGAGATGCCAAAACTATTCAAGATTGCAGTGCAAACTCCACTATAAGAAGAGACATGAGCTTAATCGAACTCTCATTCTCATGCAAATTCACATCTTAAGCTTATATTAGTTTTGGTTGCTTGAGGACAAGTAACAATTCAAGTTTGGTGTTGTGATGCGTGAGCATCTTTCCTATCTTTTCTTAATGAATTTGCATTCAATTTGTTGAGTTTAATCAAGAATTTAATTATCTTTTAGCCACTATTGATGCTACTTTGAGTCTTGTGCAATTCTATTTATTTTAGGTAGCATTCGGCTGGATTTGATGGAGTTTCTGCAGCACAAGAATCAAAGGAGATGACAGCGATGAGCAACGCGTGCGCGTACCTGACGCGTGCGCATGAATTGGAGATTTGCTCATCGAGCGTACGCATGACACGTGAAGAAGACCATTGACGCGTACGCGTGACTGACGCGTACGCGTGACATGCATACGCATGACATGCGCCACGTGCAGAATTCGCAGAAACCGCTGGGGGCAATTTTTGGGCTGTTTTTGACCCAGTTTTTGGCCCAGAAAACACAGATTAGAGGCTGCAAAATCGAGGACTCAGGGGAACACTCTCCGTTATTTCCCAAGTTAAGCGTGGACCCTACGAAGCAAGTGGTCTCCATCCATCGATTGAAGACTTGCTAATTTCTATATTTTAATTCTGATTTAAACTTTATTTTAAAATAGAAAAAGATATTATTTTAGTTTTAGAGAATAGATTTTAAATTTATTAGGATTAGATATAAAAGGAAAAAGAAACTTCCCTTCAGGGGGAATTAAAAAAAAACATTATTCCAATTAGTTAACTTTTCATTCCACCTCAACAAAAATATATTTTTATCAGAATCCTAGTTTTTCTCTCTGAACCATGAGCAACTAATCCTCCATTGTTAAGGTTAGGAGCTCTGTCTATTTGTATGGATTGATACTATTATTTTTCTATTTTAATTCATGTACTGATTTATATTTCAAGAATTGTTTTCGTTCTTTATCTTATGAATTTGCGTGGAACGAAAGTATGACCCTCTTTCTAATTGAGTTCTTGTATAACTTGGAAAAGCTCTTTACTTGAACAACAACTTGAAAATATATTCTCCTAAATTTCTATTTATCTGGACTTAACGGGATACGTGACATATAATCCTCTTATATTTGGGTAATTAGGATTTCTGTGGCATATAAACTAGAATTGAACTTCATCCTCTAATTAGAATTAGAATTAAGTGACCAAGGAATTGGCGGTTGATGAAAGTTAGAGTAGACTAGAAAGGTCTAAAGAATTAGGGTCTAGTCACATATAGTTTGCCATGAATTGAATCTTGCATGATTAAAATAGTTAGTAAGAAAAGTCAATCCAGAAAATAGATATCTCTGAAACCTTAACTGCTTTGTCCATATTTTATTCCCAACATATTCACTTGCCAGTCTTCAAACTCTAAATTTATTATTTAATGCTTTTTGAACTCTAAAAACTATTTTCTTCTTGCCTAACTAAGTAAATTAATCAACCATTGTTGCTTAATCCATAAATCCTCGTGGGATCGACCCTCACTCACCTGAGGTATTACTTGGTATGACCCGGTGCACTTGCCGGTTAGTTTGTGGTTGTAAATTCCGCACCAGTACCGCCCACCGATTTTCAAGAGGACGATATCCGGGTTAGCTACCGGATGTGTCGGGTTCTGACAAAGTAACCAACACATGAGCTCACGGCTAGTAGGAAAGGCATGCATCATATATATTTGAGTGGCTTGTTTGGTTTTGCCTTCTTGGGATGCGTAATTGATATATATTCATACTTAACTGCTATATGTCCTATTTGTTGTAATTGTAAACTACTTGTGTTTTCTCTGTATGCATTGTTTCTCTGTGTATTGGTGTTTTGGAGGGTTGGAGGAAAGGCGGTGAACTTAGGGACTTAGGTTAGAACTGTGATAAAAACCAAGAATCCTTAAACTTAGATACCTCTCCTTAATTTATGGTTTTAGATTTCAATTTTAGGTTTGAATCTTTTGTCTAAAGTTCTAGGATCGCCTTCGGCTTTTCCGAGACCTTATATGTTAGTTATGTAGGCACTATTACCATACTGAGAACCTCCGGTTCTCATCCTATACGATATTTGTGTTTTTCAGATGCAGGACGTAAGGCACGTCGCTGAGCCATTCTGGAAGTTTTTTAGGCGAAAGACTCTAGCTATTTGGGATTTTATTTTGGTTTCTGATATGTATGTAGATACTTTATATCTCCATTGTATATCATGTTTTATCCCTCTTAGAAGTACATTTGGAGAAACAGGATCTATAAATCGTATGTTGGGCATTTTGGGTTTATTTTATATATATGTATATATGTTCTCGCCG
>NC_029788.2:109125730-109139258 GCF_000816755.2 Arachis ipaensis
TCTCGCCGGTTTTTAACTTCGCAAGCCGAGTCAGAAGCCATATTATCTGTATCTTGGAACTCTTCTTTTATGCATTTCTGTGTTGTTTTACTCTTATCCTACCCGGTTTACGCTTGTCGCTTACGTGAGTGATGCGCTTTTCTAATTAACGCTTTTGTTTAATCTTTCCTTCAAAGGCTTCTCGGTATAAACTCCTTTCAATTATTATTATATATTTTTACTTTTAGAGGTCATAATACCTTGCCACTTCATTTTTATGGCTTAACCATAAGACTCGGTGTGGTAGGGTGTTACAATTTGAGTCGGTCTAGTTTTTTCAACTATGGGTTGAAGGCCACCGAGTCCTGATGGGATGGAGTAAGTCAGAAACGGAACAAAAGTTACGAGCCAATAATCAAAATTTAGGGTCAACTGCATAAACAAATAAACAAATATTTAAAGTTATCCACATGCAACAAATGAGAATTGGTTATATTTATTTTTTGATACTATATGCACAATTAGTCGACGTCATCACAAAATAAAAAGTTAAAAGAAAGTCTAGGGGACCGGTATTTTTATTAAAATTTGGCCAGCACTTAACCAGCAAAAAAAAGTGAGTAATTCCACACCATTGGATGAAATCTCATACCATTAAAAACACTAATGATGGCTAACTGATGGCTCAAATCACAAAAACTTGTTGGCTCCCTAACACTCCTCAAAAGTTAATCCTAGTTAAATCTTAATGAAAATTCTAATAAGGATTAAATACTTTTTTCGTCCCTAATATCTTAGGTCAAAATTAAAATCGTTTCCGACCTTTTTATTAATATCATCTTCAATGTTATAAAATGTTATAAAATCATCATTTTCCTAATTCTTGGACTAAAATACCCTTCATCATCATCCTCCCCTTCTCCTTCTTTACTCCACAGTTCACCTCACCCCCACCACCTCCATCACATCTAGGGATGTCAACGGGGCAGGGCGGGGGCGGGGGATGTCTCCCTGCTCCCCATTTCCGCCCTTAGATTTGCTCCCCATCTCCGTTCCCATTCCCCACCGTGGGAGAATATTGCTCCGCATTTCCATTACCCACGGGGCCCCATTTCCCGTGGGGACTCCATTTCCCATCTTTCTGATAGTTCTAACTAATTATTAATTTTCATATATTAGAGCAGCAAGTATCCATCAAATACAAAATAGCAATATTTTATACAAAAATTCTAAATGATGCGATGGTGACTTCTTTCGAAATGACGTAGTAGGGGGACGCAACGACGAGCCAAAGGACAAAGCAGTTGACGAGATGGGAGACGCGGCAATAGATAGGAGAATGGACATGACGGCATAATTACGAAAAGGAACGCCACAAATAGAAAGCACGACGCGGTGAGGGTGATGGCACGGTGAGGTGTGACGATGCGGTGAGAAGGGAGAATGGCGAAGGAGTGGCTGCAGAGAGGTTGGATGGAGTATGAACAACGTTAGGGATCTTTGAATTGAAGAAGGGTTATGTAAATGAAGATTAGGAGTTTTGAGTTTTGTGTTTTGAGTTGTGTGTGTGTGTGTGTGTGTGTGTGTGTTTGTGTGTGTGTTTGTGTGTGTGTGTGAGAGAGAAATGACTAAAAAATATATATGAGAAATAAACTAAAAAATATATATGAGAAATAAACTATTAAGGATAATTTAGTAAATTTATAAATTTTGGGGAATAGCGGGGACGGGACGAGGATCCCCGCTCGGGTCCCCGCGCCTGCCTCGGGAGAATTTTGTCCCCCATCCCCATCTCCGCGGAAAAAATTCCCCACAGTCGAATCCCATTCGAGGCAATCCCTGTAGGGATCCCCGCGTCTCGGGGAGTTTTGCCATCCCTAATCACATCCACAACCACCTACATTACCACAGCTCCATCCATTACTGTTGTTGGTTCATTGGTATATATATATATATATATAGAGAGAGAGAGAGAATAATCCTCCTAGCTTCTTTCACATTCTTCTGCACAGACCACCCATAAAGGATACTTCTGTATATGCAAAGCATTGTGCCTGCAATCTTGTCTTTGTGATGCCAAACTACCCCTTCAGCCCTCTTAGGATGCCCTCTAGAACAGAGAGCATTAATGATTTCCGTAACTGTGAATTCATCTATAGAGCACTTGTACTTGTCCAAATTCTTAAAAATACCCAATGCCTCATCTTCTTTCCGCAATTTGACCAAAGTCTCGGCTACAAGACCAAAAGTCTCAGCATCCATAACTCGACCCTTCTTCTTCAGGTCTCCAATCAAGATATCCATAGTTCTGTAGTCTTTGTTTTCTATGAAAACTTGAAGAGCGTAGTTATAATCTTTATCTTCTAACTTACAACTCAATTTCTTACTAGTCCATAAGAAGAACCTGAGCAATCTCCTAGTATGTGCCTCATGCTTACAAGAATCAATAGCCTGAGTTACAAGAGATGAAGTCAAAGAATCTCTATACTTATTCAGACTAAACTCCAATTCATCTAACCCGCCAGCAGTGCTTGTAACAACACTGCACAGCTCTTGCAACTGGAGAAGTAACAGTGTTGATATTGGGGGCAATGTGGAATAAAGTGAGATCGAAACTCTCATAATTTGACCCAATGGGCGTTTGCAAGCAGAGTTGAGCAAGACATTCATGCCAAATTTGATTTGAGTAATTCTTCAAACACATGAGAATCAGTTGTAACTCGAAATCTTCATATCAAGCACAAGGGCAGGTTAGCGGGAAAGTATGTGACTTGTTACTTTGGTATCCATCACATCCAAGTTATTCGTGGAATCAAATGTTTCTAAGCTTCACAAAAAGTTATTTGTCTCCGTTCACGCTTTTTCATTGGTTGAGGCAGAGAATAGTGGAATTGCCATCCAAGCACGCTGAAATCACGGAATCGAGCCACTTCCACCTCAAAAAGGGAAGAAAGTGGAGCCTATTGGTGCCGTTTAATTTGTCTTCGCTATTGAGATAGTCCTTGGAGTTCATGAAATCCTCTCGTACCACTCCAGTTGGGACTCGTGGTCGGCAGGTTGTGGTTAACTTGAAGTAAGGATGTTTGGATGGGACGGAGATGCATTACCTCACACGCTTGTCATCGTGTCGCCACTCGATTTGGCCAATGAAGGGGTTAAGATATAGTTATTAGAACCGAATCGGTAATTGACCCGGGAATACAACTGGGTCATTGATTCAACCAGTTGACTCGATTACAATTAAATATAAATATAAAATTACAAAAAATAAGCTTAAAATTAAAAATTCAAAAGCATGTCTTTACCAACATCAAGTATCAACATTTTAGAGAAAAAACACAGAAAAATAAATTAATAAGTTAATGATAAACAAACTATAAAAGGGAAAGGGTGGTGTGTGTCTGAACTGTTAAGATCCAAGTACACCAAATAGTAACGCGTTCCTCGGTCAGTTCAAAATCACAAGATCCATGCACATATACATCATCTTGTGACTTGTGAGTGTGTTTATACTGGAAGGTGCCCATCAAAGGGAAAGGGTCCCACAATATCCTCATCTTCGGGCACCTTGTACTTTGTATTTGCCAACTTGTCCTCTTCTGCAAACACTAGAATAATACACCTAGGATAGGAATATCGTTGCTAACAATATGATTTCTTAGAATGGAATTACCAAATATATATTATTATCATATTTAATTTGTAAAAACAAGATTTATGAAATATTAATATGTCTAAAAATGTGGTGATTTTTGTTTAGTTTAAGTTTATTGTCTTTAAAAATTTCATATATTTTATCCAAAATATCCTATTTACTAAAATACTCCTAATATCAAATATTTTTAATTAAAATTAACATCATTACAATTAAAAATTTAAAATGAACACAAAATACTTATCTAAATTTCCAAAAATCCCATAATTTGTCTCATAATTCATAATTGAACTTATATAAAACAAATCCCAACGATTCTAAACACATGTATTAAAAACTGAAAACCTAATAATCCATAAAAATCCAAAAATAACAAGATTTAAATCAATATTTTTAAAAGTGATAATAGTTCTTCAAGTTGAAGTTGGAACACAATGTCAATTAGATTATTATTCCTTGCAATGCTAAGGGCAGCCTTCATTCTATCTTCAACACCCAAACCAGGAACATCCCTCAATAATGCCATTAGCTTTATTTTACGCTCAACTCTCTCTTTCGCATGCTTAAAACAAGAAACCATATCAACTAGAACGGTTGTGCGTTCTTGATAGGCACCTTTCATATCTCTAATTAATTCTGCTATTATGTCAAGCACTTCCTCACTTTTGCTCCCTCTTTTTCTTTTATTCTTTTTTTTTGGTAGATGAAGAACTTGCAGCTACAGCACTAGGAAGCACCAGAAGCACTAGGAGTTAGAGGCTCCTAACATATAATAAACCAAACAATTAGTGTAAACAGTCGGTCTTTTCCACCTAGAATCAACTTCACACAATATGATCAGCAGTTACTCTTTTTTCTACTACATAATTTTTTTTTAATGTAAGCCTTAAAATGATCAATCTAAAATACATCAGCAATGAAAACTTTCACACCCAAATCAGCTACTATTTTAGGCTATGGTTCTTCCTTATGTAACTATGTTCTTGCAGAAAATAAACAACTAACCAGAAAACAAAATTAATATTAGCATAAATAATCAAGAACAACCCTGTCAAGATGGCTATGATAAAAAAAAATCAGTAAGATTTCTTTTATTTTACACCTCGATAGAGTTCAAATTTTTACAAAATTCAAAATTTTCCTAGCTGGGAACTCTGTTAATAACATCCATGTTCAGATTGATGGAGGGTTAGAACTTAGGAGGTATGAGAATTTTGAGATCCCTTCATTAACTTGGTTTGAGGTAATTGTTACCCTTTACCAAGGTCAAGCCTGTGTATATATGTAAGTAGGTGAGAAAAGACAGATATTGGTGGATGACATGTTATACTCAATTCGATAAAATTTTCTAGAGGGTGGGGTTCCCTGTTTTAAGAAGTGCTGTGAATGCATTGGTGATTGTTTCACATTGCAGAAACTGCTGACGCACCAAAACCTTTTTATGTAACTATGTTCTTGCAGAAAATAAACAACTAAAACCAGAAAATAAAATTAAAAGTATAAATAATCAAACACGTTAAGTCAATTGCTTACGTACTTGAAAATCAGCTTCATATTCAACCTCTGTCTCTTCCAAATTTACTTGGGTGTTTTCACTCATTTGCCAATCACTCAAGTTTGCTTCGTGCTCAGCCTCCATAATAGCAACTGTTTGAGCTATATTTTCTACATTGCCTCCTTGAGCCCTATCTCTACCAAATGTTATTCCCAACTCTTCAAAATGTGAAAATGGTTTATTGTAGAGGCCATTAGCATTAGGATGGAAATGAAATTAAAAGAAATATAATTAAGCAATAAATATTAAAAAGCTAAGATAGATAAACTTGTATTAAGAAAGTTGCTTAGAATTTACACTTTCTATTTATTGAAAATTTGTTGCTCCACTACAATAATTTTATCTTTGTCATTCCAACCAAATCTACTCCGAGCCGTGCTCACCACCTCAACTATTACAAAATATTGTCTCTTTAGTAAAATTTACCCATGATTCAATGTGTGGATAATTCAGAGTTCAATACTAAAAAAATCTAATGATCTCTGAGTATAAAATCACACAATTAAAAGTCTTATTTATCGCTACTACTTATTCAAACTCATACCGGTAGTTATTTCTACCAAAACTAAATTTAATAAACTTACCTGAAAGCTTAAATTCTATACAAAAGAGTAGCAATGTATTTACCTAAAAGCTTAAAGATAAAAAATCAGTGACTATACAGAAGAATCATCAACCTGCTAAGAACATAATAGAAACAAAAAAATAAAATAAAATCAGATATAAAAAAATTCTATAGTGAGCACAGATGTAGGAGACAAGAGTTGAATATTCATTTGATCAGAAGTATTTACTAGCAAATTGAATTGGGATAATAGTCAAATTAGTCCCTTAAAGATAAGGAATTTCTTAAATTCGTCCCTAAAAGATTTTTTCAATTAAATTGGTCCTTCAAAGATTACGAATTAATCATATATGTCCTTTAGTTACTTCACTCATAATTTTCGTCAACGATTGTTGATGTGAAATATTAACTGATAAAATACATGACACATAACATTTTCAATTAGACATTGACTAAATATGTTTATGAAAATCTATTAATTTAGTCACTAGGTTATATTAAGAATAAGATTTTTGTAATTGGGGAAAATGAGTAAATTAATAAATTTTCATAAACATATTCGGTCAATATCCAATTAGACATATCAGGTATTATATATGTTATCAATTAACGTTTTACAACATCAATCTTTGAAGAAAATTGTTAATGGAGTGACTAGAGGACAAATATGATTAATTTGTCATCTTTGAAGGACCAATTTGATTGAAAAAATCTTTCAGGGATGAATTTGAAAAATGTCTTATCTTTTAAAGACTAATTTGACTATTAACCCAAATTGAATTTCTATTAACAGAACAGTATCAATTCATTTGATTATTGTTAGCTCAACATAAAAGGAACAAGTAATAAATATACAAAAGTCCACATAGGTTCAAAACGTAATGGCATGCTTCAACAGTACCAAATACCAACAAAATCCCCTTTCTCTATATTACATAGTCAATTATCATAGCAATTCTAAATAACAAAGACCGTACTTACACCTAAAATACCACAACTCTTCTTATTATATTATAGTTCATTATATAGTGTTGACTCATTAATCAAGATTCTTCATCAAGCTATTGAAATCTACAAGCTTGGCCAGAACCATGCAATTGGTCAACAATTTGAGTATTGGACACCATCATCTTAGCAACACATCATAAATTTCATGAATCAGTTTAACACGAAACAAATTAACCAACCCAAGAAAATCACAAAACAAGAAAGCAAGGAAACCAAACCTTAACAGAAGCATGTGGCAATGGTTGTCTTAAGAAAATTCAACCCAAGTACAGTGTATGCAGGCAGTGAATAGTAGGAATTAATTAAACTCACATATAAAACAGTGTATGCAGGCAGTGAATAGTAGGAATAGACCTGTGAAGGCTTAATATGGGCACACTATAGAAATAGTTAATAGCAGCAGAATGTTAAAGAGAAGACAGAAAAACAAAACACCAAACTTTAACGTGGGAAAAAACCTCTCAATATAAGAGAGATTAAAAAACCACCAGAAGGTAAAGCTTCACTATTATCCAAATCAAAGCTACAAAGACGCAAACATGCACAACTCTTGTACAAGAACAGAAACGCATCAACAAAATGAAATCAATGTTACAATGGACAGCCGCTGTTTACAAACTTTCTGGCAGTTCTACTAGAGGAGAACTCAGTTCTACTCGATCAGACTAATGTACTACGGAAATATAGAGAGACACTCCAAAAAGTGCTTGCTTGGGCCTGACACAGAAAAATGACCACAATTATTGGGCATGATGTCTTCTCCTCCATTGCTTCCACATTTCTTGTGCAAATTGATCCCTCCATCTACCCCAAGCATCGCTCGCCTCAATATGGTAGATCGTCCCACCATCTAATCCAAGCATATTTTGATTTTCTATCTCATCAATAAGATCCACAACCATCACTCTTCTACTATGATTATGCAAAAGGCAACAAGTAGTTATAACTCTTGACTCTTGAATAGGATAAATGGCCTTCCCCTTAAAATTCCCCATCTTGCTTTCAATACTCCAAATGCCCTTTCAATGACATTCCTAACTTGTGAGTGTTTCATATTAAAAAGCTCTTAGGGTGTATTGGATTGATTATGTGGATTAAACTCACTCAATGATATTTTGTCCTCTATAAGGTGCCAAAAACCCTTCATAATTCATGTTGGCATCACATAAGTAGTAATGACCTAGTGTAACATAAAAAGTTGAACAAAATTAATGAAATATCAAATGGTTACTTTGATAACATACTAAAGTCTCAATGAAATACCTTGGAGAGCACTAAACCCATTGCGAGATAATGCATCTCACAATACCTTAGAATCCACAGCTAAACCCTCCCAACCTGCCAGTGCATAGATAAATTGCATATCGAGAGCAACCACTCCAAGCACATTGGTTATTGTCACCTTTTTTGTTGATATCTAGGCTTTTCAGCCTCAAGGACATTGACTTTGATATGGGTGTCATCTAAGGCTCCTAGGCAATTCTAAAATCCAAAGAAAAACTCAATTGACTCAATCCCAAAGCACACCAAACATATTAGATTTAATAACATTAGCAAGATAAATTACCTTGAACCATTTTCATCGTTCATCCATTCTATCCTGGCTAAATGGTTGAGGTTTTTTCAGTGAGAGATTATGACATCTCAAAATAGCAAGCAATACATCATTAAACATCCTACTAATTGTTTCTTTAGATCTCAGAAATTGTCTCTTTATTACTCTAATTTTGACGCCTTGTGCTATAATATGTAAAAACATGGCAACCAGTTCTTCTATACCCATATTCCTACTTGGTTCTATCCTTCTAACCCCTCTAATCATGTTACACAATGCATGAAAGGCACGCCTATCCATTCTTGTGTTTTCTATACATGCTAGATCATTAAAATACATAATCCTATCGACACTAACATCCCTTACTTCTTGCCTACTATAATTATCATTCCGTTTTCTTTTCTTTTTTCTCAATTGCAATATAATCAAAACAAAGCAAATCAAAAAAAAAAAAAAAAAACATAACCATAAGGTCATTCACTAAT
Source organism: Arachis ipaensis (assembly GCF_000816755.2). Lineage (NCBI taxonomy): Eukaryota > Viridiplantae > Streptophyta > Magnoliopsida > Fabales > Fabaceae > Arachis > Arachis ipaensis. The sequence continues at coordinate 109,134,533 of NC_029788.2, forward strand.
TCTAAATGTAAAATCGAGCAGGTAATAACTCTCATTTTCTCTATTTGGGATCCATTCTGTCAAAAAAAGAAGAAAACATTAAAATATTTAACTAGAAGACTTTCCTGTTTATTTATTCTATATAAAATTTTTTCTATCCTTTAAAAACCGGAAATTCATAGCCAAAAGAACCAAAGGAACAGAACTATTAATTGTATTGAAAAAATGAAATATAAAAAATATCATTGTTAGTTCATGGCAGAGTGCCTCAGGGAATCACTTTTCAAATGAAATAAAAATGGAAAAACAAGAATAAGATGTATGCATTAGACCATGCTAGGGAAAATAAAAGACCATGCACAAATACGAGTTGTAAATAGACCATTTTAAAAGAGAACACAAGATACTACAATGATGATAAAATATAATATACATCCCCTTTTTTTAATTTTCGTAGACAGGGATCATATATAAATATATAATTCTTGCTTTTATTTATTGTTTAGATAGTTCTAAAACAGGCTGCATATACGTAGCACAGTAAGTTACCAGCTCCAGGTCCATTAGAGGCGTTAATATACAAGCCATAATTTCAGCAAAACTTATATACATAAGCTTAAAATAAAACTAATATACATCGGAGAAACATTAATCAAGTAACATTAAACAAATAAATAATCTGAAGCTTAAGCTTAATCTCTTTAGTCTTTATTGAGAAAAATCATCAAACACTTCATTTGCATCCAACATAACTACAAAGAACACACAAAAAAAAAAGCAAAGTGATACTTGCATATTTACAAATTCATGCTAGTTTGGAGATCTTGATAAAAAATTGAGAAGTGAATATATAAAAATATTAAGAAATTTTATAATCAACCATTAAAATGGGCCACTGAGTTGTGGCCGTGAGACAGAACTGCAACGGGATGGCGGTGACCGGCGACTAATCTAAGGTGGAGATGCAAAGCTGCAATGGAGACTGCGATTTGCAAAGCTGAGAAGCTGCGATGTATGCTGAGGAGCTGTGGTGATGAGAACCGAGATGATGGAACACGAACACGAACCAAAAAGAAATCGAGTTGAATCTTCCTTCTAGAATGAAGTGCACAATGGTGGTGGAAAGCGGAAACTCAATTCAACGGCGAGGCGAGTATAGGTCTCTACTAGGGTTTTGTTTGAACGTGAAATGAGAAAGGGAGAGAAGTGAATGCGAGGGATGGGGTTAGATTAGCAGCGTAGTTTAGTCTTTTTCTTTTGTTATTCAGATTTCATTTCCATGAAAATTTAAGGGGGAAATGGTTAAAATGATGTATTTTGATTTCTAGGAATAAAATTTATCTGGAAAGTTTTTTAAACCTTGCACTGGAAATATGATATTCCCATTTTAAGATCCATCGGGAAACTCTATAATTCTCCCAACCAGACACCCCCAAAGATCCAAGCACATATTCTATGGTGATTTGAAGAAAAATTTGAAGATAATACAAAGTAAACTATGTCAATTAACTAGAACAACATGCAGGAATAGAATGCTAATCCAAGATAAGCAAGCCTTTATACTATTGAGAGAGGGAACAGAGAACAACTACATAGATAATCAAGCCATTTAAGGTGCTGTAGATTTATTTATTTATTTCTTCTCTTTTTCTTCTTCATTGAAGCAGATTTTGTTCTCATTACCTTCATTTTACTTGAAAGTTTTTTTACTTTATTTGGAGGCTTAGTTATTGTGCTGTCCTCAAGGCTGATTTTTTCTGGCCTTTTAGGTTTGAAAACTTGTGTTATTGAAGGATCCAAAACATCCCTTGAGCACTGAAGAGAGATCCCCATGCCTGTGGCTTCATCCCATAGCTCTCTTCCCTTCTCAAAATTCCCTCCTCTACAAAGCTTTGGAATGAGCACATCATACACTGGTCCGTAACCACCCAGTGAACTTCTCTTCATTTTCTCAAAAAGTTCAAGAGCGCGATTCACCCTTTCAACCCCACAGAGAATACCAATCAAACTGTAGTAGAACTTATGGTTTGGTACCAAACCATTTCCAATCATTTGATCCACTATATCTTTTCCTTTGCCGAATCTGCCAGTCAGAAACAACACCTTTGCTACAAGATAATAGCTGAGCCAATCTGGAGCACAACCAGAATGTTTCATTTTTTTTAGTATTTGACAAGATTCTTTAACCCTTCTGGTCTTTCCTAAACATGAGAGCAAGATGTTGTAACTGATCAAGGTTGGGAAAACCTTGTAAGACTTCATCTCCATCATCACATTTAAGGCTTCAGGCACAAGCCCTGAAGGATTACGTCTAAGATTCCGCTCACAAAGGCACCTGAGGAATGTGTTGTAACAAATTAAATCTGGGGCAACCCCATTTGATTTCATCTCTTGAATAATCCTCCTAGCTTCTTTCACATTCCTCTGCACAGACCACCCATAAAGGATACTTCTGTATATGCAAAGCATTGTGCCTGCAATCTTGTCTTTGTGATGCCAAACTACCCCTTCAGCCCTCTTAGGATGCCCTCTAGAACAGAGAGCATTAATGATTGCAGTAACTGTGAATTCATCTATAGAGCACTTGTACTTGTCCAAATTCTTAAAAATACCCAATGCCTCATCTTCTTTCCCCAATTTGACCAAAGTCTCGGCTACAAGACCAAAAGTCTCGGCATCCATAACTCGACCCTCCTTCTTCAGGTCTCCAATCAAGATATCCATAGCTGTGTAGTCTTTCTTTTCTGTGAAAACTCGAAGAGCGTAGTTATAATCTTTATCTTCTAACTTACAACTCAAATTCTTACTAGACCATAAGAAGAACCTGAGCAATCTCCTAGTATGTGCCTCATACTTACAAGAATCAATAGCCTGAGTTACAAGAGATGAAGTCAAAGAATCTCTATACTTATTCAGACTAAACTCCAATTCATCTAACCCACCAACAGTGCTTGTAACAACACTGCACAGCTCTTGCAACTGGAGAAGTAATGGTGTTGATATTGGGGGCAATGTGGAATAAAGTGAGATCGAAACTCTCCTAATTTGACCCAAAGGGCGTTTGCAAGCAGAGTTGAGCAAGACATTCATGCCGAATTTGATTTGAGCAATTCTTCAAACACATTATGAACATCAGTTGTAACTCGAAATCTTCATACCAAGCACAAGGGCAGGTTAGCGGGAAAGTATGTGACTTGTTACTTTGGTATCCATCACATCCAAGTTATTCATGGAATCAGATGTTTCTAAGCTTCAGGAAAAGTTATTCGTCGCCATTCACACTTCCTCATTGGTTGAGACAGAGAATAGTGGAATTGCCATCCAAGCACGCTGAAATCACGGAATCGAGCCACTTCCACCTCAAAAAGGGAAGAAAGTGGAGCCTATTGGTGCCGTTTAATTTGTCCTCGCCATTGAGGTAGTCCTCAGAGTTCATGAAATCCTCTGGTACCACTCCAGCTGGGACTCGTGGTCGGCAGGTTGTGGTTAACGTGAAGTAAGGATGGTTGGGTGGGGCGGAGATGCTTTACCTCACACGCTTGTCATCGTGTCACCACTCGATCTGGCCAATGAGGGGTTGAAGCATAGTTATTAGAACCGAACCGGTAATCGACCTGGTAATACAACTGGGTCATTGATTCAACCGGTTGACCCGATTACAATTAAATATAAATATAAAATTACAAAAAATAAGCTTAAAATTAAAAATTCAAAAGCATGTCTTTACAAACACATTAATAACAATCAAGTATCAAAATTCTAGGGAAAAAACACAGAAAAATAAATAAATAAGTTAATGATAAATGCCTTAATCAGAATATTCCAGCAACCTTTATGCACAAAGTCAACATTAATATGCACAGAAATCCGCAATAATTCAGAGAGCAAAAATTCAGCAAACAATTCTGGACCAAACATTCAGAATTCAAGTTAAAATTCCACTAAATGAGACTCAGCAAACAATTCTATCAATCACTCCAAACTGAATGAATTCAAATTCAAGAAACCAAAAATTCTCAATCCTATTCTGTCCAACATTCAGCCCTAGGTATAGGAGAACCTAATACAAGAAATCAATATGAATTCAACTAATTAATTGCCTTGAACCAAGTAACTGAAATCAGAGTGAGACAGCAATGCAACAAAATTTCAGCATACTCGCATCGCCAATAGTGAAAAACAGCAGGTATTGATCAAAGTGCAGTTTAAATTTAAGAATTCCAGTAACAATATCTCAGAAGTTCAGCATAAGATCAGGCAAACAAGTAGGCACAATGAACTCAATCAGCAGTTCAGCCTTCAACTCAAACAACTAACCCCAAACAGAATCACAAATTGTAACTTAGGAAACCCTCAAACAGCACAAACAACCCTAACATGTCCTCTAACAACAACAGTTCAAAACAGCATTCTCAGCCAATACCAATCAACTAACTCTAGTCTTGACAACTTAAAGCTAACTAGCTAAACTAATCAAAATGAACTATAAACAGAAATTGCATAAGATAGCAGCATTAAGCAAAAAGGCCTAATGTAACTAACTAATCTAACCTAATTAAAATAAGCCAACAGAATTGACTAAACAAGATTAATCCACTAATCAACCTTAATCGAACAGAAATAACATAAATTGGAACGAGAATGAAACCTGGGGAGAAGGAACGGAACAGGGGAAGGAAAGGAGAGGAAGATGGAGGAAGAGAGGCGGCTGGTGGTGGTGCTGTGGCGGTGGGCAGTGGCGGCGGTC
>NC_029788.2:109139368-109150948 GCF_000816755.2 Arachis ipaensis
CTGGTTCGAATTTTTTTTTTTTTTTTGAAAGGCTTGCCTACGCATAGATGAGGCTTGCGTACGCAATGTTGATGGTTGGGGACTTACCTTCGCATACCTATACCATGGGTGTGCGTCTCTCACTGCCTATTCGCAATGCGTACGTGTCTTGGACAATTTAGGTGAATATGCATACGCATCAAGTGGGGTTGCGTACGCATACAAGGTTCGGATTCAGGGGAATTTGCGTACGCATAGGTCTCGTACGTATGGGGTACTCTCTGTCTAGAGGCTATGCACACGCATTGGGCATTTTTTGGGACAATGCATATGCATGTAGGGTGTATGCGTACACATGCAAGGCTGGAAGCAGAAATTTTTGCTCCTCTCTCCAAGATGCCTCCCTATACATAACAACCTCAAATTCCACATTTTAAGGCTCTAAACACACAGAACAAGGTTCCCAAAGCAATCATTTACATAACCAAAAGGAATGAAAAGATCTAAAACCAACAAAAACCAAGCAAATACCTAAAACTACTAGAATCAACAAATTCAAGCAATTATTACATGAAAAGCAAGGGAGAATTGGAGGATCATACCATGGTGGGGTGTCTTCCATCTAACACTTTGGTTTAACGTCCTTAAGTTAGACGTTCATGAGCTCAAACTTCTTTACCTTCTTAGGACATCCTCAAGGACATCCACCTTACTCTTCTTGTTACCCTTGGCAAGAGCACCCTTCAAGGAGTAATGCTTCCACTTGTCAATCGGATCATTATATCTAGCATTGTTTTCTTGATGACTTAGAGGTTGGGGAGCATCTTCATCTTCCTTGCCAACTCCCTGGCCACTCTTACCTTTACTGACATTCATCTCATCATCACTTCTAAAGTGGACTTCAATTATTTCATCTTCAATGATGTCACAACTGAAAATGGAGTGCACATCTGGCGGTTTCCCCATGGTTTTGTCCAATTTGAACATCACCACCTTTCCTTTGACTTCAAATGAATATTCACCAGAATAAGCATCCAGCTTAAAGCAGGACGTCTTCAAGAATGGTCTCCCAAGCAAGATGGAGGATGGTATGTCCGAATCAATGGAAGGTGTCTCTAGAATATGGAAATCCACTAGAAAGACTAGGTCCTAAATTCTCACCAACATATTCCCAGCAATACCCTTAACTGAAGTTATACTTGTGTCGGCTAGCACGAATCTAGCTCCCGATCGCTTCAAAGATGCAAGGTTCAATTTCTCATAAACCGAGAATGGCATGATATTCACACAAGACCCTAGATCACACATACAATCCGCAAGTTGTATCTCACCAATCATACACGATACCAAGCAAGGTCTAGGGTCACTATATTTCTCAGGAAGATCCCCTATCACTGGAGAAACAGAATTATCTAATGAATTCACCCCTAAACCACCGATCTTCTCCTTGTGGATGCACACCTCCTTAAGAAATTTAGCATATTTTGGAACTTGACGTATGGCGTCAAAGAGTGGGATGGTTACCTCAACATTCTTGAACAGTTGCACCATGTTAGGGTCAAGCTCCTCATGCTTCTTGGCCTTCTTGGCTATCGTCGGGAAGGGTATGGGAGTTTGTTCCTCTAAAATGTTCTTCCGCTTTGGTTCCTTGGCCTTCAGTTGTTCATCCTCTTCCCTTGCTATTCCCTTCTTTTCATCCTCATTTAATTCCACCGTTTCCTCAACTTTCACATTGGGAACATCCTCTACCAAAATAATAGGCTCAAGCTCAACCTCCTCAAGTGTTGTACCGCTTCTCAAAGTAATTGCATTGACGCTACCCCTTAAGTTTGGAATGGGTTGAGAAGGAAGGCTAGAAGAGCTACAGGCTTGGGTGGTTTTGTTGGTAGGAGGGGGTAAAGATAGTCTAGAGAGCATTTCAGCTATAGAGGTCAATTGGTTCCTAGTGTTCTCTTCATTCTTCTCTATCATAGCCCGAAGCCTCTCTTGCTCTTGGTAGATTGAATAAAAAGCATCATCGTTTTGGGTTGTGGAAGAAGAAGAAGGTTGATTGGTTTGGTTTTGTTGCCTTTGATGAGGTGGTTGGTATCTTTGGTTGTTTGGTTGGCTTTATTGGGAGTGTTGGTATGATTGATTGTGGTTTTGGTTGTGGTGATTTTGGTTGCCTTGATAAGAGTTGTTGTGGTATTGGGAAGAAGGTTGGTAATTGTTATGGTGTTGAGAAGAGGAGTTGTTTTGGTTCCACTTTTGGTTTTGGCTATTAACATGGGAGTAATCGCCTTGACCTTGAGATTGATAAAGTGGACGGTTGTTGTAGTGGTTGGCTACCGCAAAGGTGTAGTCCCCTTGGACTTGAGGATATTGATCGGTTAGTGTGAGGTGCAAGAGCACACACCTCACACCCTTAGAGGTCCTTCAAGTTGGAGAATTTGAGGAGGGGCTTGAATGGCTTGAATAGATTGGGAGGCCTTTTGCCCTTGATGAATCTCCTTGAGGATAGTAGTCATCTCCCCAGGCACTTTAGTCAAAGCCAAGTCAGAAGGAGATGCTTCCACCACACTTTTAGGAGGATTATTCCTCACTCTCACATGTTGGGTAGCTTCGGCAACATCATTGATCAAATTCCATGCCTCCTCTGCCGTCTTGTTCTTAGAAAGAGAACCACCACTTGACGCATTAAGCAATCTCTTATCCAGTGCACAGAGACCTCCAGTGAAATAACTAATGAGCAAATGAGTATCCAATCCATGATGTAGACAAGACTCTAACAACCTTTTGAATCTAGTCTAGTACTCATACAATGTTTCTTAGTCTCTTTGCATAATACCCGAGATCTCCTTCCGGATATAATCAGTCTTCTCCGGAGGGAAGAACTTATCCAAGAACTCCCTTCTTAGTAAGTCCCTGATAAACCACTATTTTATGGTTTATCTTGTGCTAAATTGAGTAGTTTTTAACAGTTCTTCGCACACTTATCCATACAAATTGCATGGTTTTACAAATCCTTCCTAATTTTGTTCCATGATTGGAAACTTGCTTCCTAAGCATTTAAATTGTCAATTTTTAATTCTCCTTTATACCATTCGATGCCGTGATCTGTGTGTTAAGTGTTTTCAGGCTTTATAGGGCAGGAATGGCTTAGAGGATGGAAAGGAAGCATGCAAAAGTGGAAGGAATACGAGAAACAAAGGAGCTGACCAGCGAGGATCAACGTGCACGCATGGCTTACGTATGCGCGTGACTTGGAGCATTTCACAGTGATGCGTACGCGTGACTGACGCGTACGCGTGACAAGCACAGAAGACCAGCGACGCGTACGCGTGACCGACGTGTACGCGTGACAGAGTGACGTGCTGCATTAATCAGAACTCGCATGGGGAGATTTTGGGCTGGTTTTGGACCCAATTTTTGGCCCAGAAACATAGACTAGAGCAGGGGGCAAGCAGACTCAAGGGACATTCACATTCACTTTAGTTTAATTTTTAGTTTTGAATTCTAGAGAGGAAAACAATACTTCTTCTAGGGTTCTTCGCATTCTTAGATTTTTAGTTTTTATGCTTTCGGATTGGATTTTGAGAGAGTCACTACCTTCGATTGAAGTCTCCATCACTATAGTTTGCTTTCCTATTACCTTTCTCTTTTATTTTCCATTTAGTTTGCTCGTGTCATATATGGATATCATTGATTTTGGGATTTATTAATGCAAAGAGCTATTTTTACATTTAATTTCATTATTTGTTTGATAATCTCCAATTAATTTATTAGCTCCAAATTTGCTTTTATTAAATTAATTTTAATTACCATGTCTCCTCTCTACTCCCTTTACATGTTTGCGAAAATAGCATTCATATCAATGGAGTAGACTCCCAACTTGACTTTGGAGTTGATTAATAGGAGACCCTTGAGTTGGAATACTCAAGTATTAATCTGTAATTGGAAGTTGCTGGCTAACTCACTTTTCACTAACTCTAATCCTTCCCTAGAAAGGGATTAGGACTTGTGAGTCAGAGTTGGTATTAGTTACTTGACTTTTCTTTATTAGTTAGAGGATAACTGAGTAGAAGCAACAACCTTTTGCTATTATACTTGGAAAAATCAACAAGGATAGAAATTTCAATTAATTTTCTCCTAATCAAGGCTTTTTATTTCGAATATATAAAACCTCTTGTTAATTTTTATTGCTTTAATTGATAGTCGTTTATTTTTCTATTTTCCAATTCTAAAATTTCTCAGAAAATTACTGATCAACAATTTACACTACTGTGTCAACTCTTTGGGAAACGACCTGAAAATTCTACTCCCAGTTTTATTCTTAAATTGTGACATCTTCTAAATTGACAGTGGGAATTCGTCGGTTAAGACTGTACTTACAATGCAACTTTTATTAATATTTCTTAACCGACATTTTTCCGCCCGTCAGTCCCAATCAGTCACCACTTTATCAGGCTGGGAGTAGAACCACTCCTTTGCTTGCCCCTCAAGAGAGAAGGGAAAAGCAAAAACCATAATCGCAATCTCATCGGCACCATGCCTACGAGTCGTAGAGCAAGCTACTTGAAAGTCTCTCAAATGCCTAATAGGGTCTTGACCCAGTAGACCATGGTACTTGGACAACAAGTTAATCAAGCTATTCTTCAACTCAAAATTAGGGTCAAGATTCGGATACCGAGTTTGCAACGGTTGAAGAATGAGGTCCGGCTCCCCTTGCTCATGCAAAGTAATTCTACGAGGCTCCGCCATGTGATTTTCACCTATAGTATGCAAGGATACGTCAGTAGTACCAACAGAGGAGTAAGAAGTTCCCTCGTTGAAAGTGGATTCTAGATCAATCTCGGATCGATCTAGTGTCTCAGAAGGTTCTTCAAGAGAGGCCGATGCACTAGCCGTGTAATCCAACTGCCGCCTAGCTTACCAAATATGAAATAAGGTTCTTTCAATTTCGGGATCAATTTCGGCTATGTTAGGATCCGGTTGAGACCAAGTCATTTAACTTAGCAACCATAGCTCATGCATTAAAGTAAATCTAAACTAAAAACAACCTAATGAAAGCAAGTAAACTATTCACAATATTCACATATTCACATAACCAATGTTGAGGCACACATTGCAACCATTCCCTGGCAATGGCGCCAAAAACTTGATAGAAGGAGAATCGTCGGCTAGAAATCTCTCGAAATAGTTTCGTTGCTAGTATAGTCCCAACCGACGAATAACTCTCTCAATCAAAGTTTAGATTTGGTTGTCACAAGTTCAACCCAATAAAAATAACTGAGAGTATTGCTCCCGGATCGTCCTCAAGAGAATGGGCAAATGTGTGAGCCAAAATTGGTTAGAATTCCAGGGTTGAGAATCATTGATAAGAATTTAAACTAAGAAACTTAACATGCAAGAAACTAACTAACAATAAGCTTAAGCTAAACAAAATAGCAATATCCAAATGAATACTAATCAATAGGGCAATGTAAGAATCTACTTCTATTCTATAACTAACTAAACAACTAAGCTAATTAAGATAAGTAGTTAACACTTGAGATTTGGGTTTTTCTAATATGAATGATAAAGGACTCTTGGCTAAGGCTTGAGAATTGAGGTCTTTATCCTTGTCTAATAACCTTATATTGACAATTGTGAGGGACCAACCTCATCAAGTCTACTTCTATACTTGAAGTAAGTCAAATAGGTTTAATCAACATCACCCATAAGTCCCAATCTAGCTACCAATTGTCTTAGTAGTAGATTGGTGTCAATGGAAATCAAATTGATTAACAAGGGACCCAAAATTATCAATTCAATTAGACCCAATGACTCAAGGTCACTCAATTTTCTTCACTTAAGCCAAGAGTATGAGAAATTTCATCAAACACTTGGTGTGCAAAGCTTAAAACCATAACTAATTTGCAAATTAAACTCAAACTACCACTACCCACTAACAATTATCGATAGCAAAAAACTAAATCAACACCAAAAGCATAGAAAACATCAATTCATTAACAACAATTCAAAAATAACAAAGTCCAAAGTTGGGAAGTAAAAGAAAAACTAGAAGGAGAACATGAAAGTAACTATGAAATTAAGTAAAGCTAGAAGAAAGAAAACTAAAATTGAGATTAATAAGCAAATTTCAGAAGCTTCAATCCAGAAATCTCAACAATTGATGAACAAAACATGTGAAAACCTAGAGAGAAGTGAGGGTTTCTCTCTCTAGAAAAAAACAAGAACAAAAACTAGCTTAAAAAACTCCTTAATTCCCTAATGAGTGTTGTGTGTTATATCTTGGTTGACCCCCCATCCATTTTCCTTTAGTTGGCATCAATTTGGGCTTGAAAAGAGGTCCAAAAAACCCTCAGAAATTGCTGGGCATGTGTTCTCATTAATGAGTCACGTTTTGCTCAATATGCGTACGCATGCAAGGTGTATGCGTACGCATACACAACTAAACTTCAGGAAGCGTACGCATGTAAATCCTATGCGTACGCATGTATGGTTGAACTTCAATATGCGTATGCATGCAATGTCTATGCATACGCATATATGCACGAGCTCCAAGCTTCCAATTTTCTTTATGATTCCTTATTCTAGCATGCTTCCTCTTCACTTTCCATACCATTTTTTTACCTATATGACCTGAAATACTTGAACGCACATATCAAGGCACCAATGGAATGAAATAGTAAAATAAAACTAACCTATTTAAGCTTTAAAAAGCATGCTTTTATCATTTAAGCTCAACTACAAAGGGATCACAAAAACATGACAATTTTAAGCAATAAGTGTGTGAATAGTTGAAAAAACCACCTTAAATTAGCCTAAGATAAACCACAAAAATGATATTTATCACCAAGGTAATTCATGTCAGGAAATAAAATTACATAATTTCATAGAATCTGGTATAAAAAATGCAGAATATGCCCAAGGCTAGAGATAGCATACAATTAACAATTTAATTAGAACAACATGCAGGAGTAGAATGCTAATCCAAGATAAGCAAGCCTTTATACTATGGAAGAGAGGGAACAAAGAACAACTACATAGATAATCAAGCCATTAAGGGTGCTGTAGATGTATTTATTTATTTCTTCTATTTTTCTTCTTCATTGAAGCAGATTTTGTTCTCATCACCTTCATTTTACTTGAAAGATTTTTCACTTTATTTGGAGGCTTAGTTATTATGCTGTCCTCAAGGCTGATTTTTTCTGGCCTTTTAGGTTTGAAAACTTGTGTTATTGAAGGATCCAAAACATCTCTTGAGCACTGAAGAGAGATCCCCATGCTTGTGGCTTCATCCCATAGCTCTCTTCCCTTCTCAAAATCCCCTCCTCTATAAAGCTTTGGAATGAGCACATCATACACTGGTATGTAACCACCCAGTGAACTTCTCTTTATTTTCTCAAAAAGTTCAAGAGCACAATTCACCCTTTCAACCCGACAAAGAATACCAATCAAACTGTAGTAGAACTTATGGTTTGGTATCAAACCATTTTCGATCATTTGATCCACTATATCTTTTCCTTTGCCGAATCTGTCAGTCAGAAACAACACCTTTGCTACAAGATAATAGCTTACCCAATCTGGAGCACAACCAGAATGTTTCATTTTTTTTAGTATTTGACAAGATTCTTTAACCCTTCTGGTCTTTCCTAAACATGAGAGCAAGATGTTGTAACTGATCGAGGTTGGGAAAACCTTGTAAGACTTCATCTCCATCATCACATTGAAGGCTTCAGTCACAAGCCCTGAAAGATTACGTCTAAGATTCAGCTCACAAAGGCACCTGAGGAATGTGTTGTAACAAATTAAATCTGGGGCAACCCCATTTGATTTCATCTCTTGAATAATCCTCCTAGCTTCTTTCACATTCCTCTGTACAGACCACCCATAAAGGATACTTCTCTAAATGCAAAGCATTGTGCCTGCAATCTTGTCTTTGTGATTCTAAACTACCCCTTTAGCCTTCTTAGGATGCCCTCTAGAACAGAGAGCATTAATGATTGCAGTAACTGTGAATTCATCTATATAGCACTTGTACTTGTCCAAATTCTTAAAAATACCCGACGCCTCATCTTCTTTCCCCAATTTGACCAAAGTCTCGGCTACAAGACCAAAAGTCTCAACATCCATAACTCGACCCTCCTTCTTCAGGTCTCCGATCAAGATATCCATAGCTGTGTAGTCTTTCTTTTCTGTGAAAACTCGAAAAGCGTAGTTATAATCTTTATCTTCTAACTTACAACTCAAATTCTTACTAGACCATAAGAAGAACCTGAGCAATCTCCTAGTATGTGCCTCATGCTTACAAGAATCAATAGCCTGAGTTACAAGAGATGAAGTCAAAGAATTTCTATACTTATTCAGACTAAAGTCCAATTCATCTAACCCACCAACAGTGCTTATAACAACACTGCACAGCTCTTGCAACTGGAGAGGTAACGGTGTTGATATTGGGGGCAATGTGGAATAAAGTGAGATCAAAACTCTCATAATTTGACCCAAAGGGCGTTTGCAAGCAGAGTTGAGCAAGACATTCATGCCGAATTTGATTTAAGCAATTCTTCAAACGCATTATGAGCATCAGTTGTAACTCGAAATCTTCATATCAAGCACAAGAGCAGGTTAGCGGGAATTTTGTCCTTGGAGTTCATGAAATCCTATGATACCACTCCAGCTGGGACTCGTGGTCGGCAGGTTGTGGTTAACGTGAAGTAAGGATGGTTGGGTGGAGCGGAGATGCTTTACCTCACACGCTTGTCCTCGTGTCGCCACTCGATCTGGCCAATGAGAGGGTTGAGGCATAGTTATTAGAATCGAACCGGTAATCGACCAGGTAATACAATTGGGTCATTGATTTAACCGGTTGACCCGATTACAATTAAATATAAATATAAATTTTCAAAAAATAAGCTTAAAATTAAAAATTCAAAAGCATGTCTTTACAAATACATTAATAACAATCAAGTATCAAAATTCTAGGGAAAAAACACAAAAAAATAAATCAATAAGTTAATGATAAACAAACTAATTAAAAACTAAATTCAATTAATTATACCAAATCAATACTGCTTATGTAAGAATCAAATCCATCAATACTAAGAATCAAATCTATTCTTCCAGCAACAAATTCAGCTCACCAATGATTTTCAACATCAAATTCGACTAAGATAATTTTCAACAACAAAAGCTTCAACTCCAAAGATGATTTACAATAACAAAAAAATTTGGCTAATCGATTATTTCAACGTGACAGCAACAAATTCAACTTTAGTGCTGATAATCAGCAACAAACTCAACTCAGTGATGATTTTCATCAACAAAAAATTAACTCAGTGATATTTTCAGCAACAAATTCAACTTGCAGCAACAAATTCAACAAATCTTAGTTTAGTCACGATTTACGGTAACATTTAGATCAGCAACAAGGAAAATTAATTGATTAGCATTTCAGCAACATGGAAAAATACATGGAGAAGGGAAATCTGGAAAAGAGAGAACATGGCAAGCGATGATGTAGGAACTCACCAACGGTCCACAGTCCACGGTGACTCGGAGAGGGCAAGGATCCGAAACCAGAAAACGACGAGCGACGACAACCCCACAGAAGGCGACGAAAAAAGTGACAACCCCACTAGTTGCTTCTACTACCGACAACGAGGATACCATGGAAGGCCGCAAGATGTTGAGACGATGGCGACGAGACTAACGAACGACGAGATGCCAGCAGTGTGGCTGAGATGAGACATGAATAAGACTGAGAGCCAGAACCGAGCAGAGACAACAAGAGGCGCTGCAGTAAAAGCAAGAACAACCACGAATGACGAGCAGCAAAAAACACAGCTCGAGCACTCACTGGCGAAGGGAGGCGCCGCGAGACGCGAGCAGCTGAGCACAAACGGTGGAGAGGTGAGACGCGAGCAGATGTCGCGGAGGATTTGGCGAGAGCGCGGCGAACGTTCAGTGGTGACAGTGAACCGAGGTGAGTTGAGAGTGGGAGAGAGAGAGAGAGAGAGAGAAAGAGAGAGAGAGAGAGGGAGAGAGGTGGGCAGCTTCAGAAGTAGGGTTTATTTTTATTAATATTAAAGACATCAAACGACCTCGTTTGGGGGCACAGATTTTAGAGGAAAAAAAATTTCTTAACCAGACTGGGTTTCTCAAACCCTCCGGTTTGGTTTTCTTAAAACCCAGCCGGGTCAAACTGGTTCCAACAGTTTTTTTTTTGTCCAGTCATTGCACTGTTCGGACCAGCCTAAAGGTTGGATTGTCGGCCTTTTGATCCGACTATTTGAGTCGGTCTAGTTTTTTGAACTTTGGATCGAAGGCCACCGAGTCCAAATGGGATGGAGTAACTCGGAAACAGAACAAAAGTCACGAGCCAATAATCAAAATTTAGGGTCAACTTCATAAACAAATAAACAAATATTTAAAGTTATCCACATGCAACAAATGAGAATTGATTATATTTATTTTTTGATACTATATACACAACTAGACAACGTCATCACAAAATAAAAAAAGTTAAAGGAAAGTCTAGGGGACCTGTATTTTTATTAAAATCTGGCCAACACTTAACCAGCAAAAGAAAAGTGAGTAATTCCACACCATTGGATGAAATCTCAGACCATTAAAAAATCTAATGATGGCTAATTGATGGCTCAAATCACAAAACTTGTTGGCCCCCTAACACTCCTCAAAAGTTAATCCTAGTTATATCTTAATGAAAACTCTAATAAAGATTAAATACTTTTTTCGTCCTTAACATCTTAGGTCAAAATTAAAATCGTTTTCAACCTTTTTATTAATTTCATCCTCAATATTATAAAACGTTATAAAATCATCATTTCCTAACTCTTGGACTAAAATACCCTTCATCATCATCCTTCCCTTCTCCTTCTTTACTCCACAGTTCACCTCACCCCCACCACCTCCATCACATCCACAACCACCTACATTACCACAGCTCCATCCATTACTGTTGTTGGTTCATTGGTATATATATATATATATAGAGAGAGAGAGAGAATAATCCTCCTAGCTTCTTTCACATTCTTCTGCACAGACCACCCATAAAGGATACTTCTGTATATGCAAAGCATTGTGCCTGCAATCTTGTCTTTGTGATGCCAAACTACCCCTTCAGCCCTCTTAGGATGCCCTCTAGAACAGAGAGCATTAATGATTGCAGTAACTGTGAATTCATCTATAGAGCACTTGTACTTGTCCAAATTCTTAAAAATACCCAATGCCTCATCTTCTTTCCCCAATTTGACCAAAGTCTCGGCTACAAAACCAAAAGTCTCGGCATCCATAACTCGACCCTCCTTCTTCAGGTCTCCAATCAAGATATCCATCGCTGTGTAGTCTTTCTTTTCTGTGAAAACTCGAAGAGCGTAGTTATAATCTTTATCTTCTAACTTACAACTCAAATTCTTACTAGACCATAAGAAGAACCTGAGCAATCTCCTAGTATGTGCCTCATGCTTACAAGAATCAATAGCCTGAGTTACAAGAGATGAAGTCAAAGAATCTCTATACTTATTCAGACTAAACTCCAATTCATCTAACCCACCAACAGTGCTTGTAACAACACTGCACAGCTCTTGCAACTGGAGA
>NC_029788.2:109151529-109263409 GCF_000816755.2 Arachis ipaensis
TAAAGGATACTTCTCTATATGCAAAGCATTGTGCCTGCAATCTTGTCTTTGTGATGCCAAACTACCCCTTCAGCCCTCTTAGGATGCCCTCTAGAACAGAGAGCATTAATGATTGTAGTAATTGTGAATTTATCTATAGAGCACTTGTACTTGTCCAAATTCTTAAAAATACCCAATGCCTCATATTCTTTTCCCAATTTGACCAAAGTCTCGGCTACAAGACCAAAAGTCTCGGCTACAAAACCAAAAGTCTCGGCATCCATAACTCGACCCTCCTTCTTCAAGTCTCCAATCAAGATATCCATCGCTGTGTAGTCTTTTTTTCTGTTTAAACTCAAAGAGCTTAGTTATAATCTTTATCTTCTAACTTACAACTCAAATTCTTACTAGACCATAAGAAAAACCTGAGCAATCTCCTAGTATGTGCCTCATGCTTACAAGAATCAATAGCCTGAGTTACAAGAGATGAAGTCAAAGAATCTCTATACTTATTCAGACTAAACTCCAATTCATCTAACCCACCAACAGTGCTTGTAACAACAATGCGCAACTTTTGCAACTAGAGAAGTAACGGTGTTGATATTGGGGGCAGTGTGGAATAAAGTGAGATTGAAACTCTCATAATTTGACCCAAAGGGCATTTGCAAGCAGAGTTGAGCAAGACATTCATGCCGAATTTGATTTGAGCAATTCTTCAAACACATTATGAACATCAGTTGTAACTCGAAATCTTCATATCAAGCACAAGGGAAGGTTAGCGGAAAAGTATGTGACTTGTTACTTTGGTATCCATCACATCCAAGTTATTCGTGGAATCAGATGTTTCTAAGCTTTAGGAAAAGTTATTCGTCTCCGTTCACGCTTCCTCATTGGTTGAGGCAGAGAATAGTGGAATTGCCATCCAAGCATGCTGAAATCACGGAATCGAGCCACTTCCACCTCAAAAAGGGAAGAAAGCGGAGCCTATTGGTGCCGTTTAATTTGTCCTCGCCATTGAGGTAGTCCTCGGAGTTCATGAAATCCTCTAGTACCACTCCAACTTGGACTCGTGGTCGGCAGGATGTGGTTAACGTGAAGTAAGGATGGTTGTGTGCGGCGGAGATGCTTTACCTCACACGCTTGTCATCATGTCGCCACTCGATCTGACCAATGAGGGGGTTGAGGCATAGTAATTATAACTGAACTGGTAATTGACCCGGTAATACAACTGGGTCATTGATTCAACCGGTTGACCCAATTACAATTAAATGTAAATATAAAATTACAAAAAATAGCTTAAAATTAAAAATTCAAAAGCATGTCTTTACAAACACATTAATAACAATCAAGTATCAAAATTCTAGGGAAAAACACAGAAAAATAAATCAATAAGTTAATGATAAACAAACTAATTAAAAACTAAATTCAACTAATTATACCAAATTAATACTGCATATGTAAGAATCAAATCCATCAATAATAAGGCTCAAATCTATTCTTCCAGCAACAAATTCAGCTCATTGATGATTTTCAACATCAAACTCGACTAAGATAATTTTCAGAAACAAAAACTTCAACTCCAAAGATAATTTACAGTAATAAAAAAATTTGGCTAACCGATTATTTCAGCATGACAGCAACAAATTCAACTTTCAGTGATGATAATCAGCAACAAACTCAACTCAACAAACTAACGTGGAAGAAGGGGCAAAGCCTGGCGTTAGTGGTGGTGTTAATGCCACTAACGCCATCGAGGTAAAGAATGAGTGGCGTTAGTCGCCACGTTAGTGCCACTAACGCCAGGAGTAACGTGAATTCAAGGGATTTTGGGACGTTAGTGCCCACAGTATCACTAACGTCTTCGAGCCAGGAATTTACACATCACGTTATTCACACTAATGGCCTAACTAACGTGACTACTGCCTAACTTAAACTCCTCCAGCAAGCTGAGCAAAGCCCAATATGTTTGTTAGCTGCTTCAAATAAGGCCAAGTGCCCACATCCAGATACTTGCAGACTCAACTGAGGATCAAAGAATTAGTATATATAGGAGTAGTTTTGAACTAGAAAGGGGATTGGAACCTGGAAGGGATCCAGGAGCGTAAGCACTCACAATTTACTTTTCTCTGTACTCAATTTACTTTCTGATACACTTTACATTTTCAATTCCATTTCCCAGAGCCTTGATCAACTAAACCCCACTTCATTGGGGGAGGGAGCTCTGTTGTAATTCAATGGATCAATCATAGTTCTTATTATTCTTCTATTCATTCTCTTTGATTTGCTTGAAAGCTTTCGATCTTCATCCAATTGAGCAATTGTCTTGGAAGAGAAATTGTTCATACTTGGATTTCCTCGAAACCTTGGAAGAGGAATGAGAAAATCATGCTAGAAACGCTTTCTCATGTTGGACTAGATTGGGGGTTGGATGGATATAGTGACATATAATTCTCCCAATACTTTGATCTAGAAAGACATGTGGTATAATCAGTGATCATACTTCATCTCTTCCCATGAGAAATTAGATCAAGAAATTGGGCAATTGTTCAAGCTTAGAGAGATTGAATTGCCAAGGAATTGGGATTCAATCACCTAAGATTGCTAAGAGATCAATGAGTTGCATGGATTGAGGAAGAGATAAGAATGAACTTGATCCGGAGAATGCAACATCTCTGGAACCCAATGAGCTTTCCCATTCTTATCTTCCCATTCTCTATATTTTGTTGTTTACTTTGATATTCATCATCCCCATCCCCATTTACCTTTCTGCAATTTACTTTCTGTGATTTACTTTCTGCAATTTACATTCAGCTATTTACTTTTCCGTCATTTACATTTCTTGCTATTTATGTTTTCCGCCATTTAAATTCTACAATTCTCAATTCAATTCTGTTTAGTTCAACTAGACCATTCCTCTTATTAAAGTTGCTCAACCAATCAATCCATGTGGGATTCGACCTCACTCTACTGTGAGTTTTTACTTGACGATAAATTCAGTGTACTTGCCGAAGGGAATTTGTTGAGAGACAGATTTCCCGTGATCAAGTTTATGGTGCCGTTGCCGGGGATTGATTTTGCATTGACAATTATTAAATAAGAGGATAACTAGATTGAATACTTTTCTTTTCTTTTGTTGTTTAGTTTAATTTCAGTTTGTTTACTTTCATTTTCAGCAATTTCAATTGTCTTTCATTGTCTATTTACATACTTGCACACTAATCCACTAACTATTTGACCAATTGCACCAATCACTCTAACCACAATTCTTAACAAGAGTGATTCCTTTACTTGTTCTTTTTTATTTATTTTGCTGAGTGTATGACAGGTAGAAGAGGAGGAGTTTCAACCTGTTTTGATAGTGAACTTGAGAAGATCTTCCTTAGACTAAGGAAGAAAGCAAGAGGTAAAGGAATAGCTAGTGAGGAAGAGGTAGAAGAAGATCTAGACATCACCATGGAGGAAGAAGTATACAATCATGTTGGAGAGCGTGCTGGTAATCATGTTGGGCAGGAGAGAAGAGTTTTAGGCTCTTTCATCAACCCAAACCCAGAAAATTGTGGAAGTAGTATCCTAAAACCAACCATCCATGCCAACAACTTTGAGCTAAAACCTCAGCTCATCACCCTGGTTCAAAACAATTGTTCATTTGGAGGAAGTACCTAAGAAGATCCCAACCAACATCTAACCACATTCCTGAGAATCTGTGACACTGTGAAAGCCAATGGTATTCATCCAGACACCTATAGACTACTTTTGTTTCCCTTTTCTCTTAGGGACAAGGCATCTAAGTGGCTTGAATCCTTTCCTAAGGAGAGTCTTACCACCTGGGAGGATGTTGTCAACAAGTTTCTAACAAAGTTTTACCCTCCACAGAGGATAATCAAGTTAAGAACGGAGGTGTAAACCTTCAGAAAGCTAGATAGAGAAACTTTGTATAAATCATGGGAAAGATATAAGGAGCTAATAAGAAGATGTCCCCCTGATATGTTCAATGAATGGGTGCAGCTGCACATTTTCTATGAAGGTCTCTCTAGAGAAGCAAAGAAGGCCCTGGACCACTCTTCAGGAGGCTCTCTCAATACCAAAAAGACCATAGAAGAGGCCATAGATATCATTGAAACAGTGGCTAATAATGAGTACTTCTATGTCTCAGAACGGAGCACCAACAGAGGAGTAATGGAGTTGAGCCATATGGATGCATTGCTTGCTTAGAACAAGTTGATTACCAAGCAATTGGCAGATCTCACTAAGCAGATGGAGAGAAATCAGGTTGCAGTAGTCAATACTCAACCACTAGCTCAAGAAGGGGTGAACACAGAGGAAAGAGGTGATTGGGAACAAGCCAATTATGTTGGAAACTCATCAAGACAACCCTATGATCCACACTCTAAAACCTACAATTCTGGTTGGAAGAATCACCCAAACTTTGGGTGGAGAAGCCAGCAAACCCAAACCTAAGACCATAGGCCTCAAAACTCCAACCATTACAACAATTCCACTTACCAACACCCCAACTAAAGACCATATCAAACCCCACATAACACTTCCTTCCATTCTCCATACCAAACACAAAACATCCATCCTCAACCTCCACTTTCTAACCTACCATCACAATCATCATCTGAGGATAGAATCTCTCGAATTGAGGCTTTGCTTGAAGAACTTTGCAAGGAGTTTAAGGACAGCAAGGCATTCAAGGAGGAAGTAAGATCCAATATGCAAAACCAAAGAGCTGCCATCAAGAAACTTGAATCCCAAGTAGGATATCTTTCTCAGAAAATTCCTAAACCCACAGACAGCTTCCTAAGTGACACTGAGAAGAATCCAAGAGGAGAAACAAAGAATGTGAGATGGGAGGAATGTAAGGCAATCACTCTAAGGAGTGAAAAGATCTTGGAGGAAGAAGTTATCCGGCCAACAGAGCACAACCAAAGGCCCCCAAGGGAGAATTTAGAAGAGCCAGAACAAGGGAATAACCTTGCACAGAAGGGGGATCTAATGGAGAAGAAAGTCTTGAAACCTTATGTGCCACAAGCACCATTCCCTCAAAGGCTCAAGGGTAGTGCTAAAGAGAAGAAGTATTCTAGCTTTCTAGATATATTTAAATCTATCCATGTCAGCATTCCCTTCATTGAAGCCTGCCAACAAATGCCTTCATATATCAAAGTCATAAAAGAATTGCTAACCAAGAAAAATCCATTGAAGGGTGAGCAGATAGTAGTGATGACTAAAGAGTGCAGTGCCCTTATCCAGAAGGATTTACCTACAAAGAAGAAGGACCTAGAGAATTTCCATATCCCTTGTGCTATAGGGGATACAATGATTGACAGAGGGTTTTGTGATCTTGGAGCGAGTATAAACTTAATGCCCCTGTCTCTGATGAGGAAGCTGCAAATCAATTAGTTGAAATCCACAAACATAATCCTTCAATTGGCTAACAAAACCCAGAAACAAGCACTAGGAGTGGTAGAAAATGTGCTGGTGAAGGTAGGGAGGTACTTTCTCCCTACAGACTTTGTTATTCTTGAGATGGAAGAAAGCTATCTTCATCCAATCATTCTGGGGAGACCATTCTTAGCTACAGCCAAAGCACTCATAAATGTTGAGAAAGGGGAGCTAATGTTGAGAATACATGATGAACAACTGATATTTCATGTCTTCAAACCATCACATGATTCTGAACAAGAAAACAGAGGCCTGAAGGATGATCAAGAGGAAGTAAGCAGTAAATTACAAGCAGAGCCTCTGAAGGCATCTTTGGAGGAAAAACAAGAAATCCAAGTGGCACAACAATCTAAAAGATCCAAGGAGGAGCTGGAACCACAAGATTCAAAAGGGACAATCAACAAGGACCCTCCTGATACAAAAATCACTGAAGCACCACTTGAAGAAGAAAAGATATTTGAGAAGAAGGTGCCAAGAGGGTGGAAAAATAAGAAAATCCCTACAGAGGACTTCTCTCCAGGGGATAGAGTGATATCAATTCACCACCCACTAATCCCACCTCATTTTCCTATAATCCCATCTCAGCTATCTCAAGTGTACACAATCAATAGAATCCTCTCCTTGGAGCATGTAGAAATTCTCAAAGAAGAAAATGGAGATAGATTCACTATGAGAGGGGAGGATCTGAGGCACTATGTGTAACACCCTAATTAGCCTAAGCTTTACCTCGCGTCATAAAGCAAATGTTAATCAGAGATTACAACAGTTCTAAGCTCATACATATAATATATATAGAAAGAATAGTATAATCTAGAAGCCCGATGAAGGATATAGCTTAAAAATAGGATTTGAAAAGTGGAAAATGTACTAGCGTAGCTACTAACTTGAAGCGCAAGAAACAAAGGTGATATAGTAAAAGATAAGTATATAATATCATAAGAAACTAGCCACAACTAGCGGAGTTTAAGCCGGCTAGCCATATACAGATATACAGAACCAGACAGTAAAAACAACTTATACAAGTTTTGTTCTCTCAAATACAAGCCTCTAGGCAAAACAAAATACAAAAGTGAGAGACATTTACAAAATAAACCACAAAGACTAAAAAAGAAGTCCAGATCCTCCGCTCTTGTCACCAACCAAGAACTCACCGAGGTGGGTTGCGACCTGCATCTGAAAAATACAACAGAAATATAGTATGAAAATCAGAGGTTTTCAGTATGGTAACAGTGCCCAGTGATGTAGAATATAAGACCCTGGAACGCCAAAGGCAATCCTAAGCTCCATATCCATCACAAGATTTCAAACTTAAAGCATTCTAAAACAAATAAGCATAATCGTAAACCTTAACATAACTTAAAACCTTAGCATATACAATGGGTAATCTAACTTAGGGAATTTCTACTCTAACCAACACCGCTGTCCCACAGCCTTCACCAACCGATCCTCCATGTGATCCCATTGCCACCACCTTCCAAACCTCCTCAATCCCAGTAGAAAACACAGATAATATACAATACAAGTAAAACACAAGTATTGACATATAAGGTAATTAATTCAAATAGCAATTAGGCATGTTATACAAATAGACAAGCCATTACAAGTAAACAAAGCATACAAATAGATAGAAAATGCATATGTTGAATGCCTGCCCTACTGGCTGTGATATCACATTGTCAGTTCAACTGCCAACCCGACATATCTCCATGGAGACATCGCCCTTCGAAATTCTCATATGGGAACTCCCGATATATAGTGCTCGGATCACTGTCCAGGTACCGGCTCCTGCACGCTCTATAGATCCAAAGGGATGCGAGCAGGATACTCTTGCCACAGACCTCACATCTCAACGCAAGCAGGATGAACCACCACCCTTACGCCGCCGCTGCTACCTCGACAGGCGGGATCCAACTGCTGTCCCTGCCGGGTGCATAGCATCTCATAATCTCAATATAAAACAATGGTACAGTTTTTTTTTTCAGAAAATAGTTTCAATACTTCAGTGACTCTTCATCACACATTCGAGTCCTCGACTCATCTCAACCACCACCGATTCACATTTCCAATTACGAACTCAATGATCCCTCAGGGCCCATCTCATACATCAACGTTCATCACATACCATCACACCATCCTCAGCACGACAGAAACCTAGGTTTCCGTTTTCTAAGTTTTCCAAATAATATCATCTAAAATCCCTACATTCTTTTCCCAATGTTGTAAAGGTCTAAAACTAGGTCCAAGAATCCTAAAATGGTGTTATAAAAGCTTGCAATCTTATTGGGAAGGTGAAATAGTTGAAAACAAAGTTAAATTTGAGAAATAGGGCGTGCGCGGCCGCCCAAGGGTGTGCGTGGGCACGCTCTGGAAGATTTTGAAAGTGTGCGTACGCCCAGGGGTGTGCGTACGCACAGGTACTAAAATTTATAAAATCTGTTCACTCGCACAACCTGTGCCAGTGCCCCCAACAGATTGGCCTCCCTAATGTGTGCGTGTGCACAGGTGCGTGCGTCCGCACAGGTTGCAATTTATCATTGGTGTGTGCTCGCACCAGCTGTGCTAGCGCTACAAGCAGATTGCCTATCTTTGCATGTGCAGACGCACAGGTCTGTGCGTGCGCACAGATCAACATTTTCGCAGAGGTGTGCGTGCGCACACGACTGTGCGTGCACACATACCAGAAAATACAAAATTCTGCAACTCTACAAAATTTCAGATTTTCAACACCAACTTTGAATGATCATAACTTCCTCTACAAAATTCCAATTTTCACAAACTTTACATCAATTAAAAGAATTTTCAAAGATCTTTAATTCTAGATAAGTTTCATCAAATTTTGAAAATCGAGACAAAAGTTATGATCGAACAAAGTTCACCAAAAACCCAATTTTTCCAAATTTCACAATTTCCACAATTCCTTAACATACATATTCTAATTCATATCAAACTATTCAAAAACTCTATTTTTATCAAAATAAACCTGTTGTGCTCTAATACACCAATATTACCACATTTTTCTTTATATATCATCCTCCTTCTTCTCAACATCAATATATCACATAATACACATTCTAATCAATCTTCTTTCACATTTTCCAACCACTCTACCAATTCATCAATTCCAACATCACACATATTATCACAATTCACTTATCAAATTCACACAATTAATCATCATCACCATATCATCACCAATTCACAATACATCATCATGCATCAATATTCACAACTCATCAACCATTATCATTCATACCTATCCTATAAGTCACTAGCTTAAGTGTCCATGAATATTATATACTACATAGAGGAAACCGAAACCATACTTTGGTCGATTTCCAATATGCACCAAAACTCTAATTTAGCACAAACAAGCTCCCAACCACAATCCAAGCTTTCAATTCCGCTCCAATAAGCACAAATAAGTTCCAATAGCTCCCAAAGTCACAATAATCAAACTATATATGCATAAACCATCACAAATCACCCTAGGGTTCTATTTAAACATAAAATCACAAGGGTTTAATAGCTCTTACCTTTTTCAATAGATTTGATAGCAAAAATCCAAGGCGAAGCAAGGATTAGAGCAAACCTAAACATCCAAAATCACAAAAACTCACTTAATCACAAACCCTAAGAACCAAAATTTTGGAGAGAAGAATAGAAAATATTTACGGATTACCTCTCCAGTTTCTTGTATGAATTTTGTAGAGTTCTTCACAAGGAATGCGTAGCCACAAACGGTGCGGCGATCGGAGCTCTATAGCTCAAGATATGAGCTTGGGAAGATTGAAGTGAATAGTAACAATGGTGGAAAGCTCTCACCTCTCTCTTCACTTCAGCTGCTGTTGTGTTTATGTTATGAGGGTGAATGTGGCTGAAATGGGTTCATTTAAGTGTATTTATATGTTGGGCTTGGGCCCAACTTGGGCCCAGTCCAACCTATTAGCATTTTTAGCCCGTTTGACCCAACTTCGGGCCAAACCTTTAAAATTAACGCCCGGTTTTCCATTTCTAATGTTTTTCTAAGGTTTTTGACGGTTTTCACTTTTTTTCATGCGATACTGAGCAGACTTGAACCGGTTCAACTGTCGGTTCATGATTTTTCATGATTTTTTGCAGAAAGCACATTTTCTGACTCAGAAACACCCACTAAGTCCAAAAATCACATTTAAATCCTCAAATTCTCACTCTAACTTTTTGGAATCTAATTCGGGCAATATAATCACTTAATTAACTGGTTGATTAATTGTGGCTCTTACATTCTCCCCACCAAATAAGAAATTTTGCCCTCAAAATTTGAATTACCTGAGAAAAGCTCGGGGTAATCCTTCCGAATCTCGAACTCCAATTCCCAAGTGTGCTCTTCTACTCCTGCTCGCTCCCAAGCAACTTTAACCAATGGAACATCCTTTCCTCGCAGCTTCTTCACACTAGTGTCATCTATCCTCACTGGCGTTACTTAGAAAGTCAAGTTCTCTTTCAACTCGACCGATTTAGGCTCCAACACATGAGCCGCATCCGACGTGTACTTATAGAGTTGTAACACGTGGAATACATCATGCAAGTTAGACAGATGAGGTGGCAAAGCGACTTGATATGCCACCGGCCTGAATCTCAAACGGTCCTATATATCTTGGGTTCAACTTCTTGGTCTTGATTGCTCTTTCAATCTAGTTGTCGGTGTAACCCTAAGGAATATGTGCTCTCCCACTTCAAACTCTAACGGTTTCCTTCTCTGATCCGCATAACTCTTCTGTCGACTTTGGGCAGTTAGAATCCTTGCACGAATCTTCTTAATGTTCTCAGTAGTCTCTGCTATCAAATCAGGACCCAAGACACTTGCTTCACCAAATTCATACCAACAAAGTGGAGATTAGCACTTCCATCCATACAAAGCCTCATACGGAGCCATCCCAATGCTCGCATGAAAGCTGTTGTTGTACGCAAACTCCACCAATGGCATGTAACGATCCCAACTTCCGAATTGATCAAAAACACATACTCTCAGCATATCCTCCAACATTTAAATAGTCCTTTCTGACTGTCTATCATTTTGCAGATGATATGCGATATTGAGACATAGCTTCGTACCGAAAGCTTTTTGAAAAGCTCCCCAAAACCTTGATGTGAATCGGGGATCACGGTCCGACACTATGCTTGTAGGAACACCGTGCAACCTTACTATCTCCTTGATGTACAACCTTGCTAGCTCCTCCATTGAGCAACTTATTCGGATAGGCAGAAAATGAGCAGATTTGGTTAAGCGATCCACGATCACCCAAATTGCATCAAATCCCGACCTAGTCCTCGGTAAGTCGGTCACAAAATCCATCGCAATTCCTTCCCACTTCCACTGAGGAATCTCAAGTGGCTGTAGCATTCCCGACGGTTTCTGATGTTCTATCTTCACTTTCTGACAAGTTAAACACTTGGATACCACTGTAGTTACATCATCTTTTTCAAGTCATAATACATCTTTATGCTTCTGGGATGAACAGAAAACCCACTGTTGTGAGCTTCCGACAACAAATCTCGTCTCAAACTTCTAACATTCGTTATGCAAATTCTTCCCTTATATCTCCATAATCCTTCACCATCCTTAGTGAATTCTTCACGCCTCTTCTCACCCACTGGTTGAAACAATTGTTGAAGCTTCTGCTCATTTTTCTGAGCCCTATGAATCTCTGTCTTAAACGTACTTGAAATCTACAACTGATTCAAACAAGCTCTTCCGGCATTTCACCAATATTCAACTTAAGATCCACAAACTTATCCACTAACTCCTCCTCTTCCTTGATTCTCATCCAAGCTATTGTCAAGGACCTTCGACTCAATGCGTCCACTACCACATTCTGGTGTTGCATCAACCCGCTCTACTACCACATTCGCCTTTTCGGGATGATAACTCAGCTCAAAATCATAATCTTTAAGCAACTCCATCCACCTTCTCTGGCGCATATTTAGCTCTTTCTGATCAAAGATGTACTTGAGACTCTTATGATCAGAAAAGACGTTAAACCTTACTCCATACAAGTGGTGTCTCCAAATCATCAATGCAAACACAATCGCCGCTAATTCCAAGTCATGAGTGGGGTAATTCACCTCATGTGGTCTCAGCTAACGCGATGCATAAGCCACCACATTTCGATGTTGCATTAACACACAACCCAAACCCTTGAGTGATGCATCACAATATACTTCAAATGACTCATACGGTTCCGGTAAGATTAAAACAGGTGCTGAAGTTAATCTCTGATTCAAAGTCTGAAAACTCTCTTCGCACTCCGACGTCCACACGAATGGCACTTCTTTCCTTGTTAACTTCGTCATCGGTAGTGCAATCCGGGAAAATCCTTCGATAAACCTCCGGTAATATCCGACTAAACCCAAGAAGCTTCTGACTTCTGTTACTGTTGTTGGTGTTTCCCATTCCATCACCGCTTCTACCTTAGAAGGATCTATAGCTATTCCTCCTTTGCTCACCACGTGGCCTAAGAACTTTACTTCCTCCTTCCAGAACTCGCACTTTGACAACTTAGCGTACAACTTCCGCTCCTTTAAGATTTGCAACGTAATCCTCAAGTGTTCCTCATGCTCCTTTGCCGTCTTAGAGTAAACTAAGATGTCATCTATGAAAACCACAACGAATTTGTCCAAAAAGGGACGAAACACTCTGTTCATGTAATCCATGAAAATAGCAGGTGCATTCATTAACCCAAAGGACATTACTGCAAACTCGTAGTGTCCATAGTGTGTCCTAAACGCGGTCTTAGGGATATCATCCTCCTTCAGCCTTATCTGATGGTAACCGGATCTCAAATCAATCTTAGAAAACACTCCTGCTCCTTGCAGTTGATCCATCAAGTCATCTATCCTTGGCAGCGGGTACTTGTTCTTTACAGTCACTTTATTCAACTGTCGGTAGTCCACACACAGTCGTATTCCTCCATCTTTCTTCTTCACCAATAAAACTGGCGCTCCCCACGGTGATACACTCGGTTGAATGAACCTCTTGTTCAGAAGCTCTTTCAACTGAGTCTTTAACTCTTCCATCTCTATCGGAGCCATTCTATATGGCACAATCGATACTGGTCCAGCTCCCAGCACCAATTCAATCGCAAATTCAATTTCCCTTTGAGACGAAAATTCAGGAATATCCTCCGGGAACACCTCTGGAAAGTCTCTAACCACCGGAATCTGATCTAAGTTCAGGGCATCGCCCGAAGCATTCACAGTTAACAAGATGTAACCCTGACAATCTTCCCCACTACAGTGCACCATCACAGAGTTCAGGTAGTAACCTTCAGCCATCACTACCCCACTTTCTCCTTCCGGCATAAACTGAATTGTCCATTCAAAACAATCCAACAAAACCCGATTCTTCGACAACCAATCAAACCCCAAAATCATCTTCAACCCAACCATTGGTAAACAGACCAAATCATGCACAAAGTCTCTACCCTCAAGTTTGAATCCTACTTGCCTACAACCTGACCTAGTCATAACCGTCTGATGCAGAGTATGTACATGCAGATCAAAAGGTAACTCTGACACTTTAAAGCCTAACTCCTCAACTTTAGCAAACGAAATAAACGAATGCGAAGCTCCAGTATCATATAATACAACTAAGGATTTATCACCAACTAGACATATACCTCTCATCAACGGATCCGCCTTGGAAGCATCCTTGGCATTCACAGCAAAAACTCGCCCCTGGTGCTGACTCTGACCCGCACTTGGGTTCCTCTACGTGTGCTATCCCTCGTAAAATGACCAGGCAAGCCACAGTTGAAGCACCCACCTATACGAATCTTGCAAGAGTCATATGGATGAAAACGTTCACAATGATCACAAGCTAAATCCGAAGAACTCTTACTCTGATTTCCTCTCCCTTTGCCACACTGAATCTGATCATGGGTGTTCTTTCTAAAGCCTCCTTGACCTTGAGGCGCATATCCTCCTCTTTCGAAGCTTTGACCTCTAGGATGGAAATACTTGCCACGCCCCTGACTAGAGCTCCCTCCATGAGTGTCCTTGGACGAAGCTACCGTCTTGGCATACTCTTCCACCACTCTGGCCTTGTTCACCAAGTCAGAGAAGACACAGATCTCCATAGGCGCCACAACAGTCATAATGCTATCCTGTAAATCCTTCTGGTACTTAATGCACTTCCAACTCTCGTAAGTCTCCGGGGCACCTTGACATACCCTAGAAAACCTATAGAGCTCCTCAAACTTGTTGGTGTAGCCAGCCACAAATAGGGAACCTTACTTCAGCTGCATTAGTTCCATCTCCTTTGCTTCCCTTGCAGACTCAGGGAAATATTTCTTGTAAAAGGCCGTTTGGAACACCTCCCATGGAATATCGGTGTTCTGAAGCTGTAGCAAGCGACACTCTGCTTGCCACCAGGGCTGGGCCTCTCCCGCTAGCTGATAATCGGCGAACTCGACATATTGATTGATGGGAACATGCTGCGCTTGTAAAGCATGCTCAATAGCCTGGAACTAGTGGTCTGCTTCAGTAGGATTAGTTGATCCTCGGAAAGTTGGCGGATGAACCTTGAGAAATGTCGCCAAGGTCATCGGAACACCACCCGTGTTATCGCCGTTTCCCTCAGTATTATCATTGGCATTCCCTTCTCTGTTCCCATTGCCATTTCCGTTCCCGGCCGGTTGGCCTAATCTCTGCACAGCTTGCAGAGTCGCAGCAGCATTAGGTTCCATAGTGTTCGTAAGGTTTGCCATAGCCGCCATGAACTCGGCATGGTTATCAGCTGGTTGCTCATTCCTACTCTCGCGTGAACGTGCTCGACGTCGTCCGTGAGTGGCCATTAGGATTTCTGTCTACACCAAACAATCGATATCAAGGTGATCAGTCTCAATATCAAAAGCCTAGTACTTTAATTATCCCAAACAAGCACTCCCAAACAAGCATGCTATGCAATATCAAGCAGATAACCTAATAGCATCAAAGAAAAAAACACACATAGAGTATGCAATGAAGCATAATCAGTCCATCCCTCAGGCTCACGAGGACGAACCACTCTGATACCACTAAATGTAACACCCTACTTAGCCTAAGCTTTACCTCGCGATTCATGTAACACCCTAATTAGCTTAAGCTTTACCTCGCGTCGTAAAGCAAAGGTTAATCAGAGCTTACGATAGTTCTATGCTCATACATATAAGATATATAGAAAGAATAGTATAATCTAGAAGTCCGATGAAGGATATAGCTCAAAAACAAGATTTGAAAAGCGCAAAACGTACTAGCGTAGCTACTAACTTGAAGCGCAAGAAACAAAGGTGATATAGTAAAAGATAAGTATATAATATCATAAGAAACTAGCCACGAGTTGCGGAGTTTAAGCCGGCTAGCCATATACAGATATACAGAACCAGACAGTAAAAATAACTTATACAAGTTTTGTTCTCTCAAATACAAGCCTCTAAGCAAAACAAAATATAAAAGTGAGAGACATTTACAAAATAAACCACAAAGACTCAAAAAGAAGTCCGGATCCTCCGCTCCTGTCACCAACCAACAACTCACTAAGGTGGGTTGTAACTTGTATCTGAAAAACACAACAGAAATATGGTATGAGAACTGGAGGTTCTCAGTATGGTAACAGGCCCAGTGATGTAGGATATAAGACCCCGGGATGCCAAAGGCAATCCTAAGCTCCATATCCATCACAAGATTTCAAACTTAAAGCATTCTAAAACAAATAAGCATAATTATAAACCTTAACATAGCTTAAAACCTTAGCATATACAATGGGTAATCTAACTTAGGGAATTTTTACACTAACCAACACCGCTGTCCCACAGCCTTCACCAACCGATCTTCCATGCGATCCCATCGCCACCACCTTCTGAACCTCATCAATCCCAGTAGAAAACACAGATAATATACAATACAAGTAAAACACAAGTATTGACATATAATATAATTAATTCAAATAGCAATTAGGCATGTTATACAAATAGACAAGCCATTACAAGTAAACAAAGCATACAAACAGATAGAAAATGCATATGTTGAATGCCTGCCCTACTGGCTGTGATATCACATTGTCGGTTCAACTGCCAATCCGACACATCTCCATGGAGACGTCCCCCTTCGGAATTCTTATATGGGAACCCCCGAGATATAGTGCTCGGATCACTGTCCAGGTATCGGCGCCTGCACGCTCTATAGATCTGAAGGGATGTGAGCGGGATACTCTTGCCACAGACCTCACATCTCAATGCAAGCGGGACGAACCACTGCCCTTACGCCGCCGCCGCTACCTCGACAGGCGGGATCCAACCGCCGTCCCTGTCGGGCACATAGCGTCTCATAATCTCAATATAAAATAATGGTACAGTGGTTTTTCAGAAAATAGTTTCAATACTTCAGTGATTCTTCATCACACATTCAAGTCCTTGACTCATCTCAACCACCACCGATTCACATTTCCAATTACGAACTCAATGATCCCTCAAGGCCCATCTCATACATCAACGTTCATCACATACCATCACACCATCCTCAGCACGACAGAAACCTAGGCCTCCGTTTTCTAAGTTTTCCAAATAATATCATCTCAAATCCCTACATTCTTTTCCCAATGTTGTAAAGGTCTAAAAATAGGCCCAACAATCCTAAAATAGTGTTAGAGAAGCTTGCAATCTTGTTGGAAAGGTGAAATAGTTGAAAACAAAGTTAAATTTGAGAAACAGGGTGTGTGCGGCCGCACAAGGGTGTGCGTGCGCACGCTCTGGAAGATTTTGAAAGTGTGTGTATGCACAAGGGTGTGCGTATGCACAGGCACTAAAATTTATAAAATCTATTAACTCGCACAACCTATGCCAGCGCACCCAACAGATTGGCCTCCCCAACGTGTGCGTGCGCACAGGTGCGTGCGTCCGCACAGATTGCAATTTATCATTGGGGTGTGCGCGCACCAGCTGTGCTAGCGCTGCAAGCAGATTGCCTGCCTTTGTGTGTGCGGACGCATAGTTCTGTGCATGCATACAGATCAACATTTTCGTAGAGGTGTGCGTGCGCACATACCAGAAAATACAAAATTCTGCAACTCTACAGAATTTCAGATTTTTAACACCAACTTTGAATGATCATAACTTCCTCTACAAAATTCCAATTTTCACAAACTTTATATCAATTAAAAGGATTTTCAAAGATCTTTAATTCTAGACAACTTTCATCAAATTTTGAAAACCGAGGCAAAAGTTATGATCGAACAAAATTCACCAAAAACCCAATTTTTCCAAACTTCACAATTTCCACAATTCCTTACCATACATATTCCAATTCATACCAAACCATTCAAAAACTCTATTTTTATCAAAATAAACATGTTGTGCCCTAATACATCAATATTATCACATTTTTCTTCACATATCATCCTCCTCCTTCTCAACATCAATATATCACATAATACACATTCTAATCAATCTTCTTTCACATTTTCCAACCACTCTACAAATTCATCAATTCTAACATCACACATATTATCACAATGCACTTATCAAATTCACACAATCAATCATCATCACCATATCATCACCAATTCACAATACATCATCATATATCAATATTTACAACTCACCAACCATTATCATTCATACCTATCCTATAAGTCACTAGCCTAAGTGTCCATGAATATTATATACTACATAGAGGAAACCGAAACCATACCTTGGCCGATTCCTAATATGCACCAAAACTCCAATTTAGCATAAACAAGCTCCCAACCACAATCCAAGATTTCAATTCCGCTCCAATAAGCACAAATAAGTTCCAATAGCTCCCAAAGCCACAATAATCAAACTATATATGCATAAACCATCACAAATCACCCTAGGGTTCCATTTAAACATAAAATCCAAGGGTTTAATGGCTCTTACCTTTTCCAACAGATTTGATAGCAAAAATCCAAGGCGAAGCAAGGATTAGAGCAAACCTAAACAACCAAAATCACAAAAACTCACTTAATCACAAACCCTAAAAACCAAAATTTCAGAGAGAAGAATAGAAAAGATTTCGGGGTTATCTCTCCAGTTTCTTGTATGGGTTTTGTAGAGCTCTTCACAAGGAACGCGTAGCCATAAACGGTGTGGCGATCGGAGCTCTATAGCTCAAGATATGAGCTTGGGATGATTGAAGTGAATAGTAACAATGGTGGAAAGCTCTCACCTCCCTCTTCACTTCAGCTGCTGTTGTGTTTATGTAATGAGGGTGAATGTGGATGAAATGGGTTCATTTAAGTGTATTTATATGTTGGACTTGGACCCAAATGGGGCCCGGTCCAACCCGTTAGCATTTTTAGCCCATTTGGTCCAACTTCGGGCCAAACCTTTAAAATTAATGCCCAGTTTTTCATTTCTAATGTTTTTCTAGGTTTTGATGGTTTTCACTTTTTCTCGTCCGATACCAAGC
This sequence comes from Arachis ipaensis, assembly GCF_000816755.2. Classification (NCBI taxonomy): domain Eukaryota; kingdom Viridiplantae; phylum Streptophyta; class Magnoliopsida; order Fabales; family Fabaceae; genus Arachis; species Arachis ipaensis. Next base: position 109,169,398 of record NC_029788.2, read on the forward strand.
AGACTTGAACCGGTTCAACTGTCGGTTAGTGATTTTTCACGATTTTTCGCAGAAAGCACATTTTCTGACTCAAAAACACCCACTGAGTCCAAAAATCACCTTTAAATCCTCAAATTCTCACTCTAACTTTTCGGAATCTAATTCAGGAAATATAATTACTTAATTAACCGGTTGATTAATTGCGGCTCTTACATTCTTCCCACCAAATAAGAAATTTTGCCCTCAAAATTTGAATTACCTGAGAAAAGCTCGGGGTAATCCTTTCACATCTCGGAGTCCAATTCCCAAGGGTTCTCTTCTACTCCTGCTCGCTCCTAAGCAACTTTAACCAAAGGAACATCCTTTCCTCGCAGCTTCTTCACACTAGTGTCATCGATCCTCACTGGAGTTACTTGGAAAGTCAAGTTCTCTTTCAACTCGACCGATTCAGGCTCCAACACATGAGCCACATCCGACGTGTACTTATGGAGTTGTGACACGTGGAATACGTCATGCAAGTTAGACAGATGAGGTGGCAAAGCGACTTGATATGCAATCGGCCCGAATCTCTTCAAAATCTCAAACGGTGCTATATATATTGGGTTCAACTTCTTGGTCTTGATTGCTCTTCCAATCCTAGTTGTCGGTGTAACCCTAAGGAATACGTGCTCTCCCACTTCAAACTCTAACAATTTCCTTCTCTGATCCGCATAACTCTTCTGTCGACTTTGGGCAGTTAGAATCCTTGCACGAATCTTCTTAATGTTCTCAGTAGTCTCTGCTATCAAATCAGGACCCAAGACACTTGCTTCACCAGATTCATACCAACAAAGTGGAGACTGGCACTTCTGTCCATACAAAGCCTCATATGGAGCCATCCAAATACTCGCATGAAAGCTGTTATTGTACGCAAACTCCACCAATGGCATGTAATGATCCCAACTTCCAAGTTGATCCAAAACACATGCTCTCAGCATATCCTCCAACGTTTAAATAGTCCTTTCTGACTATCCATCGATTTGCGGATGATATGCGATACTGAGACATAGCTTCGTACCGAAAGCTCTTTGAAAAGCTCCTCAAAACCTTGATGTAAATCGGGGATCACGGTCCGACACTATGCTTGAAGGCACACCGTGCAACCTTACTATCTCCTTGATGTACAACCTTGCTAGTTCCTCCATTGAGCAACTTATTCGGATAGGTAGAAAATGAGCAGATTTGGTTAAGCGATCCACGATCACCCAAATCGCATCAAATCCCGACCTAGTCCTCGGTAAGCTGGTCACAAAATCCATCACAATTCCTTCCCACTTCTACTGAGGAATCTCAAGTGGCTGTAGTATTCCCGACAAGTTAAACACTTGGATACCACTGTAGTTACATCACCTTTCATCCCAGGCCACCAGAACATCTTTTTCAAGTCATAATACATCTTCGTGCTTCTGGGATGAACAGAAAACCCACTGTTGTAAGCTTCCGACAACAAATCTTATCTCAAACTTCCAAAATCCGGTATGCAAATTCTTCCCTTATATCTCCATAATCCTTCACCATCCTTAGTGAATTCTTCACGCCTCTTCTCACCCACTGGTTGAAATAATGTTGAAGCTTCTGCTCATTTTTCTGAGCCCTTTGAAATTGTTAAAGATTTTCGACTCAATGCGTCTGCTACCACATTTGCCTTTCCGAGATGATAACTCAGCTCAATGCGTCTGCTATTCCTTGACTATTCTAGATTAAAGTTGTCAATTGAAAGTGCACTTGCACCACTGATAATCAATTTCCCTTCAGTCTTTAAGTCATTTGCATTATTTAGTTTCTTTTAGTTTATCTTTGGCTTGCTAGTTTAAGTGACCATATCATTTCACCTTGCTTAAAGTGTATGTTTTGTCCTTGAGCTTCAATAAAAGAAAATGTAAGAAAATGTTGTGAAAAAGAAGAGTAAAGTCCAAAGTTGCAGAATAAATTCCTAGTATTGTGGTAGTATTTACTAGCTAAGTTGGTTCATCAATAAGGTTGGAGACTAGAATATATCTTGAAATATGAGCTTCTTATGCATTTCATGAGACTTAGATGAATAAAAAGATCCTGGAAAGAAAAAGAAAATGAAAAAGAAAGAAAGGAGCAAGCAATAAAGCTAGGCACCAATAGTTTGAACCCTGAGATATGTGTCTGTGGTGTTCTTGTGCAAGGATATGCTTGGATGATTAGGTTCTGAGAAGTGCTTCATCACTTGATAATTTGGGTTAACTAACCCGGGGTTATCAACTGAAAGTCCACTATCAAGAGCAACCTTATCACAAAACATTTAGTAACCCAAAGAGGTGCTGGGCACAAGGTCTCAGGAATGAATAACAAGCCATGTGCTTGTGGTGTGTATGTATTGAGGAGAGGCTTGAGTAAGTATGTCCTCAGGGGTGTTTCAACACCTAGCACCTTGAACCAACTGGTTCGGGAGTGTTGGCTGAAAGCTTTTCATAAAGAGTTGCCTCAACACAGAGCACTTAGCTGAATAAAGTAATAAGCTTCTAAAGAGAAAAAGAAAACAAAAACAAAGCTAAGTTAAGGATCAAGAATAAGAGTCTCATAGAAGGCAATAGAGTGAGTATTTAAGAGCATATTATGTCCTAGAAACCAGCAAGAACATGAACCTAAGTTGTCACGCATGAAACTCCATGAACCAAGGTTTTGAATTCTCTCAATAAGGACTTCTATCTCTTTGTATTCTCATTCATTTTTCTTATCTTCTATCACTTGCTTGAGGACAAGCAAGATTTAAGTTTGGTATTGTAATGCCAGGGCATCTTGGCTAGTTTCATAAGTCATTTTGAGTATATTTTAGGCTAGTTTCATGTATTTTCTTAGGTAATAAGCAAGCATTTGGATGAGTTATGCATTAATGTCTTGATTCAATCAAATATTGTGAATTCTAAACTATTTCAGGAGAATAATGCAAAGATTTAATGATGTAATGAATGGTGCATTATCTTATAATTAGAGCAAGGATTTGATGCAAATTGTTTGATTGATTTCAGGTAAGAAGAAGCAGAGAAGAGCCACGTTAGTGGCCACGTTAGTGCCACTAACGTGGGCACTAACGTGGAGCAAGGCAAGGAGGAGGAAGTTAGTGGTAGCGTTGACACCATTAACGTGATCGAAAGGAGAAGCAAAAGAAGAAAGAGCCACGTTAGTGCCACTAACGTGAGCCATTAACGTGGGAGAGGGGCAGCTTGTGGTGTTAGTGGTGGCGGTGATACTGATGAGCGGATAATTTACACGCTTTTTGGCATTGTTTTTAGTATGTTTTTAGTAGAATCTAGTTACTTTTAGGGATGTTTTCATTAGTTTTTATGTTAAATTCACATTTCTGGACTTTACTATGAGTTTGTGTGTTTTTCTGTAATTTCAGGTATTTTCTGGCTAAAATTGAGGGACTTGAGCAAAAATCATATTCAGAGGTTGAAGAAGGACTGCTGATGCTATTGGATTCTGACCTCCCTGCACTTAAAGTAGATTTTCTGGAGCTACAGAACTCAAAATGGCGCGCTTCCAATTGCGTTGGAAAGCAGACATCTAGGGATTTCCAGCAATATATAATAGTCCATACTTTGGCCGAGTTTAGACGACGTAAAAGGGTGTTGAACACCAGTTCTACACTGCTGTCTGGAGTTAAACGCCAGAAACACATCACAAGCCAGAGTTGAACGCCAGAAATACGTTACAAACTGGCGTTCAACTCCAAGATTGACCTCTACACGTGTAACATTCAAGCTCAGCCCAAGCACACACCAAGTGGGCCCCGAAAATGGATTTATGCATCAATTACTTACTTCTGTAAATCCTAGTAACTAGTTTATTATAAATAGGACTTTTTACTATTGTATTAGACATCTTTGATCAGTTTTATGCTATCTTAGAATTTCATGGGGGCTGGCCATTCGGCCATGCCTGAACCATTATCACTTATGTATTTTCATACGGTAGAGTTTCTGCACTCCATAGATTAAGGTGTGGAGCTCTGCTGTTCCTCAAAGATTAATGCAAAGTACTACTGTTTTTCCATTCAATTCAACTTATTCCGCTTCTAAGATATTCATTCGCACTTCAACCTGAATGTGATGAACGTGACAATCATCATCATTCCCTATGAACGCGTGCCTGATAACCACTTCCGTTCCACCTTAGATTTAATGAGTATCTCTTGGATATCTTAATCAGAGTCTTCGTGGTATAAGCTAGATTGATGGCAGCATTCATGAGAGTCCGGAAAGTCTAAACCTTGTCTGTGGTTTATCCGAGTAGGACTCTGGGATTGAATGACTATGACGAACTTCAAACTCGCGAGTGCTGGGCATAGTGACAGACGCAAAAGGAGGGTGAATCCTATTCCAGTATGATCGAGAACCTCAGATGATTAGCCGTGCTGTGACAGAGCATTTGGACCATTTTCACAAGAGGATAGGATGCAGCCATTGGCAAGGGTGATGCCTCCATACAATTAGCCATGCAGTGACAGCGCATCGGACCATTTTCCAGAGAGGATTAAAAGTAGCCATTGACAACGGTGATGTCCTTACATAAAGCCAGCCATGGAAAGGAGTAAGACTGATTGGATGAAGACAGCAGGAAAGCAGAGGTTAAGAGGAACGAAAACATCTCTATATGCTTATCTGAAATTCCCACCAATGAATTACATAAGTATTTCTATCTTTATTTTCTATTTATTTATTATTAATGTTCGAAAATACTATAACCATTTGATATCCGCCTGACTGAGATTTACAAGGTGACCATAGCTTGCTTCATACCAACAATTTCCGTGGGATCGACCCTTACTCACGTAAGGTTTATTACTTGGACGACCCAGTGCACTTGCTGGTTAGTTGTATCGAAGTTGTGAATGAAAAACGATTTATTAAGACGTGTGTACAGAGTTTCTGGCGCCGTTGCCTGAGATTACAATTTCGTGCACCAAGTTTTTGGCGCTGTTGCCGAGGATTGTTCGAGTTTGAACAACTGACGGTTCATCTTGTTGCTCAGATTAGGTAATTTTATTTTTGTTTTTTTTCAAAAATTTTTCAAAAACCTTTCAAAAATTTCTCATCCGTTTTCGAAAAAATAAAATAAAAAAATAAATCTTTTCAAAAATATATTTTTCTTCAGAATTTTTAATAATGAATTCTAGAGTTTCATGAAGCATGTTAAAGCCTGGCTGGCTGTAAAGCCATGTCTAATTCTGTTGGATAGGGGCTTCCAACCATCAGCATAGAGGCAAGTTAATTGGAATGTCAGCCGTGGCATGTCTGAGTTACATACTAAAGCTTGGCTGGCTATTAAGCCATGCCTAACCCTCGGATTGGAGCTTTAGACTAAGAATACAAGATTCTTGGAATTCATATTAAAAAATTTTTGAAATCCTTATTTTCTTTTTCCTATATGTTTTTTCGAAAAAAATATACAAAAATCCAAAAAAATAAAAAAAATCATAAAAATAAAAAATATTTCATGTTTCTTGTTTGAGTCTTGAGTCAAGTTGAAAGTTTGGTGTCAATTGCATATTCATCTTGCATTTTCGAAAAATTCATGCATTCATAGTGTTCTTCATGATCTTCAAGTTATTCTTGGTAAGTCTTCTTGTTTGATCTTGATGTTTTCATGTTTTGTGTCTTTTCTTGTTTTTCATATGCATTCTTGCATTCATAGTGTCTATACATGAAAAATTTTTAAGTTTGGTGTCTTGCACGTTTTCTTTGCATTAAAAATTTTTCAAAAATAAGTTCTTGATGTTCATCTTGACATTTAAAGTGTTCTTGGTGTTCATCTTGACATTCATAGCATTCTTGCATGCATTCATTGTTTTGATCCAAAATTTTCATGCATTGAGTCTTTTTCATGTTTTTTCCTCTCATCATTAAAAATTCAAAAATAAAAAAATATCTTTCCCTTTTTCACTCATAAATTTTGAAAATTTGAGTTGACTTTTTCAAAACTTTTTAAAATCTAGTTGTTTTTATGAGTCAAATCAAATTTTCAATTTAAAAATCTTATCTTTTTCAAAATCTTTTTCAAAAATCAAATCTTTTTCATTTTTCTTATTTATTTTTGAAAATTTTACAAATATTTTTCAAAAATCTTTTTCTTATCTTTATCTCCTAAATTTCGAAAATGACATCATCAATTAATGTTTTGATTCAAAAATTTCAAGTTTGTTACTTACTTGTTAAGAAAGATTCAAACTTTGAGTTCTAGTTTCGAAAATCACTAACTCTTTTTCAAAAAATTATTTTCGAAAATTCTCTCTCTCTCTTATCTCCTTCTATTTATTTATTCATCTACTAACACTTCATCTCACCCAAATTCGAACCCCCTCTTCCATCTGTGTTCGAATTTTTTCTTCTTCTTTTCTTCTACTCACACAGGGACCTCTATACTGTGGTAAAAAGGACCCCTATTATTATTATTTTTCTGTTCCTCTTTTTCATATGAGCAGGGGCAAGGACAAGAACATTCTTGTAGAAGCAGATCCAGAACCTGAAAGGACTCTGAAGAGGAAACTAAGAGAAGCTAAATTACAACAATCCAGCAAGCACCTTTCAGAAATTTTCGAACAAGAAGAGGAGATGGCAGCCGAAAATAATAATAATGCAAGGAGGATGCTTGGTGACTTTACTGCACCTAATTCCAATTTACATGGAAGAAGCATCTCCATTCCTGCCATTGGAGTAAACAATTTTGAGCTGAAACCTCAATTAGTTTCTCTGATGCAGCAGAACTGCAAGTTTCATGGACTTCCATCTGAAGATCCTTTTCAGTTCTTAACTGAATTCTTGCAGATATGTGATACTGTTAAGACTAATGGAGTAGATCCTGAAGTCTACAGGCTCATGCTTTTCCCTTTTGCTGTAAGAGACAGAGCTAGAGTATGGTTGGACTCTCAACCCAAAGATAACCTGAACTCTTGGGATAAGCTGGTCAAGGCTTTCTTAGCCAAGTTCTTTCCTCCTCAAAAGCTGAGTAAGCTTAGAGTGGATGTTCAGACCTTCAGACAGAAAGAAGCTGAATCCCTCTATGAAGCTTGGGAGAGATACAAAGAACTGACCAAAAAGTGTCCTTCTGACATGCTTTCAGAATGGACCATCCTAGATATATTCTATGATGGTCTATCTGAATTGGCTAAAATGTCATTGGATACTTCTGCAGGTGGATCCATTCACCTAAAGAAAACGCCTACAGAAGCTTAAGAACTCATTGACATGGTTGCTAATAACCAGTTCATGTACACTTCTGAGAGGAATCCTGTGAGTAATGGGACGCCTATGAAGAAGGGAGTTCTTGAAATTGATACTCTGAATGCCATACTGGCTCAGAACAAAATATTGACTCAGCAATTTTTATTTATCTAATTTTATTTTTCTTGTTCTTTCATGTTTTATTAGGTTCATGATCATGTGGAGTCACAAAATAAATATAAAAATTGAAAACGGAATCAAAAACAGCAGAAGAAAAATCACACCCTGGAGGAAGACCTTACTGGCGTTTAAACGCCAGTAAGAAGCATCTGGCTGGCGTTCAACGCCAGAACAGAGCATGGTTCTGGCGCTGAACGCCCAAAATGGGCAGCATCTGGGCGTTTGAACGCCAGAATTGCACCCTGGAGAAGAGCTGGCGCTGAATGCCCAGAACAAGCATGGTTTTGGCGTTCAACGCTAGAAATGGGCAAAAAATGGGCGTTCAACGCCCAGAACAAGCACCAATCTGGCGCTGAACGCCCAGCGTTGTGTGCAAGGGCATTTTACATGCCTAATGGGTGCAGGGATGTAAATCCTTGACACCTCAGGATCTGTGGACACCACAGGATCATCTCAGGATCTGTGGACCCCACAGGATCCCCACCTACCTCCACTCACTTCTTCTCACCCCTCTTTCACACAATCCCATAAACACTCTTCCCCAAAACTCTTAGAAAGTAGACATCCAGGGCTTTCCAGCAATATATAATAGTCCATACTTTGGCTGAGTTTAGAGGACGTAAAAGGGAGTTGAACACAAGTTCTACGCTGCTGTCTGGAGTTAAACGCCAGAAACACGTCACAAACCAGAGTTGAACGCCAGAAACACGTTACAACCTGGCGTTCAACTCCAGAAAGAGCCTCTGCACGTGTAACATTCAAGCTCAGCCCAAGCACACACCAAGTGGGCCCCGGAAGTGGATTTATGCATCAATTACTTACTTCTGTAAACCCTAGTAGCTAGTTTATTATAAATAGAACTTTTTACTATTGTATTAGACATCCTGGATTGTATTTCTGATCCTATGATCACGTTTTGGGGGCTGGCCATTTGGCCATGCCTGAACCTTTCACTTATGTATTTTTGACGGTAGAGTTTCTACACTCCATAGATTAAGGTGTGGAGCTCTGCTGTTCCTCATGAAGTAATGCAAAGTACTACCGTTTCTTTATTCAATTCAACTTATTCCGCTTCTAAGATATTCATTCGCACTTCAACATGAATGTGATAAACGTGACAATCATCATCATTCCTTATGAACGCGTGCCTGACAACCACTTCCGTTCTACCTTCGATTGAATGATTATCTCTTGGATCTCTTTATTAGAATCTTCATGGTATAAGCTAGATTGATGGCGGCATTCATGAGAGTCTGGAAAGTCTAAACCTTGTCTGTGGTATTCCGAGTAGGACTCTGGATTGAATGACTGTGACAAACTTCAAACTCGCGAGTGTTGGGCGTAGTGACAGACGCAAAAGGAGGGTGAACCCTATTCCAGTATGATCGAGAACCTCAGATGATTAGCCGTGCTGTGACAGAGCATTTGGACCATTTTCACAAGAGGATAGGATGCAGCCATTGACCACGGTGATGCCTCCAGACGATTAGCCATGCAGTGACAGCGCATCGGACCATTTTCCAGAGAGGATAAAAAGTAGCCATTGACAATGGTGATGTCCTTACATAAAGCCAGCCATGGAAAGGAGTAAGATTGATTGGATGAAGACAGTAGGAAAGCAGAAGTTCAGAGGAACAAACGCATCTCTATACGCTTATCTGAAATTCCCACCAATGAATTACATAAGTATTTCTATCTTTATTTTCTATTTATTTATTATTAATTTTCGAAAATACTATAACCATTTGATATCCGCCTGACTGAGATTTACAAGGTGACCATAGCTTGCTTCATACCAACAATCTCCGTGGGATCGACCCTTACTCACGTAAGGTTTTATTACTTGGACGACTTAGTGCACTTGCTGGTTAGTTGTATCGAAGTTGTGAATGAAAAATGATTTATTAAGACGTGCGTACAGAGTTTTTGGCGCCGTTGCCTGAGATCACAATTTCGTGCACCAAGTTTTTGGCGCCGTTGCCGGGGATTGTTCGAGTTTGGACAACTGACGGTTCATCTTGTTGCTCAGATTAGGTAATTTTCTTTTTTTTTTATTTTCAAAAATTTTTCAAAAATCTTTCAAAAATTTCTCATCTGTTTTCGAAAAAAAAAATTAAAATTCTTTTCAAAAAAAATTTTTATTCTAATTTATGTTCTTCAGAATTTTTAAGAATGAATTCTAGAGTTTCATGAAAAATGTTGGAGCCTGGCTGGCTGTAAAGCCATGTCTAATTCTTTTGGATAGGGGCTTCCAACCATCGGCATAGAGGCAAGTTAATTTGATAAGTAATGAGCAGTATATTCTGATGTTACATGCTAAAGCTTGGCTAGCTATTAAGCCATGCCTAACCCTCAGATTGGAGCTTTAGACTAAGAGTACAAAAATTCCTGGAATTCATATTAAAAATTTTGGAATCCTTATTTTTCTTTTTCACAAATAATTTTTGAAAAATACAAAAAAAAATCACAAAATCATAAAAAATCAAAAATATTTTGTGTTTCTTGTTTGAGTCTTGAGTCAATTTCAAGTTTGGTGTCAATTGCATACTCATCTTGCATTTTTCGAAAAAATTCATGCATTCATAGTGTTCTTCATGATCTTCAAGTTGTTCATGGTAAATCTTCTTGTTTGATCTTGATGTTTTCTTGTTTTGTGTCTTTTCTTGTTTCTCATGTGCATTTTTGCATCCATAGAGTCTAAGCATAAAAAATTTCTAAGTTTGGTGTCTTGCATGTTTTCTTTGCATCAAAAATTTTTCAAAAAATATGTTCTTGATGTTCATCATGATCTTCAAAGTGTTCTTGGTGTTCATCTTGACATTCATAGCATTCTTGTATGCATTCATTGTTTTGATCTAAAAATTTTAATGCATTGCATCATTTTCATGTTTTTCTCTCTCATCATAAAAATTCAAAAAAAAAAAATAAAAAAATATCTTTCCCTTTTTCCTCTCATAAAATTCGAAAATTTAAGTTGACTTTTTCAAAAATTTTTAAAATCTAGTTGTTTTCTATGAGTCAAATCAAATTTTCAAATCTTATCTTTTTCAAAATCTTTTTCAAAAATCATATATTTTTCACTTTTCTTATTTATTTTCAAAAATTTTTAAAAATATTTTTCAAAAATCTTTTTTTTATCTTTACCACATAATTTTCGAAAATAATATCATCAATTAATGTTTTGATTCAAAAATTTCAAGTTTGTTACTTGCTTGTTAAGAAAGATTCAAACTTTAAGTTCTAGAATCATATCTTGTGATTTCTTGTGAATCAAGTCATTAATTGTGATTTTAAAAATCAAATCTTTTTTTTAAAACTAATTTCAATCATATCATTTCAAAAATATCCTTTTATCTTACCTTTTTCAAAATCATATCTTTTTCAAAAATTTGATTTTAAAATATCTTTTCTAACTTCTTATCTTCTTATCTTTTTAAAAAAAATTGATTTTCAAAATTTGTTGCAACTAACTAACTAACTTTTTGTTTGTTTCTTATCTTTTTCAAAACTACCTAACTAACTCTCTCTCTCTAATTTTCGAAAATATCTCCCTCTTTTTCAAAATTTCTTTTTAATTAACTAATTATTTTAATTTTTGATTTTAATTTTCGAAAATTACTAACCTTTTTCAAAAACAATTTTCGAAAATCACTAACTCTTTTTCAAAAAAATAATTTTCGAAAATTCTCTCTCTCTCTCATCTCCTTCTATTTATTTATTTATTTACTAACATCTCTTCCTCACTCACCAAAAATCTGAACTCTCTCTCTCTCTCTGAGTTCAGATTTTCTCTTCTTCTTTTCTTCTACTCACATAAGGAAACCTCTATACTTGGGTAAAAAGGATCCCTATTATTATTATTTTTCTGTTCCTTCTTTTTCATATGAGCAGGAGCAAGGAAAAGAATATTCTTGTTGACGCAGATCCAGAACCTGAAAGGACTCTGAAGAGGAAACTAAGAGAAGCTAAATTACAATAATCCAGCAAGCACCTGTCAGAAATTTTCGAACAAAAAGAGGAGATGGCAGCCGAAAATAATAATAATGCAAGGAGAATGCTTGGTGACTTCACTGCACCTAATTCCAATTTACATGGAAGAAGCATCTCCATCCCTACCATTGGAGCAAACAATTCTAAGCTGAAACCTCAATTAGTTTCTTTGATGCAGCAAAACTGCAAGTTCCATGGACTTCCATCTGAAGATCCTTTTCAGTTCTTAACTGAATTCTTGCAGATCTGTGATATTGTTAAGACTAATGGAGTAGATCCTTAAGTCTACAGGCTCATGCTTTTTCCCTTTACTGTAAAAGACAGAGCTAGAGTGTGGTTGGACTCTCAACCCAAAGATAGCCTGAACTCTTGGGATAAGCTGGTCAAGGCTTTCTTAGCCAAGTTCTTTCCTCCTCAAAAGCTGAGTAAGCTTAGAGTGGATGTTCAAACCTTCAGACAGAAAGAAGGTGAGTCCCTCTATGAAGCTTGGGAGAGATACAAGGAGCTGACCAAAAAGTGTCCTTCTGACATGCTTTCAGAATGGACCATCCTGGATATATTCTATGATGGTCTGTCTGAATTAGCTAAAATGTCATTGGATACTTCTGCAGGTGGATCCATTCACCTAAAGAAAACGCCTGCAAAAGCTCAAGAACTCATTGACATGGTTGCTAATAACCAGTTCATGTACACTTCTGAAAGGAATCCTGTGAATAATGGGACGCCTATAAAGAAGGGAGTTCTTGAAATTGATACTCTGAATGCTATATTGGCTCAGAATAAAATATTGACTCAGCAAGTCAATATGATTTCTCAGAATCTGAATGGAATGCAAGCTGCATCCAACAGTACTCAAGAGGCATCTTCTGGAGAAGAAGCTTATGATCCTGAGAACCCTGCAATAGCAGAGGTAAATTACATGGGTGAACCCTATGGAAACACCTATAACCCATTATGGAGAAATCACCCAAATCTCTTATGGAAGGATCAACAAAAGCCTCAACAAGGCTTTAATAATGGTGGAAGAAATAGGTTTAGCAATAGCAAGCCTTTTCCATCATCCACTCAGCAACAGACAGAGAACTCTGAACAAAATATTTCTAATGTAGCAAACTTAGTCTCTGATCTATCTAAGGCCACTGTGAGTACCATGAATGAAACAAGGTCTTCCATTAGAAATTTGGAAGCACAAGTGGGCCAGCTGAGTAAAAGGATCACTGAAATCCCTCCTAGTACTCTCCCAAGTAATACAGAAGAAAATCCAAAAGGAGAGTGCAAGGCCATTGAATTGACCATCATGGCCAAAACCACAAAAGAGGACAAGGACGTGAATCCCAAGGAGGAAGACCTCCTGGGACGTCCAGTGATCAATAAGGAGTTTCCCTCTGAGGAACCAAAGGAATTTGAGGCTCATCTAGAGACCACAGAGATTCCATTAAACCTCCTTATGCCATTCATGAGCTCTGATGAGTATTCCTCTTCTGAAGAGAATGAGGATGTTACTGAGGAGCAAGTTACCAAGTACCTTGGTGCAATCATGAAGCTAAATGCCAATTTATTTGGTATTGAGACTTGGGAAGATGAACCTCCCTTGTTCACCAATGAACTGAGTGATCTAGATCAACTGACATTGCCTCAGAAGAAACAGGATCTTGGAAAGTTCCTAATACCTTGTACCATAGGCACCATGACCTTTGAGAATGCTCTATGTGACCTTGGTTCAGGGATAAACCTCATGCCTCTCTCTGTAATAGAGAAACTGGGAATCTTTGGGGTGCAAGCTGCTAAAATCTCATTAGAGATGGCAGACAATTCAAGAAAATAGGCTTATGGACAAGTAGAGGACGTGTTAGTAAAGGTTAAAGGCCTTTACATCCCTGCTGATTTCATAGTCCTAGATACTGGGAAGGACGAGGATGAATCCATCATCCTTGGAAGACCCTTCCTAGCCACAGCAAGAGCTGTGATTGATGTTGACAGAGGTGAACTAGTCCTTCAAGTGAATGAGGACTCCCTTGTGTTTCAAACTCAAGATTATCCTTCTGTGAACATGGAAAAGAGGCACAGTAAGCTTCTCTCAAAACAGAGTCAACCAGAGCTCCCACAGTCAAACTCTAAGTTTGGTATTGGGAGGCCACAACCAAATTCTAAGTTTGGTGTTGAACTCCCATATCCAAACTCTAAGTTTGGTGTTGGAGAGTCTCAACAATGCTCTGAACACCTGTGAGGCTCCATGCGAGCCCACTGTCAAGCTATTGACATTAAAGAAGCGCTTGTTGGGAGGCAACCTAATTTTTATTTATCTAATTTTATTTTTATTTTCATTGTTCTTTCATGTTTTATTAGGTTCATGATCATGTGGAGTCACAAAATAAATAGAAAAATCAAAAACAGAATCAAAAACAGCAGAAGAAAAATCACACCCTGGAGGAAGGGCTTACTGGCGTTTAAACGCCAGTAAGGAGCATCTGTCTAGCGTTCAACGCCAGAACAGAGCATGTTTCTGGCGTTCCAAGCAGCATCCTGGCGTTCAGACGCCAGAAATGCGCAGTCAAGAAGAGCTAGCGCTGAACACCAGAAACAAGCATCTGGCTGGCGTTCAACGCCAGAAATATGCTGCATCTGGGCGTTGAACACCCAGAACAAGCATCAATTCGGAGTTTAAACGCCAGAATTGCATGCAAAGGCATTTTACATGCCTAATGGGTGCAGGGATGTAAATCCTTGACACCTCAGGATCTGTGGACACCACAAGATCATCTCAGGATCTGTGAATCTCACAGGATTCCCACCCACCTCACCCTCTCTCTCTCTCCATTCATGGTCATCCCTTCTGTTTTCCATTCACCACTCACATCCATACACACATCCCTCCATCTCCTCCATATCTTCTTCTTCTTCTTCTTCTATTCTTTCTTCTCTTGCTCGAGGGCAAGCAATATTCTAAGTTTGGTGTGGTAAAAGCATAAGCTTTTTGTTTTTCCATTACCATTAATGGCACCTAAGGCCAGAGAAACCTCAAGAAAGAGAAAAGGGAAGGCAATTGCTTCCACCTCTGAGCCATGGGAGATGGAAAGATTCATCTCACAAGCCCATCACTAAGAAAAGGATGGAGCAAACAAGAGAGCCCACTCATGAAGCTCAAGAAACACATGAGGAAGCTCACCATCAAGAAATCCCTGAGATGCCTCAAATGCATTTTCCTCCACAAAACTATTGGGAGCAAATCAACACCTCCCTAGGAGAATTAAGTTCCAACATGGGACAATTAAAGGTGGAACATCAAGAGCACTCCATCATCCTTCATGAAATTAGAGAAGATCAAAAAGCAATAAGGGAGGAGCAACAAAGACAAGGAAGAGACATAGAAGAGCTCAAGGACATCATTGGTTCCTCAAGAAGGAAACGCCACCATCACTAAGGTGGATTCATTCCTTGTTCTTACATTCTCTGTTTTTCGTTTTCTTTATGTTAAGTGCTTATCCATGTTTGTGTCTTATTACATGATCATTAGTCTTTAGTAACTTTGTCTTAAAGTTATGAATGTCCTATGAATCCAGCACCTCTCTTAAATGAAAAATGTTTTAATTCAAAAGAACAAGAAGTACATGAGTTTCGAATTTATCCTTGAACTTAGTTTAATTATTGATGTGGTGACAATGCTTCTTGTTTTCTGAATGAATGCTTGAACAGTGCATATGTCTTTTGAAGTTGTTGTTTAAGAATGTTAAATATGTTGGATCTTGAAAGAATGATGACAAGGAGACATGTTATTTGATAATCTGAAAAATCATAAAAATGATTCTTGAAGCAAGAAAAAGCAGCAAAGAACAAAGCTTGCAAAAAAAAAATAATTAAAAAAAAAGCAAGCAGAAAAAGCCAAAAGCTCTTAAAACCAAAAGGCAAGAGCAAAAAGCCAATAACCCTTAAAACCAAAAGGCAAGGGCAAATAAAAAGGATCCCAAGGCTTTGAGCATCAGTGGATAGGAGGGCCTAAAGGAATAAAATCCCGGCCTAAGCGGCTAAACCAAGCTGTCCCCAACCATGTGCTTGTGGCTAAAGTAGATTTTCTGGAGCTACAGAACTCAAAATGGCGCGCTTCCAATTGCGTTGGAAAGTAGACATTCAGGGCTTTCTAGAAATATATAATAGTCCATACTTTGGCCGAGTTTAGATGACGTAAAAGGTCGTTGAACGCCAGTTCTACGCTGCTGTCTGGAGTTAAACGCCAGAAACACGTCACAAGCCAGAGTTGAACGCCAGAAATACGTTACAAACTGGCGTTCAACTCCAAGATTGACCTCTACACGTGTAACATTCAAGCTCAGCCCAAGAACACACCAAGTGGGCCCCGGAAGTGGATTTATGCATCCATTACTTACTTCTGTAAACCCTAGTAACTAGTTTAGTATAAATAGGACTTTTTACTATTGTATTAGACATCTTTGATCAGTTTTATGCTATCTTAGACTTTCGTGGGGGCTGGCCATTCGGCCATGCCTGAACCATTATCACTTATGTATTTTCATATGGTAGAGTTTCTGCACTCCATAGATTAAGGTGTGGAGCTCTGCTGTTCCTCAAAGATTAATGCAAAGTACTACTGTTTTTCTATTCAATTCAACTTATTCCGCTTCTAAGATATTCATTCACACTTCAACCTGAATGTGATGAACGTGACAATCATCATCATTCCCCCACGAACGCGTGCCTGACAACCACTTCCGTTCCACCTTAGATTGAATGAGTATCTCTTGGATCTCTTAATCAGAATCTTCGTGGTATAAGCTAGATTGATTGCGGTATTCATGAGAGTCCGGAAAGTCTAAACCTTGTCTGTGGTATTCCGAGTAGGACTCTGGGATTGAATGACTGTGACGAACTTCAAACTCGCGAGTGCTGGATGTAGTGACTGACGCAAAAGGAGGGTGAATCCTATTCCAGTATGATCGAGAACCTCAGATGATTAGCCGTTCTGTGACAGAGAATTTGGACCATTTTCACAAGAGGATGGGATGCAGCCATTGACAAGGGTGATGCCTCCAGACGATTAGCCATGCAGTGACAGCGCATCGGACCATTTTCCAGAGAGGATAAATAGTAGCCATTGACAACGGTGATGTCCTTACATAAAGCCAGCCATGGAAAGGAGTAAGACTGATTGGATGAAGACAGCAGGAAAGCAGAGGTTCAGAGGAACGAAAGCATCTCTATACACTTATCTGAAATTCTCACCAATGATATACATAAGTGTTTCTATCCTTATTTTATGTTTATTTATTATTTATGTTCGAAAACTCCATAACTATTTTATATTCGCCTGACTGAGATTTACAAGGTGACCATAGCTTGCTTCATACCAACAATCTCCGTGGGATCGACCCTTACTCACGTAAGGTTTATTACTTGGACGACCCAGTGCACTTGCTGGTTAGTTGTATCGAAGTTGTGAATGAAAAACGATTTATTAAGACGTGCATATAGAGTTTCTGGCGCCGTTGCCTGAGATCACAATTTCGTGCACCAAGTTTTTGGCGCCGTTGCCGGGGATCACAATTTCGTGCACCAAGTTTTTGGCGCCATTGCCGGGGATTGTTCGAGTTTGGACAACTAACGGTTCATCTTGTTGCTCAGATTAGGTAATTTTCTTTTTGTTTTATTTTCAAAAAGTTTTCAAAAATCTTTCAAAAAAATTTCTCCTTTATTTTCGAAAAAAAAAATCAATCTTTTCAAAAATATATTTTTCTTCAGAATTTTTAAGAATGAATTCTAGAGTTTCACGAAGCATGTTGAAGCCTGGCTGGCTGTAAAGCCATGTCTAATTCTTTTGGATAGGGGCTTCCAACCATCAGCATAGAGGCAAGTTAATTGGAATGTCAGCCGTGGCATGTCTGAGTTACATACTAAAGTTTGGCTGGCTATTAAGCCATGCCTAACCCTCAGATTGGAGCTTTAGAATAAGAGTGCAAGATTCCTGGAATTCATATTAAAAATTTTGGAATCCTTATTTTTCTTTTTCAAATGATTTTCGAAAAAATTAAAAGAAAATACAAAAAAATCATAAAATCATAAAAAAAAATGTATTTTTGTGTTTCTTGTTTGAGTCATGTGTCATGTTATAAGTTTGGTGTCAATTGCATATTCATCTTGCATTTTTCGAAAATTCATGCATTCATAGTGTTCTTCATGATCTTCAAGTTGTTCTTGGTAAGTCTTCTTGTTTGATCTTGATGTTTTCATGTTTTGTGTCTTTTCTTGTTTTTCATATGCATTCTTGCATTCATAGTGTCTATACATGAAAGATTTTTAAGTTTGGTGTCTTGCATGTTTTCTTTGCATTAAAAAATTTTCAAAAATAAGTTCTTGATGTTCATCTTGATCTTCAAAGTGTTCTTGGTGTTCATCTTGACATTCATAGCATTCTTGCATGCATTCATTGTTTTGATCTAAAAAATTTTCATGCATTGCATCATTTTCATGTTTTTCTCTCTCATCATAAAAAATAAAAAAAAAATATCTTTCCCTTTTTCTCTCTTAAAATTTCAAAAATTAGATTTGACTTTTTCAAAAATTTTTAAAATCTAGTTGTTTTTATGAGTCAAATCAAATTTTCAATTTAAAAATCTTATCTTTTCCAAAATCTTTTTCAAAAATCAAATCTTTTTCATTTTTCTTATCTATTTTCGAAAATTTCAAAAAAATATTTTTCAAAAATCTTTTTCTTAATTTTACATCATATTTTCAAAAATAACATCATCAATTAATGTTTTGATTCAAAAATTTCAAGTTTGTTACTTGCTTGTTAAAAAAGATTCAAACTTTGAGTTCTAGAATTATATCTTGTGATTTCTTGTGAATCAAGTCATTAATTGTGATTTTAAAAATCAAATCTTTTTCAAAACTAATTTCAATCATATCTTTTCAAAAATATCTCTTTATCTTATCTTTTTCAAAATTTGATTTTAAAATATCCTTTCTAACTTCTTATCTTCTTATCTTTTCAAAATTGATTTTCAAATTTGTTTCAACTAACTAACTAACTTTTTGTTTGTTTCTTATCTTTTTCAAAACTACCTAACTAACTCTCTCTCTCTCTCTAATTTTCGAAAATATCTTCCCTCTTTTTCAAAATTTCTTTTTAATTAACTAATTATTTTAATTTTTTATTTTAATTTTCGAAAAAATTACTAACCTTTTTCAAAAACTATTTTCGAAAATCACTAACTCTTTTTCAAAAATAATTTTCGAAAATTCTCCTTCTCTCTCATCTCCTTCTATTTATTTATTCATCTACTAACACCTCTCTTCATCCCACATCTCTGCTCTCCTTACCCTCGTGTTTCTTTCTTTACATTACATTCTTTTCTTCTTCTACTCACATAGGGGAACCTCTATACCTGTGGTAAAAAGAATCCCTATTATTATTTTTCTGTCCCTCTTTTTCATATGAGCAGGAGTAAGGACAAGAACATTCTTGTTGAAGCAGATCCAGAACCTGAAAGGACTCTGAAGAGGAAACTAAGAGAAGCTAAATTACAACAATCCAGCAAGCACCTTTCAGAAATTTTCAAACAAGAAGAGGAGATGGCAGCCGAAAATAATAATAATGCAAGGAGGATGCTTGGTGACTTTACTGCACCTAATTCCAATTTACATGGAAGAAGCATCTCCATTCCTGCCATTGGACAAACAATTTTGAGCTAAAACCTCAATTAGTTTCTCTGATGCAGCAGAACTGCAAGTTTCATGGACTTCCATCTGAAGATCCTTTTCAGTTCTTAACTGAATTCTTGCAGATCTGTGATACTGTTAAGACTAATGGAGTAGATCATGATGTCTACAGGCTCATGCTTTTCCCTTTTGCTGTGAGAGACAGAGCTAGAATATGGTTGGACTCTCAACCTAAGGATAGCTTGAACTCTTGGGATAAGCTGGTCAAGGCTTTCTTAGCCAAGTTCTTTCCTCCTCAAAAGCTGAGTAAGCTTAGAGTGGATGTTCAGACCTTCAGACAGAAAGAAGGTGAATCCCTCTATGAAGCTTGGGAGAGATACAAATAACTGACCAAAAAGTGTCCTTCTGATATGCTTTCAGAATGGACCATCCTGGATATATTCTATGATGGTCTATCTGAATTGGCTAAAATGTCATTGGATACTTCTGCAGGTGGATCCATTCACCTAAAGAAAATGCCTGCAGAAGCTCAAGAACTCATTGACATGGTTGCTAATAACCAGTTCATGTACACTTCTGAGAGGAATCCTTTGAGTAATGGGACGCTTATGGAGAAGGGAGTTCTTGAAATTGATACTCTGAATGCATTACTGGCTCAGAATAAAATATTGACTCAGCAAGTCAATATGATTTCTCAGAGTTAGGATGGAATGCAAGCTGCATCCAACAGTACTCAAGAGGCATCTTCTGAAGAAGAAGCTTATGATCCTGAAAACCCTGCAATAGCAGAGGTGAATTACATGGGTGAACCTTATGGAAACACCTATAACCCATCATGGAGAAATCATCCAAATCTCTCATGGAAGGATCAAAAGCCTCAACAAGGCTTTAATAATGGTAGAAGAAACAGGTTTAGCAATAGCAAGCCTTTTCCATCATCAACTCAGCAACAGACAGAGAACTCTGAACAAAATACCTCTAATTTAGCAAACTTAGTCTCTGATCTATCTAAGGCCACTGTAAGTTTCATGAATGAAACAAGGTCCTCCATTAGAAATTTGGAGGCACAAGTGGGCCAGCTGAGTAAAAGGATCACTGAAATCCCTCCTAGTACTCTCCCAAGCAATACAGAAGAAAATCCAAAAGGAGAGTGCAAGGCCATTGACATAGTCAACACGGCCGAACCTGGAGAGGAAGGGGAGGACGTAAATCCCAAAGAGGAAGACCTCCTGGGACGTCCAGTGATCAATAAAGAGTTTCCTTTTGAGGAACCAAAGGAATCTGAGACTCATCTAGAGACCATAGAGATTCTATTGAACCTCCTTATGCCCTTCATGAGCTCTGACGAGTATTCATCTTTTGAAGAGAATGAGGATGTTACTGAAGAGCAAGTTACCAAGTACCTTGGTGCAATCATGAAGCTGAATGCCAAATTATTTGGTATTGAGACTTGGGAAGATGAACCTCCCTTGTTCACCAATGAACTAAGTGATCTGGATCAACTGACATTGCCTCAGAAGAAACAGGATCCTGGAAAGTTCGTAATACCTTGTACCATAGGCAACATGATCTTTAAAAAGGCTCTGTGTGACCTTGGTTCAGGGATAAACCTCATGCCCCTCTCTGTAATAGAGAAACTGGAAATCTTTGGGGTGCAAGCTACTAAAATCTCATTAGAGATGGCAAACAATTCAAGAAAATAGGCTTATGGACAAGTAGAGGACGTGTTAGTAAAAGTTGAAGGCCTTTACATCCCTGCTGATTTCATAATCCTTGATACTGGGAAGGATGAGGATGAATCCATCATCCTTGGAAGACCTTTCCTAGCCACAGCAAGAGCTGTGATTGATGTTGACAGAGGTGAATTAGTCCTTTAATTGAATGAGGACTCCCTTGTGTTTACAACTCAATGTTACCCTTCTGTAAACATTGAAAAGAGGCACAGTAAGCTTCTCTCAAAACAGAGTCAACCAGAGCCCCCACAGTCAAACTCTAAGTTTGGTGCTGGGAGGCCACAACCAAACTCTAAGTTTGGTGTTGAACTCCCATATCCAAATTCTAAGTTTGGAGTTGGGAAGTCTCAACAATGCTCTGAACATCTGTGAGGCTCCATGAGAGCCCACTGTCAAGCTATTGACATTAAAGAAACGCTTGTTGGGAGGCAACCCAATTTTTATTTATCTAATTTTATTTTTCTTGTTCTTTCATGTTTTATTAGGTTCATGATCTTGTGGAGTCACAAAATAAATATAAAAATTGAAAACGGAATCAAAAATAGCAGAAGAAAAATCTCACCCTGGAGGAAGACCTTACTAGCGTTTAAACGCCAGTAAGAAGCATCTGGCTAGCGTTCAACGCCAGAACAGAGCATGGTTCTGGCGCTGAACGCCCAAAATGGGCAGCATCTGGGCGTTTGAACGCCAGAATTGCACCCTGGAGAAGAGCTGGCGCTGAACGCCCAGAACAAGCATGGTTCTGGCGTTCAACACCAGAAATAGGCAACAAATGGGCATTCAACGCCCAGAACAAGCACCAATCTGGCGCTGAACGCCCAGAGTTGTGTGCAAGGGCATTTTGCATGCCTAATTTGGTGCAAGGTTGTAAATCCTTGAACACCTCAGGATCTGTGGACCCCACAGGATCCCCACCTACCTCCACTCACTTCTTCTCACCCCTCTTTCACACAATCCCATAAACACTCTTCCCCAAAACTCTTCACCAATCACCTCAATCTATCTTCCCTATAACCACTTCACCACTCACATCCATCCACTCTTCCCCATAAACCTACCTCATAAACCCCACCTACCTTCAAAATTCAAAATCAATTTTCCACCCAAAACCCACCCTTATGGCCGAACCTTACCCCCCTCTCCTCCATATTTTCTTCTTCTTCTTCATCTATTCTTTCTTCTCTTGCTCGAGGGCGAGCAATATTCTATGTTTGGTGTGGTAAAAACATAAGCTTTTTGTTTTTCCATTACCATTGATGGCACCCAAGACCGGAGAATCCTCTAGAAAAGGGAAAGGGAAGACAAAAGCTTCCACCTCCGAGTCATGGGAGATGGAAAGATTCATCTTCAAAGCTCATCAAGACCACTTCTATGATGTTGTGGTCAAGAAGAAGGTGATCCCCGAGGTCCCTTTCAAGCTCAAGAAGAATGAGTATCCGGAGATCCGACATGAAATCCAAAGAAGAATGAATGCTTGAACAGTGCATATGTCTTTTGAATTTGATGTTTAAGACTGTTAAATATATTGGCTCTTGAAAGAATGATGAACATGTGACATGTTATTGATAATCTGAAAAATCATAAAAATGATTCTTGAAGCAAGAAAAAGCAGTGAATACAAAAGCTTGCAGAAAAAAAATATAGAGAAAGAAAAAGAAAAAGCAAGCAGAAAAAGCCAAAGCTCTTAAAACCAAAAGGCAAGAGCAAAAAGCCAATAACTCTTAAAACCAAAAGGCAAGGGTAAAAAGGATCCAAGGCTTTGAGCATCAGTGGATAGGAGGGCCTAAAGGAATAAAATCCTGGCCTAAGCGCTAAACCAAGCTGTCCCTAACCATGTGCTTGTGCCGTGAAGGTGTCAAGTGAAAACTTGAGACTGAGCGGTTAAAGTCAAGGTCCAAAGCAAAAAGAAGAGTGTGCTTAAGAACTCTGGACACCTCTAATTGGGGACTTTAGCAAAGCTGAGTCACAATCTGAAAAGGTTCACCCAATTATGTGTCTGTGGCATTTATGTATCCGGTGGTAATACTGGAAAACAAAGTGCTTAGGGCCACGGCCAAGACTCATAAAGTAGCTGTGTTCAAGAATCATCATACTGAAATAGGAGAATCAATAATACTATCTGCATTCTAAGTTCCTATAGATGCCAATCACTCTGAGCTTCAATGGATAAAGTGAGATGCCAAAACTATTCGGAAGCAAAAAGCTACTAGTCCCGCTCATCTAATTAGAATCTGAGCTTCACTCAAAAACTCTGAGATATTATTGCTTCTTGACTTATTAGTAGTCTATTTTATTTATCTAGTTGCTTGGAGACAAGCAACAGTTTAAGTTTGGTGTTGTGATGAGCGGATATTTTATACGCTTTTTGGGGTTAATTTCATATAGTTTTTAGTATGTTTTAGTTAGTTTTTAGTTTATTTTCATTAGTTTCTAGGAAAAATTCATATTTCTGGACTTTACTATGAGTTTGTGTGTTTTTCTGTAATTTCAGGTATTTTCTGGCTGAAATTGAGGGAGCTGAGCAAAAATCTGATTCGGCTGAAAAAGGACTGCTGATGCTGTTGGATTCTGACCTCTCTGCACTCGGAATGGAATTTCTGGAGCTACAAGAGTCCAAATGGCGCGCTTTCAATTTCTTTGGAAAGTAGACATCCAGGGCTTTCCAGAAATATATAATAGTCCATACTTTGCTCAAAGATAGATGACGTAAACTGGCGTTCAATGCCAGTTCTATGTTGCAGTCTGGCGTCCAGCGCCAGAAACAAGTTACAAGTTGGAGTTCAACGCCAGAAACAGGTTACAACCTGGCGTTGAATGCCCAAAACAGCCCATGCACGTGAGAAGCTTAAGTCTCAGCCCTAGCACACACCAAGTGGACCCCAGAAGTGGATTTCTGCACTATCTATCATAATTTACTCATTTTCTGTAAACCTAGGTTACTAGTTTAGTATTTAAACAACTTTTAGAGATTTATTTTGTATCTCATGATATTTTAGATCTAAACTTTGTACCTTTTGACGGCATGAGTCTCTAAACTCCATTGTTGGGGGTGAGGAGCTCTGCTGTGTCTCGATGAACGAATGCAAGTATTTCTGTTTTCCATTCAAACATGCGTGTTCCTATCTAAGATATCCATTCGCACTTCAATATGAATGTGATGAACGTGACAATCATCATCATTCCTCCACGAACGCGTGCCTGACAACCACTTACGTTCCACTGTAGAATGAATGAATATCTCTTAGATCTCTTAATCAGAATCTTCGTGGTATAAGCTAGATTGATGGCAGCATTCAAGAGAATCCGGAAAGTCTAAACCTTGTCTGTGGTATTCTGAGTAGGATTCAGGGATTGAATGACTGTGACGAGCTTCAAACTCGCAAGTGCTGGACGTAGTGACAGACGCAAAAGGATAGTAAATCCTATTCCGGTACGATTGAGAACCTGCAGATGATTAGCCGTGCGGTGACAGCGCACCTGGACCCTTTTCACTGAAAGGATGGATGGTAGCCATTGACAACGGTGATCCACCAACACATAACTTGCCATTGGAGGACATGCGTGCGTGAATCAGAAACAGAGGAAAGCAGAATTTAAGCATTTGAGAAAAAAACTAGTTCAAAAACTTGGTGCACGAAATTGTGATCTCAGGCAATGGCGCCAGAAACTCTGTACGCACGTCTTAATAAATCTTTTTTCATTCACAACTTCGATACAACTAACCAGCAAGTGCACTGGGTCGTCCAAGTAATAAACCTTACGTGAGTAAGGGTCGATCCTACGGAGATTGTTGGTATGAAGCAAGCTATGGTCACCTTATAAATCTCAGTCAGGCGGATATAAAATAGTTATGGAGTTTTCGTAAACTAGTTACTAGGGTTTACAGAAGTTATTGATGCATAAATCCACTTCCGGGGCCCACTTGGTGTGTGCTTGGGCTGAGTTTGAATGTTACACGTGTAGAGGTCAATCATAAGCTTGGTGTGGTAAAAACATAAGCTTTTTGTTTTTCCATTACCATTGATGGCACCCAAGACCGGAGAATCCTCTAGAAAAGGGAAAGGGAAGACAAAAGCTTCCACCTCCGAGTCATGGGAGATGGAAAGATTCATCTCCAAAGCTCATCAAGACCACTTCTATGATGTTGTGGCCAAGAAGAAGGTGATCCCCGAGGTCCCTTTCAAGCTAAAGAAGAATGAGTATCCGGAGATCCGACATGAAATCCAAAGAAGAGGTTGGGAAGTTCTAACAAACCCCATCCAATAAGTCGGCATCCTAATGGTTCAGGAGTTCTATGCCAATGCATGGATCACTAGGAACCATGATCAAAGTAAGAACCCAAACCCAAAGAATTATATTACAATGGTTCGGGGGAAATACTTAGATTTTAGTCCGAAAAATGTGAGGTTGGCGTTTAACTTGCCTATGATGCAAGGAGATGCACGCCCCTACACTAGAAGGGTCAACTTTAATCAAAGGTTGGACCAACTGTTTTTCGTTTTCTTAATGTTAAGTTCTTATCCATGTTTGTGTCTTATTACATGATCATTAGTAGTTAGTAACTATGTCTTAAAGTTATGAATGTCCTATGAACCCATCACCTCTCTTAAATGAAAACTGTTTTAATTCAAAAGAACAAGAAGTACATGAGTTTCGAATTTATCCTTGAACTTAGTTTAATTATATTGATGTGGTGACAATACTTTTTGTTTTCTGAATGAATGCTTGAACAGTGCATATGTCTTTTGAAGTTGTTGTTTAAGAATGTTAAATATGTTGGCTCTTGAAAGAATGATGATAAGGAGACATGTTATTTGATAATCTGAAAAATCATAAAAATGATTCTTGAAGCAAGAAAAAGCATCAAAGAACAAAGCTTGCAGAAAAAAAAAAAGAAAAAAATATAGGAAAAAAAAAAGAGAAAAAGCAAGCAGAAAAAGCCAAAAGCTCTTAAAACCAAGAGGCAAGAGCAAAAAGCCAGTAACCCTTAAAACCAAAAGGCAAGGGTAATAAAAAGGATCCCAAGGCTTTGAGCATCAGTGGATAGGAGGGACTAAAGGAATAAAATCCCGGCCTAAGCGGCTAAACCAAGCTGTCCCTAACCATGTGCTTGTGGCGTGAAGGTGTCAAGTGAAAACTTGAGACTGAGCGGTTAAAGTCAAGGTCCAAAGCAAAAACAGAGTGTGCTTAAGAACCCTGGACACCTCTAATTGGGGACTTTAGCAAAGCTGAGTCACAATTTGAAAAGGTTCACCCAATTATGTGTATGTGGCATTTATGTATCCGGTGGTAATACTGGAAAACAAAGTGCTTAGGGCCACGGCCAAGACTCATAAAATAGCTGTGTTCAAGAATCATCATACTGAACTAGTAGAATCAATAACACTATCTGAACTCTGAGTTCCTATAGATGCCAATCATTCTAAACCTCAATGGATAAAGTGAGATGCCAAAACTATTCAAGAGGCAAAAAGCTACAAGTCCCGCTCATCTGATTGGAGCTATGTTTCATTGATAGTTTGGAATTTATAGTATATTCTCTTCTTTTTATCCTATTTGATTTTCAGTTGCTTGGGGACAAGCAACAATTTAAGTTTGGTGTTGTGATGAGCGGATAATTTATACGCTTTTTGGCATTGTTTTTAGTATGTTTTTAGTAGAATCTAGTTACTTTTAGGGATGTTTTCATTAGTTTTTATGTTAAATTCACATTTCTGGACTTTACTATGAGTTTGTGTGTTTTTGTGTGATTTCAGGTATTTTCGGGCTGAAATTGAGGGACTTGAGCAAAAATCAGATTCAGAGGTTGAAGTAGGACTGCTGATGCTGTTGGATTCTGACCTCCCTGCACTTAAAGTGGATTTTCTGGAGCTACAAAACTCAAAATGGCGCACTTCCAATTGTGTTGGAAAGTAGACATCCAAGGCTTTCCAGAAATATATAATAGTTCATACTTTGGCCGAATTTAGATGATGTAAAATGGCGTTGAACGCCAGTTCTATGCTGCTGTCTGGAGTTAAACGCCAGAAACACGTCACAAGCCAGAGTTGAACGCCAGAAATACGTTACAAACTGGCGTTCAACTCCAAGATTGACCTCTACACGTGTAACATTCAAGCTCAGCCCAAGCACACACCAAGTGGGCCCCGGAAGTGGATTTATGCATCAATTACTTACTTCTGTAAACCCTAGTAACTAGTTTATTATAAATAGGACTTTTTACTATTGTATTAGACATCTTTGATCAGTTTTATGCTATCTTATACTTTCATGGGGGCTGGCTATTCGGCCATGCCTGAACCATTATCACTTATGTAGTTTCATACGGTAGAGTTTCTGCACTCCATAGATTAAGGTGTGGAGCTCTGCTGTTCCTCAAAGATTAATGCAAAGTACTACTGTTTTTCCATTCAATTCAGCTTATTCCGCTTGTAACCTTTTGATATCTGCCTGACTGAGATTTACAAGGTGACCATAGCTTGCTTCATACCAACAATCTCCATGGGATCGATCCTTACTCACGTAAGGTATATTACTTGGACGACCCAGTGCACTTGCTGGTTAGTTGTATCGAAGTTGTAAATGAAAAACGATTTATTAAGACGTGCGTACAGAGTTTCTGGCGCCGTTGCCTGAGATCAAAATTTCGTGCACCAGATACCACTAACGTCCTCGATGGGCAAGGAAAGCCGTGTTAGTGGCCACGTTAATGCCACTAACGTGGGCATTAACGTGGAAGAAGGGGAAAGGCCTGGCATTAGTAGTGGTGTTAATGCCACTAACGCCAGCAATGGTGAAGAATGAGTGGCGTTAGTGGCCACGTTAGTTCCACTAATGCCACCATTAACGTGGCTTAGGCAAGGGTGTAGCGTTAGTGGCCACATTAGTGCCACTAACGCCAGGAGTAATGTGAATTCAAGGGATTTTGGGATGTTAGTGACCACGTTTATGTCACTAACGTCTTCGAGCTAGGAATTTACACATCACGTTACTCACACTAACAGCCTAACTAACGTGACTACTGCCTAACTTAAACTCCTCCAACAAGCTGAGCAAAGCTCAATGAGTTTGTTAACTGCTTCAACTAAGGCCAAGGGCCCACATCCAGATACTTGCAGACTCCACTGAAGATTAGAGAAGTAGTATATATAGGAGTAGTTTTGAACTATAAAGGGGATTGGAACCTGGAAGGGATCCAGGAGTGTAAACACTCACAATTTACTTTTCTCTGTACTAAATTTACTTTCTGATACACTTTACATTTTCAATTCCATTTTCCAGAGCCATGATCAACTAAACCCCACATCAATAGGGGAGGGATCTCTATTGTAATTCAACGGATCAATCATAGTTCTTATTATTCTTCTATTCATTATCTTTGATTTGCTTGAAAGCTTTCGATCTTCTTCCAATTGAGCAATTGTCTCAGAAGAGAAATTTTTCATACTTGGATTTCCTCAGAACCATGGAAGAGGAATGAGGAAATCATGCTAGAAACGCTTTCTCATGTTGGACTAGATTGGGGGTTAGACGGATATAGTGACATATAATCCTCCTGATACTTTGATCTAAAAAGACATGTGGTATAATCAGTGATCACACTTCATCTCTTCCCATGAGTAATTAGATCAAGGAATTGGGCAATTGTTTAAGCTTAGAGAGATTGAATTGCCAAGGAACTGGGATTCAATCACCTAAGATTGCCAAGAGATCAATGAGTTCCATGGATTGAGGAAGAGATGAGAATGAACTTGATCCGGAGAACGTAACATCTCCTGAACCCAATGAGCTTCCCCATTCTTATCTTCCCATTCTCTATATTTTGTTGTTTGCTTTGATGTTCATCATCCCCATCCCCATTTATCTTTCTGCAATTTACTTTCTGTGATTTACTTTCTGCAATTTACATTCAGCTATTTACTTTTCTGTCATTTACATTTCTTGCTATTTACGTTTTCTGCCATTTAAATTCTGTAATTCTCAATTCAATTCTGTTTACTTCAACTAGACCATTCCTTTGATTAAAGTTGCTCAACCAATAAATCTCTGTGGGATTCGACCTCACTCTACTGTGACTTTTTACTTGACGACAAATTTGGTATACTTGCCGAAGGGAATTTGTTGAGAGGCAGATTTCCCATGATCACATAGCTCGGGCATTCACTGGCGAAGGGAGGCACCGCCAGATGCGAGCAGCTGAGCACAGATGGTGGAGAGGTGAGACACAAGCAGACGTCACGGAGGATCCAGCGAGAGCGCGGTGAACGTTCGGTGGTGACAGTGAACCAAGGTGAGCTGAGAGTGAGAGAGAAAGAGGGAGAGAGGTGGGCAGCTTCAGAACTAGGGTTCTTTTTTATTAATATTAAAGACGTCAAACGACCTTGTTTGGGGGAGCGAATTTTAGAAGAAAAAAAATCTTAACCTGTCCAGGTTTCTCAAACCCTCCGGTTTAGTTTTTTTAAAACACAGCTGTTCATATCCTGGGTCGAACTGTCCGACCCGGGCTGAATCGACCGACCTCTTCAGGTCAGAACTATCCGACCTCTTCTCAAAGAGCTCGGCCAACTCACCAGGAAAGCCCAAATAAGGTCCCAAACAGAGGAACATTACCCAAATCCAAAGGCAGCCCAAGCCTAGAGAGATAAGGGCGGTTCCCTTGAAGATAAGATAAATTCTACTCAAAGATAAGATAAGATAACTATCTTATCTCCAGGAAAATGTCACTCTACAAACATTATAAATACACTGGAGCACCCAGGTATAACTCATACTCTGATTCTACAAAAAAAAAACCTGCTCAATACCCTTGCTAACTTAAGCAGCGGAGTCCCTTGTAGGTACCACCACCCTCCGGTGACGAAGGAACAGCACCATCCCCAGTCCAACGAATCAGACCTGGCAGGTCCAGCTGCCACCATCAAGTCAGATTCTACAACTCCGATCAACATAGAAGATCTCGTCCGAGATCGACCTATAGTTTCAGGTAACCCTCGGAACATTGGTGCCGTTGCCGGGGGACCTGGAAGTCATCCCATCATCATGGCAGACAACCTTGACAACGACCACAATTCTGATTTGGAGAACAGAACGCCTCATAAGAACGCGGATGTCACACGAGACGATACTTCTCAGCCTAACAAAGATAAGAATTCGCCAAACATAGGAATCATGGAGGCACTTCAAGATCGCCTAAAACAACTCGAAAAAGAGGTGAATATCAATGGGAGGCCGAGAGAGACCTACAAAGGGAAGCTAGGTGACGCCGAGAATTAGAAGACAAGCTCCTAAAGCTTGAAGCCGATTTCAAAGCTAAAACTACTTGATCCAGCCACAAAGATAGCCCCCGCAAGGACAAAGACCCATTCACCAAAGAGATCATGAAGACCAAAATTCCAAAAGACTTCAAACCCCCTGACATGACTCCGTACGACGGCACATCAGATCCTAGCCTTCATCAAAGTAATTTCAGAAGCAGAATGTATCTTACCAACGCCTCAGATGCAATCCAATGCAAAGCCTTCCCGACTACCTTGACAAAGACAGTAATTAAATGGTTCGACAACCTGCCCCCGAGGTCCATCTCAAACTTTGATGACTTAGCCAAGAAATTTCTAGCCAAATTCTCCATCCAGAAGGACAAAACTAAACATGCCCCAAGCCTATTAGGGATCAAGCAAGGAGATCGGGAAAGTCTTCGCAGCTACATGGAAAGATTCAACAAAGCATGTCTGGACATACAAAGTCTGGCAACAGAAGCAGCCATTATGGGTCTCATCAACGGCTTACGAGAGGGACCTTTTAGTCACTCCATATCGAAAAAACATCCCACATCTCTGAATGAAGTACAAGAACGAGCAGAGAAATACATCAACATGGAGGAAAAATCTCGACTAGGAGAGACCTCAAAGTCCGGATTCTCCTACTCCTCCCGAGATAAGGATAAAGAGTCTAAGAAAAGAAGATCAGCATGGAGAAAAGATCAAGAAATACCACAATTACACCCCTCTTAGGGTTTCTCTTGTGGATATTTATCGAGAAGTATGCCATACTGAAAAGATACCCCCGCCTCGCCCACTCAAAAGCAAGAAAGGAGGAGGAAATCGGACGAAATACTGTGAATACCATCAAATCTATAGACATCCCACCAACGAGTGCTTCGATTTGAAGAATGTCATAGAAAAATTAGTGAGAGAGGGAAGACTAGATCGGTACTTAGCCAGCAAAATAGATGAGCCCAGAAAAAGAAGAAGGGACGAAGAGGTCGGACGAACTAAACGACCACCTCGTACCCCGGAGAGACATGTCCACATGATACACGGAAGATTTGCGGGGGGAGAAATCTCCAAATCATCTCGCAAAAGACATCTAAAAGAAGTATATCATGTCGAGGGAGGAGATGGGGCGCCCAACCTCCCTACTATTACTTTCACTAAAGAGGACGCAGCTGGCGTCATCTCGGGACATGATGATCCCATGGTCATTACTATCATATTGGCCAACACTAATCTCCACCGTACACTGGTGGACCAGGGAAGCTTGGCTAACATCTTGTTCAAAACTGCTTTCTACAAACTCGGCCTGGAGAAAAAAGAACTCAGAGCATATCTGAACAGCTTATTCGGGCTATGAGACACTCCAATCCAACCACTTGGATACATCTTACTACACATAACCTTTGGAAAAGGAAACCAGTCAAAGACGCTCAACATAGACTACATCGTGGTCAACATGAGTTCAGCCTACAATACCCTGATAGGTCGGACAACGCTAAATCAGCTCGGCGCAGTAGTCTCGACTCCACATATGTGTATGAAGTTCCCAACCACAGAAGGGATCGCTACGATAAAATCAGACCAGAAAATAGCACGCCACTGTTACAACGAAAGTCTGAACCTTAGAGGCAAAAGAGAAGAAATCCACACCATCGAACTCGGAGAAGTTCGAGGACGGAAAGAACTTCGTCCACAACCTGAAGGCGAGATAGAAAAAATCCAGATTGGAGATGTCCCAGATAAAACAACCAATATTGGCACAATCCTAAAAGGAGATGTAAAGGAGTCCCTTATACAGTTATTAAGAGACAATGTCGACCTCTTCGCATGGAAGGCTGCAGACATGCCGGGCATAGACCCCAAGTTAATGTGCCACAAGTTCGCAGTTTACCCAGGATCTCGGGCAGTACAGCAGAGACGTAAAAAGCTCAGACCAGAATGATCCCAAGCTGTGGAAGAACAGGTACAAGCTCTACTAGAGGTAAGATTCATAAGAAAAGTCAAATACCCACTATGGCTAGCCAACGTCGTCTTGGTGAAAAAATCAAATGGGAAGTGGCGGATATGCACTGATTACACCAACCTCAACAAAGCCTGCCCAAAAGATCCTTATCCACTCCCAAGTATCGACGCTCTGGTAGATGCCTCCTCTGGATACAAATACCTCTCGTTTATAGACGCCTATTCAGGATACAATCAAATTTCGATGTACCCACCTAATCAAGAAAAAACCTCATTCTTAACCCCAAAAGCAAACTACTGCTACGTCGTCATGCCATTCGGACTCAAACACGCAGGAGCCACCTATCAAAGATTAATGAATAAAGTCTTCACAGACCATGTCGGAAAAATCATGGAGGTATATGTGGATGACATGTTAGTAAAGACACAAAGTGAGGAGTCATTACTGTTCGACCTCACCCAAGTATTCGACACTATAAGAAGGCATGGCATGCGACTTAACCCTGCAAAATGCACCTTCACAGTAGAAGCTAGTAAATTCTTGGGTTTCATGCTCACACAAAGAGGAATCGAGGCAAATCTGGATAAATGTCGGGCTATACTCGACATGAAGAGTCCGACCTGTGTCAAAGAGGTACAACAACTCAATGGAAGATTGGCAGCCTTGTCCAGATTTCTAGCCGGATCAGCAATAAGATCTCTCCCCTTCTACGCCACTCTAAGGAAGGGAAAAAGGTTTGAATGGACAACGGAGTGCGAGCAACATTTTCAGGATTTCAAAAGGTTCCTGGGACAACCACCTATTCTAACTCGGCCACGGGATGGAGAACCACTTGTATTGTACCTCACAGTAGGACATCGGACAATAGCCTCAGCATTGGTCAGAGAGGACGAAAGTGGACAACAACCTATATACTTCATCAGCAAAGCATTACAAGGGTCCGAACTGAACTACCAAGAAATAGAAAAATTCACATACACTCTCATCCTAATGTCTCGATGACTTCGTCCATATTTCCAAGCCCACATCATCAAGGTTCGAACCAATCAGCCCATAAAAGGCATTTTGCAAAAAATAGATTTAGCAGGAAGAATCTTACAATGGGCAGTCGAGTTGTCCGAATTCGACCTTCAATATGAAGCTCGGACAACCATCAAATCACAGTTTCTGGCTGACTTCATCGCAGAGTTTACTGACATCCCGGAAATCCCTACAAAATAGAACCTCTACGTAGACGGCTCCTCGAACAAAACCGAAAGTGGCGTAGGTGTGATCATAGAAAGCAACCAAGGAACCCAAATCGAACTTTCCCTTAAATTTGGGTTCCCTGATTCAAATAACCAAGCCAAATATGAGGTATTACTAACTGGTTTGAAGCTGGCTAAAGAGGTCGGAGTTCAAAAGCTTACCATCTTCAGCGACTCACAAGTAGTCACCTCACAAATAGCAGGGAGCTACTAAGCCAAGAATCCCACCATGAAAAAGTACTTGGACAAAACTAAAGACCAGCTCGGACAACTCGGGGAGTATGAGGTTCGCCATAAACCTCGAGAACAGAATGCTCGAGCTGATGCACTCTCAAAACTAGCCAGCACCAAACCAGGGGGCAACAATAGAAGCCTCATCCAGGAGATACTACAGAACCCGTCTATCTCGGAAGAAGAAAAGGTCCTAGCCATAATAGGTCTGGATCAAGGATGGATGACTCCTATAATTAATTACCTCAAAATAGAAACACTCCCCACAGATAAAAAGGAGGCAAAGAGGCTAAAACGGGAGGTACAATATTACACCATCATAAACAATACTCTATACAAAAGAGGGATTTCAACAACCCTGTTAAAATGTGTACCGACTTCTAACACAAAGGAAGTTTTAGAAGAAATACACAGTGGCATCTGTGGCAACCATCTCAGAGCGCAAGCTCTCACCAAAAAGTACTCCGGGCCAGATTCTATTGGCCGACTTTACAAAAAGAAGCAACAGAATTCGTGAAGACATGTCCACCATGTCAGAAACATGCCAATTTTCACATCGCCCCACCAGAGGAGCTCATCAGTGTAACCTCAGCTTGGCCATTTGCAAAATGGGGACTCGATCTCCTTGGTCCCTTCCCTCAAAGATCGGGACAAGTCAAGTCCCTCATCATAGGGGTAGATTATTTTACAAAATGAATTGAGGCAGAGCCCCTAGCTAACGCCACTGCTCAAAGAAGTCGGAAATTCCTATATAGGAATATTGTCACAAGGTTTGGGGTTCCATACTCCATTACCACAGACAATGGCACTCAATTCACAGACACAGGCTTCAGAAAGTGAGTGGCCAACTTGAAAGTAAAACACCAATTCACATCCGTAGAACATCCACAGGCTAATGGACAGGCAGAAGCCGCCAATAAGGTCATACTAGCCGGGTTAAAACAGAGGTTACAGGATGCAAAGGGAGCCTGGGCTGAAGAGCTCCCACAAGTCCTATGGGCATATCGAACAACTCTGCACTCTACAATAAGGGAGTCACCCTTCCGACTAGCCTATGGAATGGAGGCAATGATCCCAGTGGAAATCGAAGAAGGATCCCCCAGAACGATCTTCTACAGTGAAGAGGCCAACTCCCAACTTCAAAGAGAAGAGCTCGACTTACTTTCAAAAATACGGGAAAGAGCTCGGATCAAGGAGGAGGCACTAAAACGTCGAATGGCCTCAAGGTACAATAAAAAAGTAGTACAGCGAAGTTTTGCCAACAACGACCTCGTCCTAATCTGAAATGATATCGGAACAAGTCGACCTAGACAGAGAAAGCTGGCGGCGAACTGGAAGGGACCTTACTGAGTCATAGAAGTACTCGAAAAAGGCTACTACAGACTGTCCGAACTCAAGGGGCGCGAGCTACCAAGGTCATAGCACGCCTGCAACCTAAGAAGGTATTATAGTTAGGAGGTAATAAAGATCTTAGGATAAGGTGCACTCTTTTTCCTGAAAAGATTTTTTAATGAGACACCAAGTCAAGATCTATAAACTGCCTGACTTAAAAGGGTAAAGCACCCACATGTATATATTTGCATATTTTCTATTTTGAATAAAGTTTTTTCAGATTTTCTACAAGTCCTCTTTATCAAGACGCATTAATCTGAAACGCAAGAATTCATCGCCCGATTACAAAGCTACAGATTGGCTAAAGTGAAAACCAAAACTCACTGCTCGATCATGATAAAGCCGGCGAAGATGAAAAACGAATTCATCAAAGGTCAGGCCAAGCGAGGATTAAAATTGGCAAGATGAAAAGCGACAAAAACAGAATAATGCAAGAAGTTATAAAAAGCGATCCATGAATAGAGACCTGACGAGGTTTGAAACAAAAAATAGATTGCTAGAAATAACTTAAAGACGGACCGACATAAAGAAGTCGGACCAGTCAACTACAATAACAAAAGTTATAAAAAGTAATCCCTAGAAAGAGGCCTGGCCAGCCCTAAAAAAGTGGATTACTAGAAATAACTTAGAAGGGACCAACATGATGAAATTGGCCCGACAAAACTACAAAAAGTTATAAACGTAATCCATAAAAGAGACCTGACAAAGGTCCAAATAAAATGGATTACTAGAAATAACTTAGAAGGGACCGACATGATAAAGTCGCCCGACAAAGCTACAAAAAGTTATAAAAAGTAATCAATAAAAAGAGACCTAACAAGGTCCAAATAAAATGGATTACTAGAAATAATTTAGAACAGACCGAGGTGAAGAAGTCGGCCTAAGCCAAATCCAAGTGACAGAGTTATAAACAAAGTAAATCCCAAGGGATTACTACAAATAATTCGCAAAGACTACATGAAAGAAGTCGGCCGACAGAAGGCGTGCGCTATAAGGGACCCAAGTCGGACCCAGAAAGCCATAAAATCAATCTACAAGTATTCTATCAAAAAGTGCGAAGAAGAATAGTTGAACAAATCTAGCTTCGACTAAACCAGGAAATAAAGCACAAAGGAAATCAAAAGAGGTCGGACAGCAAGACTCCAACACTCTAAAGATTCCTGAAAAGTGTAAAAAAGATGCAGACAGGCATATCACAAAAGAAACAAAGCCGCTATAATAACAGACTCAAGAGGCCGCTTGAAGTCGACCCCAAGAGCTTAAAAAAATTTCTTTTTCCTAAATGTAGTTGTTAAAAGCAAAGCAACTAAAAAATATCCAAAGTCAAGCCGACTACAAGTCACAAAAATAAAGATTTTAATTTAAAAGCCCACAGACCGGGCTGAACACAAGACATCAGAGAAAACTATAAGGGATTCAAAGACTCCCCAGTAGCAGCATCTCGGGGGGAAGGAGGACGAGTCTGAGGAAGGACAGCGTCGACAGTCCCATCCGCCCGATTCAGGATCTGCACATTAGGATCCGAGTCAGGGTGTTCGACCTCAGCTGTAGGCGTTGAAGAAGTCGGGGCAACAGAAGTCTTGGTGGATGGCACAGGAGGTAGATCGGCATCATCATCATCTTCATTCGGGGCAGGGACGATCTTCCCATTTTCCACAATATTATCTAAGCTGAAGAAAGAAAGGTCGAGCTCGGGAGCAAGAACTCGGACCTGATCCTTCAAGTTCTCATAAGCAGCAGTCACACAGCCCACGAGATGGCCCTGAAGCTCGGCATAGTCAGATCGAGCAGATTCTAAACTCTCCCTAAGCTCCATCATCTCACCATAAGTCAAGACATAGCTCTCCTTATGCTTCAGCACCATATCCTCATCCAACTTTGCAGAAGCCACCGCAGTAGTAGCCCAAATCTTCTCACCCTCTAACTCTTTTTCCAGCTTCGCCACCTTCACCTCAAGCTCCTCCTTCAACCCCTTGATCCTGTCGAACTCTGATTTGGCCTCTTCCATAAAAGCATTGGTTGCATGAATGGGAAGATCTTGGGCAGTTCGATATAAAGATGCTCCCATATGTGCCATCTTAATACTATTCCGGGTAATAAAGTCCAAATGACGAAGGAGGGAGACATCGTCAGTAGGAACAACACCATAAGGAGCAATTTGTTGATCAACAAAACCAACAACATCAAAATCGGGAGTGTCCAAATTAAAGGGCTCAACAGTCCTCTGTCTTTTTGGAAGAGGGCTGGCAGAGGGAGAAGAGGTAGCAGCAGAAGTCTGGGGGGGATCAACTAAATGGACCTGAGGTGTAGGAATTATCTTCCTCGGCCTAGCAGTATTCAAGACAGGCTTCTTGGGAGGAATCTGGGAAGATCCTTCCCCAGCAGCTTTAGCCGAGATGTGCTGGGCTGCTGATAAACCACTATTTCATGGTTTATCTTGTGCTCAATTGAGTGGATTTTATCAACTCTTTACCCACTTATTCATAATATTTGCATGGTTTTATATTTCCTTCCTGATTATGTGCTTTGATTGAAAACATGCTTCTTTGATCTTATATTTGCTTATTATTAATCCTCTCTTATTACCATTAGATGCCTTGATATGTTTGTTAAGTGTTTTCAGATATTATAAGGCAGGAATGACTTGGAGGATGGGAAGAAAGCATGCAAAAGTGGAAGGAATGCAAGAAGTTGGAGAAATTGCTAAGCTGTCCAGCCTGACCTCTTTGCACTCAAACAACTATAACTTTAGCTATAGAGGTCCAAATGATGCGGTTTCAGTTGCATTGGAAAGCTAATGTCCGGAGCTTCGATTTGATATATAATATGTTATAGTTTCCTGACGCTAAGCGATGCGACCGCTTGATCCATGCGGCCACGTCGCAGTGACGGAAATCCAGCGTGGCAAAATTCGAAACCAACGAATTCTTGACTGTTTCTGACCCAGTTTGTGGCCCAAAAAACACAGATTAGAGGCTATAAAGTGGGAAACTGCATCCATTCATGAGGAGGCTCTCAAACATTCACAATTTTAGGAGTAGATGTAGTTTTTAGAGAGAGAGAGGTTCTCTCCTCTCTCTTAGGATTAGGATTTAGGATTTCTCTTAGTTTTAGGAGTGACTCTCAATCCCAGGTTTAATATTCTTTTTACTTTATATTCTCTTCTACTTTTATTCATTCTGCTACTTCAGCTGATTATTAGATGTTGCCAATTTGGTTTATGGATTCCTATATTTAATTTGATTCAATACAATTCGAAGTATTTCAGTTTATGATTGTTTTATTCTATTTAAGATTGCTTTTAAATTAATTTAGATAATTTCTTCCTTTTGGCTTTGGTTAGGTAATTGGTAACACTTGAGTTGTCAAACTCAGGAGTGGTTGAAATTGGCAGATTTTGCTTTAGTTAGGATTGCTCTAACACTAGTCTCTCCACAGGAGTTGACTAGGACTTGAGAATCAAGCTAATTAGTCCACTTGACTTAACTAAGTGGGATTGAAATCCAATTCTCATCACATCTGATAAGGATAACAAGGATAGGATTTTCAGTTCTCATACCTTGCCAAAAGCTTATTTTTCAGTTATTTATTTATTTTTATTGCTTTGAAAATATACCTGTGCCCATTGCCCAAACTCCAAATTTCCCCAATTTACAAACTCATAACCAATAATAAGAACATACCTCCCTGCAATTCCTTGAGAAGACGACCCGAGGTTTAAATACTCGGTTAACAATTTTTAAAGGGGTTTGTTACTTGTGACAACCAAAACATTTGTACGAAGGGATTTTTGTCGATTTAGAGACTATATCTACAACGCGACTGTTTTTATGACATTCTTTACTGGCAAAAATCCCAACGTCAAAATGGCGCCGTTGCCGGGAAATTGCAAACGTGTGTCTTATTATTGGTTATTGTAAATATTTTATTTTTGCTTGTTTATTTGTTTTTATTTTTATTTTTGCTTTTTCTTAAGTTAAGAGGTTATTGATTTTTATTTTAAAATTTTTATTTTATCTTATCTTATTTCAAAAATCAAATTTCAAAATTTAAATTTAAAAAAAAATCAAATCCCCTTTCCACCATTCACCTCCATATGACCCTAACCCACATCCACCATACCAACCACCTTATGAGTCATATGAACCATATATAGAACCACCTCAATTCCAATCCAATCACTCCCAACCACCACCACTTTCTTTTGTATCATGTCCAAGTCCGGCAACCCGAGAAGCAGAGGTTCGCCTAAGGGAAATAGTAATTAAATTTTAGGCAACCGTTCAACAACTGGAGCAAGTATTAATTCAATGGGCTTCTAGACGCTCAAATATACAAGGGTCAGCCACAGCCCCATGTGAACAGTCTAACGAAGAGCGTAGCATGAAGGAGATACTAGAGGCTCCAGTGGACAAGACAGAGCATGAATTCATACTAGAACAAGTAGAAGAAGCTGTCATTGTTCAAGAAGAAGAGTTGGTTGAAGACTTAGGAGATGCAGAACCTCCATGGGAAAGTCCAGTCATAGAACCCCTTTCCAAGACGTTTGAAATTGATGCTAAGGAGGGTGTACAACCTCCAAAGCATATCACAGTTAAGGACTTGGAAGAGGCTGATCAAGAGATGGAGATTCAAGAAGAAGAAGCACAACCTCTCATGCCCTTGGAAAGCAATGAAGAGAAGATTGAATTGGAAGAAAACTACCAAGAGGAAGAGGTTGAAATTGAAGAAGCTTGCAAAGAGGTGGTAATTATCAGAGAAGAGCACAAGGGAGTGGAGCTTGCAATTTCATTAAAAACACCTCCCCCTAAGTTGCCATCATCCTTCACAACATTCAAGTGGGTAAAATTCATATCCCTTAGCTTTCTAATCCCACTTGAATATGGGCTACTGGAGACGGATGGTCAACTTAGAGCTCTTTGTGGCATTAAGAGTAAGAGGAAGATGGCCAGTGGTAAGAATTGTCCTGCAAGGTTCATCATGGTTGGAAGCTTTAAGTTTTAAATGCAAAGGTTGGTGTAAAGCTCAATTGAATGGGTCTAGGAAGTTGTTTGGACGCTTCAGTGAGAATTCTAAAGTTGAACCACCCGGATGGAATCATGATAATCAACTTAAAGACGGGTGCAAAAGCAAGATTTGGGACCCCGGAATTCATCCCGGTAATCAACACTCTTGGGGCCTTGTCACTTGCTTTAACTTACTTGAAGGCTTTCTGTGCCTAGTTTGGGACCCCGGAGGTTACTGGAGATACAAACATTGGTGGAGATTCCTGGATGAATTCAAGCACAAGCCACCATAATAGGAAGCTCACCAAATGTCCAACTTAAGGACTTTAACTAAAAGTGCTAGGTGGGAGACAACCCACCATTGTATGATCGTTCATTTTTCATTTTTATTTAAGTTTTATTTGTTTTTGAGTTTTATTTTATTATATTGAACCTAGAGTTTTGCATCACATTCATATTAACATTGCATTCTGCATCTTTTCAAAAAAAAAAAGCGAGCACGCGACGCGATCGCATCAGTGACGCGTCCGCGTCGTAAGGAGATGGGAGACAATATTAATATGAACAGAGAGTTTCGCAGGAGCAGCGCTGGAGGCATGCCAATGGCACGAATCACCCCACGCGACCGCGTCACCCACGCGACCGCGTGACCTGAAATCGGCGTAAAAAGGGTGTATGGCAGAAAGTTGAGCTGGAGTTGGGCTGGACTCGTGCTGGAAGCCCAAGCCTTACCACGCGACCGCGTGCCCCACGCGGCCGCGTCATTTTAAGAATAAGGCTACCCGCGCGATCGCATCGACCACGCGACCACGTCACCCTGGATTTTGGCAATACTGAGTTTTGAACAGAGAGTTGTGCGACCGCGAGGCTGCACTCGCACCACTAGCACAAATCGAGTCACGCGATCGCGTGCCCCATGCGTCCGCGTCACCCAACCATATCGCGCACCACGCGACCACGTCACCCACGCGATCGCGTCGCCAACGTCGCACAACCTATCCAGATTAGTGCCACTTTTCTTATCTTTTCTTCTCCGAATCCTTATTCTCTTATCTTTTCTTATTTCTTTCTTCTTCCTTTCTTATTTTCTCTCACTCCCATTCTATTTTA
This sequence comes from Arachis ipaensis, assembly GCF_000816755.2. Lineage (NCBI taxonomy): Eukaryota > Viridiplantae > Streptophyta > Magnoliopsida > Fabales > Fabaceae > Arachis > Arachis ipaensis. The sequence goes on from NC_029788.2 coordinate 109,210,404, forward strand.
TTTAATTTATTTGCATACTTTCATTCATTGCATATTTTTAAAATTATTATTGGTGTTCAAATTTTCTTATTTAACTGTTGCATCTTCTCTTGAATTATTTTGGGTGCTTAGTGACTTGTTTTATTCTGGATAGGTAATACTATTTATATCAATGCCAACCTTTTATATCTATATTACTCTTGCATTGATATGAATTTATATTATCTCTCCTTCCCCATTCTCTTCTCCATTATTGCAAATTTTCGCACCACTGGTATGCCATGTGCTTCTATTGTTTTCTCACTTGCGTGTTGTAGCTACCATGTAATTGAGACCCTCACTATTTGGCATCCACCAACCCTATCTTTATTTCTGGGTTACTCTTCTTCCCTTTTTTCTTTCAGGATGGCCACCCGGAAGGGAACCGGAAGACGTTCACATGGGGAGACAAACAAGTCCATCAGCAAAATCCTTGGAGAAAAGCATCAGTTGGAGAAGACCCATCCACCTGCACATCTCAGCATGCACCGAGGACGGTGCAATCTTTAAGTGTGGGGAGGTCGATACCGATCTCAATGGGTTAGTTACTCCTCTATCTCAACACCAATGATTTATTTTCCTTATTCATTGTTGCATTTGCATGTTTGATTGCATATTTGTTTAATTTTTTTGCATATTTTACCACTTGGTTGAAGTAATATTTTCTTTTTCAAGAAAATTTTTAGAGAATTTCACTAATTTGAATAAAATTTAATGTTACACTTGTTTGAAGAGATATTATACTGGAACATGGTTTAGAGCTCGAACACACAAAATCTGTGAGATTTTTGAGCCTATTTAATTGGTTGCATTTTATCAACCAATATTTTATTTTTGGTGTGTATTTTTCTCTCTAAAATTGTGATCTTTGTCTTGCTTAATTCTATATTTTCATTGTTTGATGTATACATGCACTTATATGATTGAGGCCTTTGTTTCACTTAGCTTACATACCCATATGGCCTTAACCTTTTCATTATCCATTGCATACCAATTTTGAGCCTATTTTACCCCTTTGTTCTTTACTTTAGCACATCATTAACTCTAAGAGGAAAACAATAATGTCCTTAATTTGAATTCTTAGTTAGCTTAGACTAGTGAGAGTGCTTACGATTTAAGTGCGGGAAATTGGGTTTGGAAATATTTGGTTTGAGAATTGAGTATGTTAAAATTTTCTAAAAATGTGAAAGAAATGTTTAGGACATGTTCATGCATTCAATAAATTAATCATATGCATTGAGAAAAACAAAAGAAAAAAAAAATATATATATATATATATAAAGAGAAGAAGAAAAAGAGAGAGAAAAAGAAAAGAAAAAGAGCAATTAATAAAATGGGACAAAATGCCCCAAAGTAAGTGGTGAAAGCAATGCATATGAGTTGTACTTGAAATTAGAATGCATGAATATGTGAAAAACATGGTTAATGGATGGTTAGATGTTGTATTATGATTACATGGATTGTCTAAAGTTAGGTGGCAAGTTTAAGTTAATTAAGGATTCGGATTTTTAGTCCACTTGACCAAATACAATCCTACCTTGACCCTAACCCCATTACAACCCTTAAAAGACCTCTTGATTTGTGTATCTGTGCATTAAATTTGTGTTGATTGTTAGATGAAGAGCAAGCCTTAGAAAGCAAGGATAGTAGAGAATTGAGAGAATCGAACCTTAAACACTTGAGTGATTAGAGTGTATACACTACCAGTGAGGGTTCGATGCTCAATCCCTTGTTCCCGGCTTTCATGAGATATTTTCTTCTACAAGTCTATTTGTGCTTCATTTTTATGATTTGAATTAGTGAAATCCAGTTCATATTTGTTCTTGAAAGATTTGTTTATTTTTAACCAAGTAGGTAGAAACATCTTAGCATGTAGTTACATCCATAGGTTGCATTGCATATTCTCTATCATTCCTCTTCATCTTTATAGTTTCTCTTGAGCTTAGCATGAGGACATGCTAGTGTTTAAGTGTGGGGAGGTTGATAAACCACTATTTCATGGTTTATCTTGTGCTCAATTGAGTGGATTTTATCAACTCTTTACCCACTTATTCATAATATTTGCATGGTTTTATATTTCCTTCCTGATTATGTGCTTTGATTGAAAACATGCTTCTTTGATCTTATATTTGCTTATTATTAATCCTCTCTTATTACCATTAGATGCCTTGATATGTGTGTTAAGTGTTTTCAGATATTATAAGGCAGGAATGGCTTGGAGGATGGGAAGAAAGCATGCAAAAGTAGAAGGAATGCAAGAAGTTGGAGAAATTGCTAAGCTGTCCAGCCTGACCTCCTGCACTCAAACGGCTATAACTTTAGCTAAAAAGGTCCAAATGATGCGGTTCCAGTTGCGTTGGAAAGCTAACGTCCGGGGCTTCGATTTGATATATAATATTTTATAGTTTCCCTGACGCTAGGCGACGCGACCGCGTGATTCATGCGGCCGCATTGCAGTGACAAAAATCCAGCGTGGCAAAATTCGAAACCAGCGAATTCTGGACTGTTTCTGACCCAGTTTGCGGCCCAAAAAACACAGATTAGAGGCTATAAAGTGGGAAACTGCATCCATTCATGAGGAGGCTCTCAAACATTCACAATTTTAGGAGTAGATGTAGTTTTTAGAGAGAGAGGTTCTCTCCTCTCTCTTAGGATTAGGATTTAGGATTTCTCTTAGTTTTAGGAGTGACTCTCAATCCAAGGTTTAATATTCCTTTTACTTTATATTCTCTTCTACTTTTATTCATTCTCTACTTCAGCTGATTATTAGATGTTACCAATTTGGTTTATGGATTCCTATATTTAATTTGATGCAATACAATTCGAAGTATTTCAGTTTATGATTGTTTTATTCTATTTAAGATTGCTTTTAAATTAATTTAGATATTTTCTTCCTTTTGGCTTTGGTTAGGTAATTGGTAACACTTGAGTTGTCAAACTCAGGAGTGGTTGAAATTGGCAGATTTTGCTTTAGTTAGGATTGCTCTAACACTAGTCTCTCCACAGGAGTTGACTAGGACTTGAGAATCAAGCTAATTAGTCCACTTGACTTAACTAAGTGGGATTGAAATCCAATTCTCATCACATCTGATAAGGATAACAAGGACAGGATTTCCGGTTCTCATACCTTGCCAAAAGCTTATTTTTCAGTTATTTATTTATTTTTATTGCTTTGAAAATATACCTGTGCCCATTGCCCAAACTCCAAATTTTCCCAATTTACAAACTCATAACCAATAATAAGAACATACCTTCCTGCAATTCCTTGAGAAGACGACCCGATGTTTAAATACTCGGTTAACAATTTTTAAAGGGGTTTGTTACTTGTGACAACCAAAACGTTTGTACGAAGGGATTTTTGTCGGTTTAGAGACTATATCTACAACGCGACTGTTTTTATGACATTCTTTACTGGCAAAAATCCCAACGTCAGCTGCTGTAGCCTTTCTCGCCTTCTTAAAGGCCTTCATGGAGTCATTGTTTTTAATCATCTCTGAAAATACATAAGAAACCAAGTTATAAACTGGAAAAAAAAAAGGAATGAACTCGACAAAATAAACAAATACAAAAGAAGTTGACCCCTACCCAGCTCAGCTCGGAGAAGTGAGGGATTCCTGATAAACCCCAATTTTGTGGTTTATCTTGTGCTTAATTTGGGGGATTTTATCAACGTTTCTCACATTTATTCAATGAAATAGCATGATTTTGCAATTCTCCCTAGATTTGTGCTTAAAATTTGCCATAGTTGCCTGACGTATAGGGGCGCGCACGCGCACTGTACGCGTGCGCGCCGATGGAGCACGTGGTTCACTAAAGTGAAATCGTGGCCAGTGATTTGTAACTCATTTTGGGCCCAATCCAACTCATTTCTGATGCTATTTCATGCTGAATTCATGCTTGGGCAAGGGGGAGCAATTGTTTGTAACTTAGCATCATGTAGGTTAGTTTCTAGAGAGAGAAGCTCCCTCTTCTCTCTAGAATTAGGGTTCTTAGGCTTAATTCCATCTTAGATCTAGGTTTTGATTATTGTTCTCATCTTGTTTCTTCTACAATTTCATGCTTCTACACTTTGATTCTCTTAGTTTTCTTGTTAATTTCCCTTTTATGCTCTCTTTTATGTTCATGGATGCTCATGTTGGATTTAGATCTCTTTTAATGAAATTTAATGTTTGATGTCTTATAATTGTTGATTTGAGTTGTTGATTTATTATTCTTGCAATTTTACTATGCTTTCCTTTTATGCCTTCCAAGTGTTTGACAAAATGCTTGGTTGGGCTTTAGAGTAGATTTTGAACATTCTTGGCTTGGAAAGAGTAATTGGGTAATCTTGAGTCATTAATACCCAATTTACATTGATGATCTAGAGTTGTTAGTTAATATCATTTTCAATGACTCTAATCTTTTGCTAATTCAATTAGTGAGTTGACTAGGATTTTTGATTTGAGATTAACTAGTCTTGTTTGACTTTCTCTAATGGAAGATAACTTACACCTTCTTCTAACATTGGGGATGACGAAATAAGATAAATTCTTGTTAAGTATTGTTATGATTAATGACTAGGATAGAAAGCCTATGATCTCAAACCTTGCCATGAATGTCTCTCTTTATTACTTGTCTTCTTTAAATACTTGCTTGATTTACTTTTCTTGTCATTTACTTTATTGCCACTTCTATCAACGAAACCCTCCTTTGTTCCTTCATAGCCAATAATTGACCACTTCATTGCAATTTCTTGTGAGATGACCCAGAGTCTAAATACTTCGGTTAATTTTCATTGGGATTTGTACTTGTGACAACCAATATTTTTTTTTATGTGAGAATTATTTGTTGGTTTGGAGCTATTCTTTCAATGAAGTCCTTCTTTCTATAAGAAAAATTCTAGACCAACAAGCAAATCTCATTATCAATTCCCTAAAAATTTCTTTGTATCAAGATGGGGAGGCTGCCCCCAGTTCTCTTCCAGCACAGTTACAAAAGCTTGCTCAATTGCATCCAACATCTCCCAAGTATACCTAGACACCACTACATTCTTTTGCCATTCTAAAGGAAAGATGGCCTCGCCATTCTCATCCAAAAAGAAAGGCCGGGCTCCTTCAATAGCTCGGACCTTAAAAAAGTAGTTCTTAAAATCCCTAAAAGACTCATCATACATAGAAAAAACTTTGTGACCTTGGGCAGACCTGAAAGAAATCCAAGAAGCTTTCTTTTTGGTAGTCCTAGGTTTGGTCAACACAAAGAGGTAAAGGAAGAGAGTTTGAGAAGGTTTGACATCAAATTCTTAGCAAAGCAACTGAAAGATCTTGATAAAGTCCCATGAGTTCGGATAGAGCTGGGATGGAGCTACATTACACGACCACAACAAGTCGGTCTCAAAGGAGGTGAAAGGAAGGGTGATGTTCATTTGGCTGAAAAAGAAGTCGTACACATAAAAGAAGGGGCATTTCCCCTGGGTTAGAGAAGGAAAGCAAACCCTTTCGTCAGATTCAGGCACCACCGATTCATAGTTTTTCTCCTGATCCCTACTACTACAGACCCGGTGATGTTTTCTAAGCTCCACGATATACTCAGAATTAACTACGAAAATACACATCAGGACGAGGGAGTCCAGCCAGTTGGACATACCCTCAGGGACCTTGGAAGACGTCTCAACAATATTTTTATGAGAAGACATGGTCAACTAGTCCTACAACAAAGAAAAATAGAGAGGGATTACTAAATAAACAACTCATAACAAAGAAAACAGCTCGGACAAAAATAGACACAATAGTAAAAGGAAACCCCAGGACACAACCCAAGGTCCAGGGGCATCCTTTAGAGGCAGTAACAGAGTGGGAACTCAGGAAAAATCTACGACCTACATCTCTCAGCGACATCCCACAAGAAAAAACAAAATAATCTATCAAAGTCATCACTTTTTACAAGCCTATCAGAAAGTATCAAACATCTAAACATGCAAAGAGATAATCATCAAAGGCACAACCTTTCTCAAAGTCAGACGGTTCAGTATTTCAAAAGGGAAATCATCAAAGGCGCAAATCAAGAAGATACAATCAGAGATAATATCAGCAGTCAAAACCCTAACTAGCAGGAAGCACGAAAAAGTCATGCACAGCAAAGGAATTCTCAGAGCACACATCTGACCAGATACACGACAAAAGCAGAAAAGATTCAAGCTTTCACAAAACAAAGATCAAAACTTTTCAAAACATGAAATAGTGCAAAAAGAAAGCAGAAAAAAGAAAACCAACCTGCAAAAGGAAGGAGACGATGAACGCTGAAGAGGTTGAAGACGGGAAACAAGACCAGGAATCACCTTTCGAACAAGTGAAGCACCAACAACCACCAAATGGCGCCACAGAGAGAAACATGAAAACGCAAAAACAAAAGCCCTAGACGAGCCAGACAAAATGGAAGGGAAAGGATGGAGTTACAGTAAGCGAAGAGAAGAAGAAACGGAAGCAAAATCTTTTGAAAGTCCAAATTCAAAATGAAAAAGAGGGGGAAATGGCAAAAAAGAAGAGTTAATGGGTTATTAAAAACCCTCGCACATTCCCAAGGCAAAGAAACGCGTGTTCCCAAAGGATAAAGGAAAAGAAAAACGTTTCGTATTCAGAGAGAAACTCTACAAAGAAGAAATCGACAATGCTCGAGCTCGGCTTCTCCAAGAAAAGGATCAAAGTCCTAAGCCAGGATTCGACCTCAAAAGGAAGACCACGCTTGAGTAGGGGCACTGTTCATACCCTGGGTCAAACTGTCCGACCCGGGCTGAGTCGACCGACCTCTTCAGGTCAGAACTATCCGACTTCTTCTCAAAGAGCTCGACCAAGTCACCAGAAAAGCCCAAATAAAGGCCCAAATAGAGGAACACGACCCAAATCCAAAGGCAGCCCAAGCCTAGAGAGATAAGGGCAGTTTTCTTGAAGATAAGATAAACTCTACTCAAAGATAAGATAAGATAACTATCTTATCTCCTGGAAAAGGTCACTCTACAAACATTATAAATATACTGGAGCACCCAGGTATAACTCATACTCTGATTCTACAAAAAAAACCTGCTCAATACCCTTGCTAACTTAACCATCGGAGTCCCTTGCAGGTACCACCACCCTCCGGTGATGAAGGAACAGCACCATCCCCAGTCCAACAAATCGGACCCGGCAGATCCGGCCGCCACCATCAAGTCAGATTCTACAACTCCGATTAGCATAGAAGATCTCGTCCGAGATCGACCTACAGTTTCAGGTAACCCTCGAAACACCAACCGGGTCAAACTGTTTCCAACAATTTTTATTTTTTGTCCGGTCATTGCACTGTTCGGACCAACCTAAAGGTTGGATTGTCGGCTTTTTGATCCGACCATTTGTGTAAATTTCGCATAATTAGTGAATAATTAGCTAATAAATTAATTATTTATCAAAAAAATTAGATAATTAAATTTTATAGCTTAGAATGGAAGAATTAATTAAAATAATAATTTTGACACTAATTTTAAAGAATTTAGCCGTAGATTGGGACGAATAGGCCGAACCGGGCAAACCGAGCCTAAGTCGGCCCAAGCCCACCCACCTAACCCTCATTAAAGGCTTACCAAACAGCCTTCTTCTTCTTCATTTTTCCAATTCACGCAGAGAAGAAGGGAATTGATGAATCTCCAAAATTCCTTTTACTTCAAAAAATTAAATCTTCCGTAACTTTTGATCCGGAGCTCCGATTGACGAGCTGTCAGCGGCCACGCGTTTGTCTCGAAATTCTCTACAAAATTCATCGAATTATTTGGTAAGAAATTTGATATTGTGTACCCAATTTTCTTTTTCCCCATTTTTCACGAATTTAGGTTTTGATTTTTGAGAGATTATGTAATTTTGGTGTTTAGGATCAAATTAGCTTTATGGACTTGCTGGGTATTGACCCAAATCTCCATCGGTAAGGTGAAAAACCTCTAACCTTTGTGAAATCTATTTTTAAGTGAAGTTTATGTTGATTTAGTGATGATTAATTGTATTATATTGAAATTATGTTGAATTGGAGATGGAGTTGGTAAAATTGGATGCTTGGGAGTGAACCTTGGAAGCTGAATTTTCATTGGAGAGGTTTGGGGCCTTGGGTTTTGTGGAACGGTGGTCAATTGTGACGTTTCGGGATTAACAGGGAATCGGCCAAGGTATGCTTTCAGCTTCTCATATCTAAAAATATAATGTGTCGTGCAAACTTAGGTTAGATAACTTAGGATAGGTTGAAGGGGGAAGTTAGGTTTTGGCAAAAAAATTGTAAAAATATCCCCTCACTAAAAAAAACTAAGCCCGGCGGGGAAGCCCGCCCCGCCCCGCCAAAGCCCGCGGTTTAAGCGGTGTGGGTTAGGCGGGCTTTTGCTATTTGGCGGTCCCAATTTTCCAGCTCAGCCCGCCTTTTTTGGCGGGTTACGTGGGCTGGCCCGGCGGGTTTAGGCTCATTTGTCACCCCTAGGTTGAATCATGTATTGATGTGTATATTGTGTCAAATTGTTGTGAAATAGTTGGGTTGATGATTAATGGCATGAGAAAAAATGATGTGGTGAATAATGCAAGTTTGTGATGTTGGATGATGTATATATGTATATGTATAGGAATTGATGGTTTTGTTTGGATAGAATGAATAATTTGTAATGAATTTGAAAATGAAACTGTTTTGAGCTTGACCTAGCAAGGTTCATGTTGGTTTACCACTTGCCCAGCGTCGAGATGTTTGTGGGGTTCGTGGTGGTTTATTGCCCACATATTTTTAAATGAAAATGCTTTGTGGGGTTCATGGTGGTGTACGCCCACATGTTTTTAAAGAGAATGTAATGTGGGGTTCGTGGTGGTTTACCGCTCATGTGTGTGTGTTGTTTCCCAATTGAAGATCTTGCGAGGTTCGTGGTGGTGTATCGCTCGCAATGGTGGGGTTCGTGGTGGTGTACCTCCCGCCAGGTGGGGTTCGTGGTGCTGTACCGCCCACTGGTTTTCAAGAGGATGATATCTGGGTTAGCTACCGGATGTGTTGGGTTCTGGCAAAGAAACCGACATATGAGCTCACGGCCAGTAGAAAAGGCATGCATCATATGCATTTGAGTGGCTTGTTTGGTTTTGCCTTCTTGGGTTGCGTAATTGATATTCATGCTTAACTGCTATATGTCCTATTTGTTGTAATTGTAAACTACTTGTATTTTCTCTGTATGCATTGTTTGTCTATGTATTGGTGTTTCAGAGGGTTGGAGAAAAGGCGGTGAACTTAGGGACTTAGGTTAGAACTGTAATAAAAACCAGGAATCCTTAAACTTAGATACTCTCCTTAATTTATGGTTTTAGATTTCATTTTTAGGTTTGAATCTTTTGTTTGAAGTTCTAGGATCGCCTTCGGCTTTTTCGAGACCTTATATGTTAGTTATGTAGGCACTGTTACCATACTGAGAACCTCTAGTTCTCATCCCATACGATATTTGTGTTTTTCAGATGCAGGACGTAAGGCACGTCACTGAGGCATTTTGGAAGTCTCTGAGGCAAAGGACTCTAGCTATTTGGGATTTTATTTTGGTTTCTGATATGTGTGTAGATACTTTATATCTCCATTGTATATCATGTTTTATCCCTCATAGAGGTACATTTGGAGAAACAGGTTCTATAAATCGTATGTTGGGCATTTTGGGTTTATTTTATATATATGTATATATGCTATGGCCGATTTTTAACTTCGCGAGACGAGTCAGAAGCCATGTTATCTGTATTTTGGAACTCTTCTTTATGTATTTATGTGTTGTTTTACTCTTATCCTACCCGGTTTACGCTTGTCGCTTACATGAGTGATGCGCTTTTCTAATTAACGCTTTTGTTTAATCTTTCCTTCAAAGGCTTCTCGGTATAAACTCCTTTCAATTATTATTATATATATTTTTACTTTTAGATGTCATAATACATTGCCACCTCAGTTTTATGACTTAAGCATAAGACTCTGTGTGGTTAGGTGTTACATTATGGCATCAGAGCAGCTCGTTCCCGTAAAGCCTAGAGAATGGACTAACTATGCTTCTGAGCATACTTTGGCTGTGTGTACATGCTATTTAGGATGTCTGCTTGACATATATAGCATAAATGCTCATGAGCATACTTTTGGAGATTCGAAGCACTAGACTTGAGATATTAAGACTGATCACCTTAATATCACTTGTTCGGTGTGGACAAGACCCAAAGGGCGTCTCGTGAACGCAAGCGAGGTGATACGGCAAATTTCAGGGTTACACTGGAGAGGATAGCCATGTTTATGCAAGCTACTACTGTTAGGTTGGGACAACAAACTAGAAACATTGAAGGAAGCAATAATAGACTTGGTGGTGAAAGTAACCAAGGGATTAGAACTCGTACAACAGAAGTAGTGGCCAACGACGTACAGCAACAATAACTTGCCGATGTACACAAATAAAGACACCACAACGGTCAATGGTAGGTCACCATGAACCAATTAACAACAGCAACCAAGTGAAGGCAAACTCTGCTATTGTATCAATTCAAACTCGATCGTTAACACCTCAATAAGTTGATCTTTAAAAGCTTAAACTGAATTGAAATTTGACACATTTGACTCATTGGTTGGTAAGCTGATTTGGTTACAAAACAATAACAAAAATCTATAATCTATTACGTGTAATGACTCGCTATTAGTTTACTTATAGTCATTCCGTAATGTTACTAGATGAAAATTTGAATAGTGTGTCGATTCTCTACGCAGTGTAAACAGTGAGATTTTGGGCACTAGAGGATTCCAACACAGGAGTTAAAAATTCTGAAATTTTAGTCTCGTACTAAAACAGCACACTGGCTCAAACTTAAATAAAATTACACCATGGCTACAAGGTTTCCCCCAATTCAAAGATTATATTTGAGTGAATATGCCTCAGTTCTCAGCAGTCACACCACCCACATCTGTCAGCAAACTAAATTACATATTCTGCTAACAAATTTACAAATTAAGGGGGGATTGGGATATAACACACAACATAGGAATGGAAAATAATAATAAAGAAAATTATTTACACACATTTACGAAGATCATATTATTTGACAAAGCCTCCAATGAATACGCATGATTACTCCCAGTCAGGTGCAGCTCTTCTAACATGGAGGCTAATGAATGAGTTGCATAGACTATCAGCAATTCAGCAGAAATGCACCTTACCAGTATGTTTCAGATTTATTCACAGCGGCAATGAAGCGTAGTAACAGGATTTAATTACCCAACAACCAAACTGTCTCATTGGCTGAGGCATTGCATGATCATCCAACAGCAAGAAATAAGCATGGCTTTCCTTAGACATGTATCATGCACTCTTCTGAGCTGGAGACAACCAATGAAATCAAGAGAAGGGGGGTGAGGGACAACAACTGTAGATTCATCTTGCTTGAGTGTTTTCATCAGCATAGATACAGACACATGCATCTGCAGTACCAGCAGCAAGCAAGACTTGGTATGGGTGGAAATTAAGGCAGCTGACAGACCCAATTTTCTGAGCCATAAGGGTAGGACTGGATAGTATCGAATAGTGCCTAGTTGATCTCCTTCAAGGCTGAAAACTTTAATAAGTTGCTTGGCTGAGCCACTGGCAATGATTGGAGCGTGTCTATGTACAGCTAAAGCTGTGAGTGAGCCCCGGTGAGCTTCAATGGTAAGATAGGCGCTACTATGATTTCTTATATCAAGGAATTGAATATCTCCAGCCTGAGAAGCACTAACAATCTAAAGAGGAACACAAATACAACATAATTTCATCATCCTTTTCATATCAAATCCATAGATTGTTATTGAATTCCTACCAAGACGGACAACATTATATGAAAAAGCAAGCAAAAATTAGTAAAGATGATCTTACCTTTCCTGGGTCTAGTCCAGGTTGAAAGCCAATCCCCACCACCTTTTCAACTCTCTGTGTATGTGGCCGTAATCCACAGATAAGCCTAAGAAGCAACATTGTCAGTAGCCATAGTTAGAAAAACAGTAGCCATTAGTCAGATTTATGCAAGATTGCAGTGATTATATAGCTGATAAATGACAATGCTGCTCAATTCAGTTTCATCAACTAAGCAGATCAAAACTTGGAAGAAATTCACCAGAGATGCATACATTTCAGGTGTCCTGATGTCATAAAGTCTAACAGAACCATCTACAAAACCAGCCGCCAACTGTCCCCCATGAACTTGAGATGCAGCCTGAAATATAAGTAATAATACATATATCAGGAGAGAAAATCACTTTTAAGGAGCTCATATCTACATCTCTATCAATAGAATGGATAAAACAAATACAATCGGGAAGGCAAACCCCATCAAAAAGTTCAAAGAACCAGACGCAGAGCCAACTGAGCAATTTATATAAGCATTCAACTCAGATCTTTCTATGCCACCTCTAAAACCATAAACAGCTAGAGAATGAAAAATATATAATAATTAATAAATGATGTGAGAGCATACAACAAAAATTCCAAGGTTATTAGTTTTTCATAGACCATCAATCATTAAACATACCATATCAAATCCACTCCCAAAAGTCAGAAATGTTTAATGAAAAAATGATTACCCTGAGACAATCAGTTCGTAACTGTCACCCATAATAGCCAGTTAGCCATGCATGCAAAGACAAAAGTATGACATCAGAGATTGGGAGGGAGAATTCAACTATAGAGACAGTAAACATGAGGTCAACTGCATAAAGGTAATTTGAATAAGGCCTAGTTTAAAAAAAAAAAAAAAAGCTTAATATTTTTTGGAATAACAGCAGTACATATATTGGATCGTTGTTACCAGGAAAAAAATAAATAAATAATGAGCAGAGTTCAAAACATATAATTGCCATTCCCAACATAATAGAAAATTTTACCCCAGAATAACACTTGGTAATTCCTTAATAGGATAATCCATCGGCTTAGTTGGCATGCCAAAACTAACTTGACAACTAAATAGTTACCAAGGCAAACTAGACTATGCACTGAATGAGGCTTACCAATGCTGAGATACTGCAATCCGATGATGAAGGTATAGGATTAACAAGCTGTTCTTTATCAAGATCCCAGGCCAAAATAGATGATATCTCACCCGATGCATACTGGTAAAAATTTACATCAATGAATATAACTGACATCACAAGATAAAACAACTTGGAAGTATTATTTCAGGACAGGATGATCAAAGAATATACCAGATAACCACTCTGTTGTTGCCAATCAACAACTGCATTGACACTCCTGACACCAGGTTTATGACCATGAATTGAAGAGAACGCAGTTACAAGTTTCTGTTTGCCTTTCAGAGTATAATCCTTCCAGATCCGAATGTTTCCATCAGCTGTCATGAGATTGACCTAAAATTTAATATTCTGCCAATAATTTAAGAAGGTATCATGGCAAACTGTAGAGAAAATTACATGAAGCAGCAAGAAGTAAGCTATCATCCAGCTCATTCATTAGGCAGAGCTTAGAGATTCCCTTGTCTGGAAAGTCATGGTTGTCGAAACTGTTTAGTAGTGTTGCCTCTTCATGGTTCCATATTCTGTGAAATAAACCAAAAACAAAAGAAAGTCAAAAATAAAATTCAAATTTTCATAATATGATGACTAACAAAAAAATCATGAAAACCACATAAATATTGTCCTGAGTGCTGACAAACAAACTAAAACACTCTTAATGCCTGTAAAATAATGTTAACACTTTTTGTTGTTTAGTTGCCCAAGTCTCTATTTATAAACATCAGTTGGTATTTATGAGGTCTACTCGCCATAAAGCTAAACAGACATCTGGAAATATTTACTCTTACCAACTCCCTACTGCTACAATCCTTAGTTCTGTAAATAAATTAACCTAACTCCCAACATTTCCTATGCAGAAAAATCTATCTTGCTCATCTAAAGTCATCCCCAGCTTCTTAATACTCTTATTACTCTCCACATAACTAATAACAGTACTAAAACACACTGCATACCTAATTCGTTCATTCTCATCAGCAGCTATCACAACAGGAGAAAAAGGTTGCATCAACACCGTTTGTGTGCCTCTTGTGTCCCATTTAGCTATTGGATTTGTTAGCCTGCTAACAGCTGACAACATAAAATGGCATGAAGTTCTTATTAACCAGAATATATGAAGAACGTGTACCAAAAGAAAATCATATTAAAATAAATAAATAATCGGAAGAAAGAGAACAAACCAGAGTGCTGGCATTTTGTGATGTGCTCCAATGCAAATTTTTCTCTCTCTTCTCTTCCAGCTATTATGGCTTCACTGTCATCTCCAGCCATTAACAGCGGTTTGGAGAAGTGCCCACAACTCCAATTATATATAATTGACTGTGGAAGAAAGCTGCGATCCGATGTACCAGTAGCCCCACCAGAACCTAAAAGAGGATCAGCTAAACCTGAGTCTGGAGAATTCATCAGATGGGGCCTAAATTCCAATGAACATACTCTACGGATTCCTGATAAGTAATTTAGACGAGGTGGGCTAACTGGAGGAGTTCTGAAGGTTAGAGGGGAGTGACCTGCCAAAGATGCATTCAATAATAAACAAACAAGTCGAAACATACTTTAGTGGGAATTATCACAAAATTCAAATTGGTGAACATTACTGAACTGCTTTTACAATTAACCTACATGATTAACATTAATAATCAAATTAAACAGAAAGGAAGATTACCTCCATTCATATCAAACCAAGAAGAGGAACGAGCCAATCCTGTAGCTTCACCAGTAGACTTAAATGGCTTTGCCACCACTTGTTCAATACCTATTATGGAAAGTACCCGTCGACCAAGGTTTGCAATCCGCGGAGATGGATCTTTTGCTAAGGTACACATAGCATGAACACATTGTGAATACAATGCATTGTCCAAGGGTTTTTGGCCACCATGGTTAACAACTCCATTGCTAAAACCATCATTCAGTATTCCTGAATCAGAATGATGAGATGAATCATCAGACAATGGGGACCCATGCATTATTCCAGAACCAGTGAGAGGACTGCTAGAAGAGCCACGCCCATCTCGAACCACTGAAGAATTATCATTTCCAACCCTCAAAGGACCAATTTGAGATGAAACAATACTTCCACGAGGCACATGTTGGTTCTGGGTAGGATATCCACTAATTGAATCTTTTATGTTGGCCAATGAAGGTATCGAATTCAGGAAAGAATTAGTCTGTGGTTTCCAGTATGCAGCAGCAATAGATTTCAGGTGCTTGTTATGGCCAAATGCGAAGCGAGCTAATGCTGACAGTTGAGAGAGCAAAAAAAAAAAAAGTTAGATATCTTGACTGACCCAACCATATATATTGATTTCTTTTATTTTTTTTCCCCCTTTTTTGTGTGTTTTTCGGGTGGGGGGAGATGAAATTCCAGGATTTTGTTTGAAATATCAACGTGAATTCAGATGTTTATTCACCTACCCGCAGCTACCTCTGCCCTCACCAATGGACTCCCATCTGATGCAACACTCAACAGACTCTTCACTATACTAACTTCAGCCCTAAATTTGTCATCATCATCACATTCTCCATCTCCTACAACACCCCTACATGAATCAAATCCCACATTGAGAAGGGTGCCAAGTGCAAAAACAGCAGATGCCCTAACCTGAGGAACAAGAGAAAACCATGACTTGGTTATTTAATTAAAATATACAAAGATATAGTCATCCCATAAATAGAAACAGAGCTAACAGTTACGGTAGTAGACCTCTGGCTGGGGTTCAGACAGTAGAGGAGCAAATACAATAGTAGCACCATGCAGCAAACCCATCGTCTGTGCCTCCGTAAAGTCTTCCCACAATTTCCCCAAACACAGGCAAAGCCACTGAAGGAGAAGGGGTTCAGTTTGTGAATCATTAGGAGATGAAGAACTCTGAAGATGCTCTAAGCAGACATGGATCAAGCCAGCTTCAATACAAGCTTCTTGACCTCGTCGATGACCGTCCACAATAACAGCCAAAACAAAAGCAGCCATCGCACGTTGCTCTGGATATGCTTCAATGCTATCAAGAAACTTAATAAAATAGTTATGACCTCCATCCTTTACTAAATCAACCTGGCATGACTGCAACCCAACAATAGATCATTATCCCTGAATGATAGACATGCGACAACTAGAGCTCTAACAGTAAATTGAGGTTGAAAACAAGAGATATACTAGAATTTCAGAACAAAACAGATAGATTTGTAATATTAACAATTACCCAGGTACTTTTTTCGTTTTGGTCAAATAAGGTATTTATGAGTATTTAAGAATTGTTTATGTACAAGAAGATTTGTAATATTAACAAGATTGGAATATAGGGATCTCTTTCGATAGGGTATTGAATAATAGTACAACTAATAATATAGGCTATATAGTTCCCATATCTCTGTTTGCTCTTTTCATTATCTTCTACTTTTGTCTAGAGCCATATATAAGGCAATAAGTACATAAAAATAACATTGTTTATGATAAAAAGCCCCAAATTTCAACAGAAGTGACATAATAAGCGAAACTCGCCTACCAACTCATGCATAACAGAGCAAGTGCATATTTTTATGATAAAAATAATTTTAAAAAAATGGCATTCACTTGAAGATGACAACCCATCTCCTCCAAAAGTACCTTGTCAAGTGCCAGAATCTTTGTCCATATGAATACGAGAATTTGGCGTAGTTCTGGTGTTGTTGTTTGTAACAGCTTTAAAACATAAGGAAATATTCCAACAGACAATGCCTTCATATAATAAAATTGATATCATGTCAGAATATGATTTTTGTTTAGAAATAGGAACAACTAAGAGCTGATGAATTGAGAAAAACATTACCAGATCTACAGCCCATGGCCCCATATCAAGGAACCTTCCAAGGAGTACTAAAGCACGAAATCGATGGCTTTGACTAAGTAAAACCTGAAATCAGAACATAGCTACTTAAAGACAAAGAATGACCACTGAACACCATCAACAAAGAGCACTTAAGTTCTATCCACATATATTTGACAATTGACATCGAATTTCCAATGGCTGAATCAAAACCTAGAATTATCATATGTTGTTTGCATTGGAATTACCAGTAAGTAGCTTAATGTTTAACCTAGGATTTAAACATGATGACGAGGCACTTAATCTGTAAGGAAATTTTGCTAAAGAACTAGATTCTCACAAGTACATATGTTTGCCAAATTTCCATCAGAATATAATGGTCAACCAAATTAAATAATTTCAGTCAATTATAATCTCTTTCTATCTTACCCACCACAACCCACTTAAGGAACAGGGCCTGACAGCTGATTTGCAAAAATCATGCAACCTACATAACAAAAGTATCAGGAACCAATCTGATGGTTCCAATTGTAACAAAAATCAAGACATGTGACACACCTGAAGAACTATAGGCAACTGCTCTGGTGGTTTCTTATGTTCAGAACCATGGTCAAGCCATACCTCAAATGCTGTCAACTGCTCACTGAAAAATGTGCTGGGCTGAAGAAGTCAACATGCTTCACAGGTAAGTTCCTCTTATACATAATCTTTAGTATCAGTGTATTATTAACAAGGATTTTCAAACAACAATACCAGAACCAATTCCTTTATTATAATCAATTTCTTAAAGAAACTTCGTATTAGCCATATAAGAAAAGACCTGCATACCTGGAATTCGGCATTAGGATTGCCAACTAACGAGGGAAGTTGCGAGAGGCAGAGCTCAGCGGCCATGTCCCATGCATCCCTGCAGTGTAGGAAAACAACACCAATTGATGATAGATGTTACCACCTATTTTAAAATCATAATAATAATCACCAACAATACCACATATGATGTTGATGGGTTGGGGGCAAATTTGGGTGAGACACAGGAGAACAATTTGCAGATCGCATAATTCTCTCAGCAAGTAGAAAATTTCGAAAGAGACTTGCAACAAGCAAATCCTGTCTGAACAGTCTTTGAAAAAGATCTGTAGCATAAAATCAAACATCAGTTAATTGATACCAAATAAAATTGCTTGCTAAACGAATCAAAAAGATACAGCTCGGCAATTTCAAGTCCAGTAACCTACCATGAGAAAGAACATTCCAGGCAATTGTGTCAGTTACTGCCGTAAAGATCCAGTTCAATTCACCTAAAAGTGTCTTTCGATCATTGGGACGGCCAGGGATCTGATCTATAAGTGAGTAATCAAGTGACCCACGAAGTAATGAACGTGTGCAAAACCTGGAAACAAGGTACACCACAGAAATTACTAAAGGCCAGTTTACTAAGAAATATACACTTATCACTGCTCAGAATAATACGAAATAAAGACTTTTACTATAAGGAAGCAGAATCAAACATAAAATCAACCGGGAAAAAGGAAACCATATTTATCACAATGGTCACTTTCTAACACCATGGCTGCCGTAAACATGTAGTCCGGATCAGGTAATCAGTTCACCGGCAAAAATACCATCAAGTAATCAATCATGTTTTTTAAAAAGTTAATAATAACAATGTATTCTTTTTTAATTAAAGAAAATGACAATAATGATTGTGCAACCATGAAACATCCATAAAGCCACTATAAAAATGAACATGGTAGGTTAGTAAGGGAATGAAGGAGGGATCAATATGGGAGGTGTACAAACTAGAAAGATTAGGCAAACCAATGTATTATTTAAAAGCCCATGCATAATGTGTTTACGTATATATTATACACTATACATTATATCTTAAATATCAAACAATTTAAAGATGAAAAACTAAGCAGGAATTAATGAGAGAAGCTTCACCATCGTAATGCCATCTTTATAGGTGTTGTAAGGCAAGATGTAAACACATCAGCTGGGAACTCTGCACTTTGAGGCAAAGTCTCATGCGATTCACATGCTGCAAGCAGAATGCAATCCCTTGTGGACCCAGAGGAATTAGAAGCACTCCATTCATGTAGCTAACAAACAAGCAGTCCAGCATCCACAATTTAGCAGTCCAGATTACAAAATGTCAAATAATTTTCCTTATATTGGCAACTTTCTTTATACCGTAATTAAACATCATTTTAAGTGCAATGTAAATACCTCAATGAAGGAATTAACTATCAACCCAGCAGCAGAGCAATCAAAAACATAAATTGATGGGGTCTTCAGCCAGGAATCAAGGTCACTGATGGGTAAAGGGATATACTGTGTATAACTCTGCAATATTTTTATTAACAATGAGAATAAGAATGTCATGAAGTTCTTTCATTACTATGATTCAATAGTATATTAAAGGCTTTTTAACTATTTTGAACCTACATATAGCAGTCAGGGAATTAAGCTAATCAATATTCTCTGACAAATAATAATTTAGATCCTGTTGGGACCAATTTAACTATTTTAAACCTATAGTATAGCAGTCAGGGAGTTAAGCTAATCAATATTCTCTGATAAATAAAAATTTAGATCCTGTTTGGGCCAATTATCAGAGTAAAATTGGTCTTGCTGATAATTATTGCCACCAATGGTACTTACATCTCTTCCTACCCCTCACAGTTATGTTCTTTTTATCAAATTATCTGAGGAAACTAAGATGCATAACTAGTACAGAGATTGAAATTTGTTAGAAACAAACAAAATATAATATCTGTAGATATCAACAGTATCAGTTATGATTTGATATTCATATTTACCTTTATTTTATGATTATTTCCTTATTTGATTAGGATTAGGGTTCCCCAATTACTATAGATAGGAACAATGTCTTACCTCTTGTAGGATATAACACACCAAGAAAAAACCATATCTTCACTCTTCTATCTCCTATCTAATATCCACACTGTTAATATGGTATAAAAGCCTATCCTAAGGTTGTTAATGAGTCATCTATAGATATCTAGTCCTACAAAATTCATGCTCTAAATGTCTAGTCATGGGCTTGAATACATCCTGCCGAGAGCTATGGCTATAATAGGCTTTCTAAGACAAGGCAAGTTTCACCTAATATGGCATCAAGGCAGTATACCAATACCATCCTCTAGGACATGTGACATTACTTTTCTTTACCAAGTTCATATAATTTGGAGTATTGTTATTCCTTCTATTATAAAGAACTACTATTCACTACCAACTTTTCTCCATCAGCCACTTTCACAATCATTGGCTAACTTCTACAACATTGTTTCCAACGACCAATCTCACCAACAAAACCACCTCTTGCACGACCCTTTTCCAGGAAAATCATATCTTTGTTTGGTCTCTACACATTACATAGATGTTACAAGCGTTCCGTCATGTTCTCCAACCGCGCTGCTTCGGCCAACCACGGCAGCACATCCTGCATAATCTTAGAACAACGCTTGCGTTGTTGAACGAGCCTCGGTCTCCTAGATGTATCTTCAATCTGGATGCTGCTCCAGTGATTGGTTTTCATGTTACCATTTTCAACCCTGTTTTCAAAGACCAGTGGTTTTATATGTTTGTGACTAGTTCTGCACTTCCAAAGATGTTTGATGATTAAACCTCTTGATTGTTTTCGGCTAACTATATTGTTAGTCCTATTGGTCCTTAAAGTGTTCATGTCATCACTCCAGCAATCTCTCATCAACATACTGTCTTTTGGCAGTCCCAACTAGCCTCATTTCATCTTCAACAACTCTAGCCTATTCTCCATCGTATTTTATATCATTAAGGGTCAAATTGTAACAATCTTAAAGCTTAATGAACTTTAGTTTGAGGAGTGCTAGAAATTATCAAAGAATATTAGCGATGATCTCATACAATAGATTTTCATATTTACCTTTATTTCATGATTAAATCCTTATTTGATCAGGATTAGCATCTTGCCTATTGTAACAAACCATGTAATATCATATTAATACAATTCATATTAGTCACATCCTTTCTATTCTCTCTTCTTTCTCTTCTATCTAAAGCCCACAATAATAATACCAACAACTAAGCCTTGTCCTACCATGTGGTGTTGGCTACATAGATCAAATGAAACCTAATAACTTATCGTAGATTATTTCTATATATAAACCAATTATATTTGATTTATCACATGAATAGCTGACTTTAAGAACTAAATGGGAGATCACCTTATTGAAGACCCAAATTTCACCGTTAGCAGTTGGCTTTGGCACACCATGCCCATTGTAATGAAATAAAACTCTTTCTGACTTTGCATATCTACGACATGAAGTGCAAAGCTTCTTCACCTCATCCACTGTAGGATCAAGTTGATACTTGTAGCGAGCCTGTTAGCATGCCCACAAGGTTAACTAAAAATCAAATCCAAAAAGATAGTGTGAGGATGACAAGATTAAGATATTCAACCTTTGGTTGCCATCTTTCATATTGGCTGCTCAAATTTTTTCCAATTGACTCTAATGCCTTTTGCGGTGCCATAGAAAAAGGATCTGTTCAAATCAGAAAGGTAAACATTCAGAAAATGTCCAGCTTAAGAAATTTATCTGTCTCGTTAAGAGAGCTGCAACTAACTCAATTTTTATGCTGGGCATCAGAAAGTGTGATACCAGAAGTTGAATAAAATAATTACAAATATGAATTATAGAGTCAATCCATAGGAAATAAGTGCAGAGTACATAAGAATCTGCGTTATCACCCAAACTGCATTTACATTGGTTTGGAGTTTGGAGTATCAGCAATTAGAAATTTCGAACTTTAAGAAACAAGTAACATTTCAGGACATAATATAAGTGTATAACATTACTTTGAAGGGACTAACAGCTACTTCCCAACGTCAACTGAAAATAAAATTACAAAAATAAAAATAAAAAAAAGTCAAAAATATCAAATCAGGAAGTTATTTAGAGCACAAAAGTTCGCAAACCCTGGAAGACAATTTTTTGTAGCAAATGGGATCAAAGAGGAGGTAAGACAGAGACCTATCCAGCACTCCATTCTGGCACACGGAGATATCTTTATTACATCTGGTGGATCAACACTAATGTTTAAACATAATACTAGAGCTACACATCCAGTCTTCATCTGCACCACAAAATTAGGACTTAAATCAAAAGCATGCCTCACATTGAAACATAAAAATATGAAATGTCAACATCATTCAGAAGCAAGGAGACACTCTAGAAGAAACTTTATTCTAATTACAAGGAGAGAGAAGTTAAATATCAGTGCAGAAACCAAGGATAAAACAAGACCAAGAAAAAGAAACTTCTGTTGAAATGTTGACTACTACTTTCTTTTTTGTGTTTTTTTATTTTAAAAAATAAAAGAATTTCATTATGATAAGAAAGAGAAGATACGGTGAATTGGAGGCAAAGACTTCCTCCGAACCAAAAGGAAACAAAGAAAGCCAATTAGTGAACTGTGCCTTTCCAATCTCTCAACATGTCTGAGAGGGCAAGTCCTCTGAAGAGACCATATGCTTTACACCATAGAGATGCATGATGACAAATTCTATCCAATACAACAAATCCCCCTGAAATTCTATCATTAAAAGTGTGTGAATTGTGCTCCAGAGAAATAATCCAGATACTGGCATTCAGTCATTTTCTCATTTTCTCATTGCCAGAGAAAGAATTATGATCCTAAAGAAATAAAAGGAAACCATTTTCTCATTGCCTCGGCTGAGAAAATTGCTTCAATCATGCAATTCCAGACAGATTTACCAAATCTAGGTTCGGTAAAATAGGAACACCAGAAGTGTCACTATGATGTTCATTCAGAGTTAGTTAGTGAAGCTTCGTCAATACACATATTGCGTTCTTAGTATTATCATCATTTCCCAGATCATTTTAATTCGAAATCCACCAAACTATCACACACTCTAGAGAATAAAACAAGAAGTTGATAACCATTCATATATTTAAATTTTAAAAACAAAAAGGTACAACGCTCTAGAGCTCTATTTATATATGCCACTTTGAACTTCACTTTCTGTACCTTAGATGATCCAAACACTTCTTTGACAAAAATCGCATACATTCACAAAGTCTATTACATCCACACAAATACCATCCGTCTAAGAAAGGAAAAAACTTCGAACTTTCTAATACATATTGCACGTGACCCTAAATTAACACTACTTTCATTCATATCCAAATTATCATTGTCAAATTGTTAAATCGCCAATCCACCACAGCATAACGCAGAAAACAATGGAAAAAGAACACAAATAAAAGGAACAACAACAAATTGCAATTTGCAACCACTGCATACTGAACTCCAAATTTAAAATTAAAGAAAATGCAAGCTTACTCTGTCTTTGGGCCGCCATTTCGACACAAGGCCACTCTCCGACGGTCCAACGGGGACGGCAGCCTCAAAGGCCTCATGCCGGAGCTCGCAGAGGACGACAGTCTGCGGCAAGTACGCCAAGCTAGTGGCAGCGGCGTTACCGCCGTAGCTGGCACTGGTGCTGGTGGTGGCAGTAGCAGTTCCCGACTCGGAATCCCTACGCTGAGAAGCGAAATCGGTGTCTTCATATGCGGCAGCGGCGGCGACGGATGAAGAGGAGGCGGCGCAATCGTCGGCGAGGTGGTTGGGGAGGAGTAGGACGGGGGATTGGGAAAAGCGAGAGGCCATTGAATCTCCCAATGCCATCCAAATCTCGAGAGAGCTCAGAAGCGATCATTCATTTCGTTTCAGTGTGAAAATGAAGGGATCCGAAGAGGGGAATAAAGAAACAAAAAAACCCTAGGGTTTTTGAGCTGAATAGAAATAATAAGAAGAATATGAAAAAGAAAAAGAAGAAGACGATGATTAAGATGACGATGATGATGGTTGGGATGGTGATGATGAAGGTGGTGCTGTGGGGTTGTGTTAGGGGAAGCAATACCATAAAACAGTGGCGGCACTCTTTTCTTTGTTTCTGGGTCTCGCGACTAGGGGAACGGTAATGGTAAGGATTTTTTTAAATAAATATAAAAATCTATTATTTACAAAAATATGTAATTTGTAGTTTTTTTTTTTTTTTATCGATTTGCATTTTATATTATTTAGCTTGTTTATGCTTTGTACTATAAAAAAGATAAGACATGATACGACACAGTGGTATGATGTTGGCACACATAGTGTGTAATGTGATATTTCGTTTATAATGTAAATAAGATATACGCGATCTTATTTTAAGTAAGAAGCGCACTTATATATTGAACTTGTAACCGTGCCTTTTGAAGTCACTTTTCATCTATTTTTTTCTATTTTTCTCCTACTTTTAGTCTTTTTTAATCATATTATCGAAGTATTCGGAGATTAAGGGACGCGCAGATGCACGAGAAGAGGACATCAATCGTCTGAACGCGACATAGCATATTGCTAGAGCAATCAACTTCCATGTTAATATTGTTATTTTCATGTTTAAGTTAAATAAGCATATATTATAGTAATGGTTAGGGTACTTCTATAAATATAGTATATATTAGGTGGTAGAATGTAAGTAAGTGTTAATGAATAGGGTTTGGTTTAACTTATTAGGCAAATTATTTTTTAAGTAAATGTTTATTGCATTTTGTTATTTATTTAATTTTATTTCTATATTTTTAATTTTAATTTTGATAATTTGGTAGATATCTTTTTCGAAAAATCTCTACATACAAGTCTTTTAATTATATAAGTCTTACAAGTTCTCAACATCTCTTATCCCTAAAACACGCTTCTTATGGCACGTATGTTTCACGCGCCTCCTTAACAGATTTTTCAATCACTCAACGCGCGAATATATAACTTCCTTTTTCGAAAGGATTTCGTTTTCTTTTTCGAATTTCTTCTGCGTTTTCTTGCCTTCTCTCTTCGATCTCTTTCGAGCATTTCTCTCTGCCTTCTTCTTCGTGTTTTACGTTCGTTTCTCTCTGCTTCTTCTTCTTCTTCATTTACGTGCTTCAGATTTTTCGTTTCATTTTGCGTTTATCCATTATTTTTTGACATCAAGCTGTGAAATCGTTTTTGAAGATAATGGATGATTCAACTTCAGATTCTCAGCTGAACCAGAGCGAAGTGGATTTTGAAACTGAATCCAATCAAGTCACTGAGGTGTGATTTAGTTTTAGTTAGTAATTGGCGGGGTAAGGGCGGTGGTTCGTCCCGCTTGCGCTTAGATGTGAGGTCGGAGGTAATAGATCCCGCTCACATCCCTTCGGATCATCAGAGCGTGCAGGCGCAAAATCCTGTACAGTGATCCGAGCACTATATATCGGGGGTTCCCACATCATGAATCTGAAGGGCAACATCTCCATGGAGATGTGTCGGGTTGACAGTTGAACCGACAATGTGATATCATAGCCAGTAGTGCAGGCATTCATCATATGCATTTTCTACCTGTTTGTGTGCTTTGCCGACTTGATATTGTTTCTCCCTATCTGTTAAACATGTCTAATTGCTACTTGTATTAATTGATGTATATGCCTCTACTTGTGTTTTACTTGTATTGTATATACTTGTGCTTTGCTGGAGTTGAGGGGGTTCGAAAGGCGGTGGCGATGGGGTCGCATGGCAGATCGGTTGGTGAAGGCTGTGGGACAGCGGTGTTTGATTAGAGTAGAAATTTCCTAAGATAGATTACCCTGTTATGGAGTTATGGCTTAAGGTGTATTAAGGAATTACATATTATGCTTATTTGTTTTAGAATGCTTTAAGCTTGAATCTTGTGATGGATAAGGAGTCTAGGATTGCCTTTGGTGTCCCGGGGTCTTATATCCTACATCACTGGGAACTGTTATCATACTGAGAACCTCCGGTTCTCATACCATATTTCTGTTGTGTTTTTCAGATGCAGGTTGCAACCCACCTCGGTGAGTTGTCTGATTGGTGACAAGAGCGAAAAATCTGGATATCTTTTGGAGTGCTTTTGATTTATTATATATATATGTCTCTCACTTTTGTATTTTGATTTGGCCTAGAGGCTTGTATTGAGAGAACAAAACTTGTATAAGCTGTTTTTACTATCTGGTTTCATACATGGTCTGTATATGGCTAGCCGACTTAAACTCCGTGAGTCATGGCTAGCGCCTCATGATATTATAATATTATACTATGACGTTTTGTTATTCTATACTTGTTTTCTTATGCTTTAAGTCAGTAGCTTCGTTAGTACGTTTTGCGCTTTTGAAATCCATATTTTGAGCTATATTCTTCATCAGGCTTCTAGATATTACTAATTCCTTCTATATAATATATGTAAAAGCTTAGAACTGTCGTAACCTTTGATTAACCTTTGCTTTACGACGTGAGGTAAGGCTTAGGCTAATTAGGGTGTTACATTTAGTGGTATCAGAGTGGTTAATCCTCGTGAGCCTGAGGGATGAATCGATTGTGCTTCATTGCATACTTTGTGTGTCTTTTCTTTGATGCTATTAGGTTTGTCTATTTTGCATAGCATGCTTGTTTGTGAGTGCCTGTTTGGTATAAATTGAAGCACTAGACTTTTGATATTGATACTGATCACCTTAATATCGATTGTTTGGTGTAGACAGAAATCCTACATGGCTACTCGCGGACGAGGTCGAGCACGTTCACGTGAGAGTAGGAACGAGCAACCGGCAGACAACCATGCCAAATTCATGGCGGCGATGGCGAATCTTGCCAACACTATGGAGGCAAATGCTGCTGCAACTCTGGCCGGGAACGGCAATGGAAACGGGAACGGCAACGGAAATGGGAACGGCGAAGGGAATGCTCATGTTAACATTGAGGGAAACGGAGATAACACGGAGGACATTCCGATGACTTTGGAAACTTTCCTCAAAGTTTATCCGCCAACATTTCGAGGATCAACTAATCCTACTGAAGCGGACCACTGGTTCCAGGCCATGGAGCGTGCTTTACAGGCGCAGCATGTTCCATACAATCAATATGTAGAGTTTTCCGCTTATCAGCTTGCGGGAGAGGCCCAGCCTTGGTGGCAAGCAGAATGTCGCTTGCTACAGCTATAGAACGCTGAGGTCCCATGGGATGTGTTCCGAATGGCCTTTTACAATAAGTACTTCCCTGAGTCTGCAAGGGAAGCGAAGGAGATAGAGCTAATGTAGCTGAAGCAAGGTTCCATGTCTGTAGCTGAGTACACCAACAAGTTCGAAGAGTTTTGTAGGTTTTCTCGGGTGTGTCAGGGTGACCCAGAGACTTTCGAGAGCTGGAGGTGTATTAAGTATCAGAGGGGTTTAAAGGATAGCATTATGACTACTGTGACTCCTATAGAGATCCGTGTCTTCTCCGACTTGGTGAACAAGGCAAGGGTGGTGGAAGAATATGCTAAGACAGTGGCTGCGTCCAAGGACACTCATGGAGGAGGTAGTAGCAAAGGGCGTGGCAAATATTACCATCCAAGGGGTCAAAGCTTCAAGAGAGGAGGATATGTGATAATGAGAATAATTGTATGGTTCGGAATCGATCAAAACAGACATCAATTCATCGGTAGCATAGTCCAAACCAACAATGAATTCTCAAGATCAAATAATAAATTCAAATAAAATATAAACCAAGAGTAATTAAACCTCGGGTCGTCTTCCCTAGGAGTTGCAATGAAATGTACAATTATTGGCTATGAAGGAGAGAGCATGGGGGATTGGGAATGCAAGCAAGAGAGCAAGGGAATGTAAATAGCAAGAAATTAAATGATCATGCAAGGAATTAAAAGAAAGCAAATAAACATGCAAGGAATGTAAATGGCAACTCTTAGCAAGAATTGGGGAGTTTAGGATTCCTATCCGAGTTATGGACCACAAACATGGCAATTGTGTGGAATCAATCCAAACTAGTCAATCTTCCTTGAGAATTAGTCAAAAGAGTGTAATTGTCTCAATCCATAAGTCCTAGTCAACTCACTAATTACTTAGTGAAAGACTAGAGTTAATGGAAACCAAACCAATTAACTATTCTCACACAATGCAGAATGGACATCCACAAGTCAATTCCACCCAAATACCCAATTTCTCAACCAAGAGTGTAAAAACTAAACATGCAGGAAATTAAACATCAAAGCAATTGAAGTCAAAGCAATTAAATGCAAGGAAAGAAAACTTAAAATGCAAGAAAACCTCTTGGCAAGTAATTGAGAGCTAAGGCTACCTATCCTAGTCATTGACCACAAACACATGATGATTATGAAGAGTTAATCCTACTTAGTCAACCTTATATCGAAGATAAGTCAAATAGACATAGTTAATTTCAATCCCTAAGTCCTATGTCAACACTAAGGGGTCACATAGAGTCAAGGGAAACCAAATCAACTAACTACTCTAATGTATCAACCAAGAATGGACATCAATGACTCAAGGAACACCAAAGTCAACAATTTCAAGCCAAGAGTGAAGAAAAAATAAGTGAAAACTAAGCCAAGAATTTTATCAAACACTTGGTGTGCATGAAAATAAAATAATATTAAAATGCAATAAAGTAGATTCTAAAGCTACCAAAACAAGAAAATGACAATGACAACTAAATAAAGCAATAAATGACATGAAAACATAAATTTGCATTAATTGGAATTAAAATAACAAAAGTGTTCATAACGTGAAAATTGCCATAAAAGAGAAAAGAACAAAAGAGATGAAGAAGATAAAGACAATAAAGCATAGAAATATAAATGAAACTACACTAAAGCAAGAATTAAAGTGCTAAAATTAAAAGAAAACTAAGCTAAAAACCCTAATTCTAGAGAGAGGGGGGAGCTTCTCTCTCTAGAAAACTAAGCTAAAACATGTAAAAATCTAAACCTAAGTGCTCCCCCTTCATCCTTATTCAATTTGGCCTTAAATAGCTTCAAAAAATGAGTTGGATTGGGTTTTGGGGGCCCAAAAATCGCTGCCAGTGAGTTGCAATTAATGAGGTCATGTGCAGGGACCTGTGCGGACGCACAGATGTGTGCGTCCGCACACATGCTGAATTCTGACTTGTGTGTATGCAAAAGTACCTGTGCATACACACACGTAGACTTATGTCCACTATAGCAAATTGCATATCATTTTGAAGCCCCGGACGTTAGCTTTCCAATGCCGCTAAAACCGCCTCATTTGGACCCTTGTAGCTCAAGTTATGACCAATTTAGTACAGAGAGGTCAGGGCTGGCAGTTTTTCAAATCCTTCATTTCTTGAATTCTTCCCTTTTGCATGCTCTTTTCCTCACTTCTTCAACCCATACTTGCCTTGGAAACCTGAAAATCACTTAACAAATACATCAAGGTACCAAATGGGATTAAAGTGAATAAAATTGACTAAATTAAGCACAAAAGAGCATGTTTTCACTTTCAAGCACAATTTAGGAAGAAATCTCAGAAGCATGCTATTTAGGTGAATAAATGTAGGTTTATGTGATGGAATCCACTAAAATCAAACCAAAATATATTGTAAAATATGGATTCATCAATATGCGCATCAAGGTCCAGGAGGCTTCAGAAAGAATGCTCATGATCAGTTTCAGCGTGGCAAGGGGAGAGGAAGTCAGAGTGGTTGCTTCAACTGTGGCTTGCCTGGTCATATTGCGAGGGATTACACTCGTGGGAAGAACCCGGATGTGAGTCAGAGTCCGCACCAGGGGTGAGTCTTTGCTGTGAATGCCAAGGATGCTTTCAAGGCGGACCCGTTGATGAGAGGTAATTGTTTATTTGGTGATAAGTCCTTAATTGCATTATACGATACTGGAGCATCGCATTCGTTTATCTTGTTTGCTAAAGTTGAAGAATTAGGCTTGAAAATGTCAGAGTTACTTTTTGATCTGCATGTGCATACCCCACATCAGACAGTTATGACTAGGTCAGGTTGTAGACAAGTAGGCTTCAAGCTTGAGGGTAGAGATTTTGTACATGATCTAATCTGTTTATCTATGGTTGGGTTGGAGATGATTTTGGGGTTTGATTGGTTGTCGAAGAATCGGGTTTTGTTGGATTGCTTTGAATGGACAATTTGGTTTATGTCGGAAGGAGAGAGTGGGGCAGTGATAACCACAGGATATTATCTGAACTCTGTAATAGTGCACTGTAGTGGAAAAGAGTGTCAGGGTTACATCTTATTAACTGCTAATGCTTCGGGTGATACCTAAGGCTTAGATCAGGTCCCAGTAGTTAGGGATTTTTCGGAGGTATTTTCGGAAGATATCCCTGAGTTCACTCCTCAAAGAGAGATCGAGTTTGCGATTGAATTGGTGCCGGGAGCCAGACCAGTGTCGATTGCACCGTATAGGATGGCTCCGAAAGAACTGGTCGAGCTAAAGGTTTAGTTGGAAGTGCTTCTGAACAAGAGGTTCATTCGACCGAGTGTGTTGCCGTGGGGAACACCAGTTTTATTAGTGAAGAAGAAGGATAGAGGAATGCGGCTGTGTGTGGATTACCGTTAGTTGAATAAAGTGACTGTGAAGAATAAGTACCCGCTGCCAAGGATAGATGACTTGATGGATCAACTGCAAGGAGTTGGAGTGTTTTCCAAAATTGATTTGAGATCCGGTTACCATCAGATAAGGGTAAAGGAGGACAATATCCCTAAGACCGCGTTTAGGACGTGCTATGGACACTACGAGTTTACTGTGATGTCTTTTGGGTTAATGAATGCACCTGCTGTCTTCATGGATTATATGAACAGAGTCTTTCGTCCATTTCTGGACAAGTTCATGGTGGTTTTCATAGACGACATCTTAGTTTACTCCAAGACGGAGAAGGAACATGAGGAGCATTTGAGGATTGTGTAGCAAATCCTAAAGGAGCAAAAGTTGTATGCTAAGTTGTCGAAGTGTGAGTTCTAGAAGGAGGAAGTAAAATTCCTAGGTCACGTGGTGAGTAGAGGAGGAATAGCAGTGGATCCTTCTAAGGTAGAAGCGGTGATGGAATGGGAAAGACCGACGACGGTGACGGAAGTTAGGAGTTTCTTGGGGTTAGCCGGATATTACTGGAGATTTATCGAAGGATTTTTCCAGATTGCGCTCCCAATGACCAAGTTGACAAGAAAAGAAGCGCCTTTTATTTGGACGTCGGAGTGTGAAGAGAGTTTTCAAACTTTGAAGCAGAGGTTAACTTCAGCACCTGTTTTGATCTTGCCGGAACCGCATGAACCGTTTGAAGTATATTGTGACGCTTCGTTGAAGGGTTTGGATTGCGTGTTGATGCAATACCAGAACGTGGTGGCTTACACATCGCGTCAGCTGAGACCGCATGAGGTGAATTACCTAACTCATGATTTGGAATTAGCGGCGATTGTGTTTGCACTGAAGATTTGGAGACATCACTTGTTTGGAGTAAGGTTTAGCATCTTCTCCAATCATAAGAGTCTCAAGTACATCTTTGATCAGAAGGAGCTAAATATGCGTCAGAGGAGGTGGATGGAATTGCTTAAGGATTACGACTTTGATCTGAGTTATCACCCTGGAAAGGCAAATGTGGTAGCAGACGCTTTGAGTCGGAAGTCCTTGACAATAGCTTGGATGAGAATCAAGGAAGAGGAGTTAGTGGATAAGTTTGTGGATCTGAAGCTGGATATTGGTGAGGTTGCTGGAAGAGCTTGTTTGAACCAGTTACAAATTTCAAGTATGTTTAAGATGGAAATCCAAAGGGCTCAACAAAATGAGCAAAAGCTTCAGCAATTGTTTCAACCAGTTGGTGACAAGAGACTTGGAGAATTCACCAAAGATGATGAGGGGTTGTGGAAGTATAAAGGGAGGATTTGTATACCGGATGTTGGGAGTTTAAGACAGGACTTATTGTTAGAAGCTTACAACAATGGGTTTTCTATTCATCCCAGAAGCACGAAGATGTATTATGACTTAAAGAAGATGTTCTGGTGGCCGGGGATAAAATGTGATGTAGGTACAGTGGTATCCAAGTGTTTAACTTGCCAGAAGGTAAAGATAGAGCACTAGAAACCGTTAGGAATGCTACAACCTCTTGAAATTCTTCAGTGGAAGTGGGAAGAAATTGCTATGGATTTTGTGACCAGTTTACCGAAGACCAGGTCAGGATTTGATGCGATTTGGGTGATCGTGGATCGTTTAACCAAATCCGCTCATCTCCTGCCTACTCAAGTGAACTGTCCTATGGAAGAGTTAGCAAGGTTATATATAAAGGAGATAGTAAGGTTGCATGGAGTGCCGTCAAGCATAGTGTCGGACCATGATCCCCGATTCACTTCAAGATTTTGGGGAGCTTTCCAAAGAGCCTTTGGTACGAAGCTATGTCCTAGTACGGCGTATCATCCACAAACTGATGGACAGTCGGAAAGGACTATTCAGACGTTGGAAGATATGCTAAGATCATGTGTTTTGGATCAACCTGGAAGTTGGGACCGATACATGCCATTGGTGGAGTTTGCGTACAACAACAGCTTTTATGCGAGCATTGGGATGGCTCCGTATGAGGCTTTGTATGGACGGAAGTGCCAGTCTCCACTTTGTTGGTATAAATCGAGCGAAGCAAGTGTATTGGGTCCAGAGGTGGTAGCAGAG
Source organism: Arachis ipaensis (assembly GCF_000816755.2). NCBI lineage: Eukaryota > Viridiplantae > Streptophyta > Magnoliopsida > Fabales > Fabaceae > Arachis > Arachis ipaensis. The sequence continues at coordinate 109,242,777 of NC_029788.2, forward strand.
ACTACAGAGAAGGTTAAGAAGATACGAGAGAAGATTTTGACTGCTCAGAGTTAACAGAAGAGTTATACAGATCAGAGGAGGAAACTGTTAGAGTTTGAAGTGGGGGAACATGTATTCCTGAGAGTTACCCCAACAATTGGGATTGGAAGAGCAATCAAGGCCAAGAAGTTGAATCCGAGGTATATAGGACCGTTTGAGATCCTAAAGCGATTCGGGCCAGTGGCGTATCAAGTGGCTTTGCCACCTCACCTATCTAACCTACATGACATGTTCCACGTGTCACAACTCCGTAAGTACACTTCGGATGCGGCTCATGTGTTGGAGCCTGAGACGGTCGAGTTGAGGGAAAACTTGACTTTCCAAGTGACACCGGTTAGAATTGACGACACTAGTGTAAAGAAGCTGCGAGGAAAAGAAGTTCAGTTGGTTAAAGTTGCTTGGAAGCGAGCAGGAGTTGAAGAGCATACTTGGGAATTGGAATCTTAGATGCGGAAGGATTATCTCGAGCTTTTCTCGGGTAATTCAAATTTTGAGGGTAAAATTTCTTATTTGGTGGGGAGAATGTAAGAATCCGCAATTAATCGAACCGATTAATTAAGTGGTTATATTGCCCAAACTTGATTCTGAAAAGTTAGAGTGAGAATTTGAGGTTTTAAACATCATTTTAAGACTCAGTGGGTCTTTTTGAGTCAGAAAATGTGTTTTCTGCAAAAAACCGTAAAAAACCGCAAACTGGCAGTTGAACCGGTTGAACCGGTTCAAGTCTGCCCGGTGCTGCGCGAGAAAAAGTAGAAACAGTCATAAACCTTAGAAAAATAGTAGAAATTAAAAACCGGGCGTTAATTTTAAAAGTCTGGCCCGAAGTTAGGCCAAACGGGCTAAAAATGCTAACGGGTTGGACCAGGCCTAAGTTGGGCCCAAGTCCAACATATATAAAGGTTCATTTAATGGACCCTAGCCTCATAAACACACACACTCTTCAGAATTTGAAAGAGGGAGAGACAAAGAGGTGGAACCTTAATCACCTCAATTATCTCAAGCTCATATCTTGAGTTCTAGAGCTCCGATTTGTGTGCCATCAGTGGCTACACGTTTCTTGAGAAGAGCTCTACAAAATCCATTCAAGAAACTCTAGAGGTAAGCTCAAAATCTCCCCAGTTCTTCCCTCCAAAATTTCGGGTACCTAGGGTTTTTTATGAAGTGAGTTTTTGTGATTTTTGGTGTTTAGGTTCACTCTAATCCTTGCTTGGCTTTGGGTTTTGCCATACAAATCTGGTGGGAGAGGTAAGAGACTTTGAACTCTTGTAAACCTTTGGTTTAAGTTGAGCCCTAGGTTGATTTTATGGTGATTTATATGTATATAGCTTGATTATTGTGAGTTTGGAGCTTGTTGGTGCTTGTTGGAGCTATATTGGTGGTTGGATTTTGGTTGAAAGCTCATTTGGTTCATATTAGGAATCGGCCAAGGTATGGTTTCGGTTTTCTCTATGTAGTATATAATATTCATGGACACTTAGACTAGTGACCCATAAGATAGGATTGAATTTGAATGGTTGATGAGTTGTTGTATGTTGTTGTATGATGATGTTTGATGAAATGATGAATTTTGAGTTGATAATGATGATTGATAGTAACATGATGAGGATGAATATTTTATGAGGTTGAGTAGTGGATTATGTTGATAAATGTGATTTTGGAGTTGGATGATTGATAATATAGTTGAAATTTGTTAATGAAGCTTGATATATGAGATATATTGATATGAATGTTGTGGATGAGGAAAAGTGAAGAAAAATGTGCTTATTTTGGTGTGGTATAACTTGGAGGGTTGATTTTGATGAAAGGTGGAGTTGGGAATGGGTTGATTTGGTATTGGTTGTGTTTTGCAACGCAATTGTGAAAATGGTGATTTTGGGTAAAAGATGAATTTTGGTAAACTTTGTTTGATCATAACTCTTGCCTCGGTTTTCAAAATTTGTTGAGATTTATTTAGAATTAAGGATCTTTGAAACCCCTTTAAATCGGTATAAAGTTTGTAAAATTTAGAATTTTGTAGAGGAAGTTATGATCATTCAAAATTTGGTGTTGAAAACTGGAAATTCTTCAAAGTTACAGAATTCTGAGTTTTCTGGTACGTGTGCACGCACATGCTTATGCGTATGCACACTCTGCAAAAATTGTGACCTGTGCGTATGCACAGACCTGTGCGTCCGTACACACAGAGGCAGGCACTCTGCTTGCAGCGCTGGCACAGCTTGTGCGCGCGCACACTAATAGGAAAATTGCAACCTGTGCGCACGCACACGTTGGGGAGGCCCGACTGTTGGGGGCACTGGCATAGGTTGTGCGAGTGAACATATCCTTTTATGTTTTGATACCTGTGTGTATGCACACCCCTTTGTGTACACACACTTTTAAAAAATTCCCTGGGCGTGCGCACGCACACCCCTGTGCGGACGCACACACCTTGTTTCTCAAATTTTGCTTTGTTTTCAACTAATTTACCTTCCCGACGAGGTTGTAAGCTTTTATAACACCTTTTTAAGACTCTTGGGCTTATTTTTGGGTGTTCAAACATGGGAAATGGTTTAAGGGTTTTAGACACTATTATTCGGAAAAAGTTAGCAAATGGAGAACTAGGTTTCTGTTGTACTGGGGAAGGTTTGATGATGTGTGATGAATGGTTGATGGATGAGATGCGAAATTAAGGGACTGAAATGTGCATGAACAATGGTTGAAAGGAGTCGAGGACTCTGAATGAAGTAATAGATCCATATTTTGCTAAAAATGTTTTAAAAACCACTATACCACTTTTTCATTGAGATTATGAGACGCTATGCGCCCGGCAGAGGCCGAGGTTGGATCCCGCTTGTCAAGGTAGCGGCAGCGGCGTAAGGCCGATGGTTCGTCCCGCTTGCGCTTAGATGTGAGGTCGGAGGCATTAGATCCCGCTCGCATCCCTTCGGATCATCAGAGCGTGCAGGCGCAAAATGCTGGACAGTGATCCGAGCACTATATCTCGGGGTTCCCACACCATGAATCCGAAGGGCAACATCTCCATGGAGATGTGTCGGGTTGGCAGTTGAACCGACAATGTGATATCACAGCCAGTAGGATAGGCATTCATCATATGCATTTTCTACTTGTTTGTGTGCTTTGCCGACTTGATATTGTTTCTCCCTATCTGTTAAACATGTCTAATTGATACTTGTATTAATTGCTGTATATGCCTCTACTTGTGTTTTACTTGTATTGTATATACTTGTGCTTTGCTAGAGCTGAGAGGGTTCGGAAGGCGGTGGCGATGGGGTCGCATGGTGGATCGGTTGGTGAAGGCTGTGGGACAGCAGTATTTGATTAGAGTAGAAATTCCTGAGTTACGGCTTAAGGTGTATTAAGGAAGTACATATTATGCTTATTTGTTTTAGAATGCTTTAAGCTTGAATCTTGTGATGGATAAGGAGTCTAGGATTGCCTTTGGCGTCTCGGGGTCTTATATCCTACATCACTGGGAACTGTTACCATACCGAGAACCTCCAGTTCTCATACCATATTTCTGTTGTGTTTTTCAGATGCAGGTCGTAACCCACCTCGGTGAGTTGTCTGATTGGTGACAAGAGCGGATAATCTGGATATCTTTTAGAGTCCTTTTGATTTATTATATATATATATGTCTCTCACTTTTGTATTTTGCTTTGGCCTAGAGGCTTGTATTGAGATAACAAAACTTGTATAAGCTTTTTTACTGTCTGGTTTCATACATGGTCTGTATATGGCTAGCCGACTTAAACTCCGCGAGTCATGGCTAGCGTCTCATGATATTATAATATTATACTATGATGTTTTGTTATTCTATACTTGTTTTCTTATGCTTTAAGTCAGTAGCTTCGTTAGTACATTTTGCGCTTTTGAAATCCATATTTTGAGCTACATTCTTCATCGGGCTTCTAGATATTACTAATTCCTTCTATATAATATATGTAAAAGCTTAGAACTATCATAACCTTTGATTAACCTTTGCTTTATGACGCGAGATAAGGCTTAGGCTAATTAGGGTGTTACACGAGGAAGGAGAAAGAGAGGGGGAAATGGGAGACGACACTGATGGGCATCACTGCCACCATTGTGTCGCCGTCAGGGAGGAGGAGACGTTGAGTGAGAGGGAGAGCTGCACAAGGAAGGGATGCCGCTGTGCCTCCATCGCCGCTAAATCCGTCGCTGCCACCGCTATCCCACGCGTCGCTATCGTAGGAGCTTCCAGTGTCGCCATCTTGTCGCGGAGATGGAGAACACGATGCGGGGGATAGAAGACCACGAGTCAGCACTCACCAAGGGAAGAGGAGTCGTCACTGTCATGCTCTGTCGTTGTCGCTGATCTAGATCCTCGCCATCGTCACTAGAGCTCGTCACCAGGAAGGAGAAGTGACGGTGGTGGGTGGTCACTGTTGTTATCGCTGTGGCCGAAGGAGGTGTCTGCCGAGCTCAAACCCTCTGTGGCTGCTATAACCATTTCCTCCCTAGTCTGCCATGGTTCTGCCTTTGCTACCCTGCTTGCCGCCACAACAGTTGCCACCGCTGCAGGAGGAGGTCATCGAAAAGGCTGTTAGAACTATTGTCTGTTACTCTACTCTCTGGTCTTTCTCTTATTACAGTAAGTTGTTCTTGCCTTGAAACCCTTGCCACTAGCGTATAAGTATTTTGTTATGTTTGATTAAAAATTCTGAGATTTTGGTAACGTTAGGTCAAGTTCTGGTTGTTGTATGTTGATGATAGGATTTTTGCTAGTAAAGAATTTCACAATAAATTCTCGTTGCAAGTATAGTTTCTAAACCAACAAAGAATTCTTTCATACAAAAATTTGGTTGTCACTAAAGCAAACCCAATAAAAATAAAACGAATTATTCAAACCTCGGGTCGTCTCTCAAGGAATTGCAGGGAAGTGTTCTTGTTATTGGTTATGAGATTTTATCTTTTTGGGGGGTTTTTGAATGTGGAACAAGGAATGTAAATAACAGGGAAATAAAATAATAATTAAGAAAAGCTCTTGGCAAGGTATGAGAACTAGAAGTCCTATCCTAGCTATCCTTATCAATTGTGATGAGAATTGTCCGTTGCTACCACTTAGTTAACCCTTACCAAATAAAGGAAAGTCAAGTGGATGAATCAATTTGATTCCTTAAGTCCTAGTCAACTCCTAAGGAAAGACTAGTTTTAGAGGGATCCAAATCAACTAGCAAATTTCAATTATCAATCAACAAAAGGAGTTTGATAACTCAAGAGTCTCCAATTACTCAACCAAAGCCAAAAGGAGAGAAATCTATACTAAAACCCAACCAAGCATTTTATCAAACACTTGGAAGACACAACATAAAAGCATAGAAAACTAACAAGGAATATAAAATCCAAACAACCAATTGCAAGCATCAATAATATAAATTGAAGAAAGCGATCATAAATATGAAATACCTTAAATTGCATTAAATAGAAAATTAAATCTAACATGAGAATTCATAAACTAAGATAGCAACATAAAGTAATCAACAAGGGAAATAAGTAAACTAGAAAGCTAGAACAATTAAAAGTAGAAGAGAAACTAAATTGAAAATAAGATAGAATTCAGAAATTGAAAAGGAATAAAACTAAGAATCCTAAAACCTAGAGAGAGGAGAAGAGAACCTCTCTCTCTAGAAACTACACCTAAAAACCTAAAACTATGTGAATGAAAATTGTGTGAATGAATGAATTTGATTCCCCTACTCTGCAGCCTCTAATCTGTGTTTTTCGGGGTTGAAACTGGGCCAAAAATAGCCCAGAAATAGCCTCCACTGTTTTCTGATACGTCCAGCACGTGGCTCTGTCACGTGTATGCGTTGCCCACGCGTACGCGTCGCTAAATTTTTGCACGGTCACGCGTACGTGTGTTTCACGCGTGCGCGTCACCTAGCTGTATGGCAACTATGAAAAATTGTATATCATTTTGAAGCCCCAGATGTTAGCTTTCCAACGCAACTAAAACCGCCTCATTTGGACCTCTGTAGCTCAAGTTATGATCGATTAAGTATCAAGAGGTCAGGCTTGACAACTTTAGCAATTCCTTCAATTTCTTGTATTCCTTCCACTTTTACATGCTTCCTTTCCATCCTCTAAGCCACTCCTGCCCTATAAACCCTAAAATCACTTAACACACATATCAAGGCATCGAATAGTAATAAGAGAGGATTTAAATTAGCAAATTTAGGGCCAAAGAAGCATGTTTTCAATCATAGCACAAAATTAGGAAGGAAAATGTAAAACATGCGAATTATATGAATAAGTGTGAAAATAGTGGATAAAATCCACTCAATTAAGCACAAGATAAATTCTAAAAATGGGGTTTATCAATCTCCCCACACTTAAACATTAGCATGTCCTCATGCTAAGCTCAAGAGAACCAAAAGAGTGAAGAGGAATGGTAGAAAGTATGAAATGCAACCTATCTATATGAATGCAACTAAATGCAAAATACTTTTACCTACATGGTTTAAAAGTAAATAAATTCTCCAAGAATAAATATAAACCGGATTCCAGTAATTCAAATCTCAAAATAAAGTACAAGTTGCAGAAGAAAATAGATCATGAAAGCCGGGAACAAAGAATCGAGCATCGAACCCTCACCGAAAGTGTATACACTCTAATTACTCAAGTGTTTAAGGTTCGATTCTCTCAATTCTCTACTAACTTTGCTTTCTAAGGCTTGCTCTTCTTCTACCAATCAACAAATATTTGATGCACTAATATACATATCAAGAGGTCTTTCAAGGGTTGTAATGGGGTTAGGGTCAAGGTAGGATTTTTGGCCAAGTGGACTAAAATCTGAATCCTTAATTAACTTAAATTTCCCACCTAACTTAAGACAATCCATGTAATCACAATACAAAATCTAACTACCCATTTACTATGCTTACCACATATTCATGCATCCGATTTTGAGTACAGAACATATGCATTGCTATCACCATTTACTTTGGGGCATTTTGTCCCCTTTTATTATTTGTTCTTTTTTTTCTTTTCTTTTCTCCCCTTTTTTATTAGTATTTTTATTTTTTTCTTAATGCATACAATTAAGATATTGAATGCAAGAATATATGCTCAACTATTATTTTGTACATTTTCACAAGAATATACAACACCCAATTCTCAAACCAAATGTTTGCAAACCCAACTTCCCCACACTTAAATCATGAACACTCTCACTAGTCTAAGCTAACCAAGGATTCAAATTAAGGACATTATTGTTTTACGCTTAGAGTTAATGATGTGCTAAAGTAAAGAACAAATGGGATAAGTAGGCTCAACATTGGTTTACAAAGGACAATGAAAAGGTTAAGGCCATATGGGTGTGTAAGCTCAGTGAAACAAGGCCTCAATCATATAAGTGTATGCATACATCAAATAATGGAAATATAGAATTAAGCAAGACAAAGATCACAATTTTAGAGAGAACAACACACTAAAAAAGAATATTGGTTGATAGAATGCAACAATCAAATAGGCTCAAAATCTTACTGGGTTTTGTGTGTTCGAGCTCTAAACCATGTTCCAAAATAAAATTTCTTCAAGAAAGTTTAACAAAAAAGTTTTAATTTAAATTAATGAAATGCTATAAAATAATTTCTTGGAAAAGAATTCATCACTTTAACCAAGTAGTGGTAAAATATGCACGAAATCAAGCAAACATGCAATCAAACATGCAAATGCAATAATTAACTAACAAAGAATATAAAACATTGGTGTTGAGAAGAAAATAACTAACCCATGGAAGTCGGTATCGATCTCCCCAAAGATTGCACCGTCCTCGGTGCACGCTGAGATGTGCAAGTGGACGGGTAGCTATAACTGATGCTTTTCTCTAGAGATTCTGCAGATGGACTTATCGGTTGCCCCATTGAGAAGCTTTCCCTTTCCCTTCTCGGTGGCCATCCTGAAAGAAGAGAAAAAAGGAAGAAAAGTAACCCAAAAATAAAGATAAGGAAACAAATAGAATATGGGTGGGTTATGCCAAATAATGAGGGTCTCAACTATATGGTAGCTACAACATGAAAGTGAGAAAACATTAGAAACAAATGGCAAATCAATAGTGCAAAAATTGCAACAATGGGGAAGAGATAGTAGGTAATGAAAGACAATATAAATTCATGTCAATGCAAAAGGAACACATGTATCATAAAAGATTAGCATTGACAGATAAATAATATCACCCAACAGTGTAAAATAAGTCACTAAGCACCAAAATAATACCAAAAAAGATACAACAGTTGAATAAGAAAATTCGACACCGAAGAAAAAGTATCAAATTTAGAGAAGAAAATGAAAACATGCACAAAATTAAAATGCAAGGAAGAAAAGGATGCAAATAAATTAAGTAAAATAGAATGAAAGAGAATAAGGATGAGAAGTTAAAGAAATGAAGAAAAAGAAAGTAAGAAAGGAGGAAGAAAGAAGGAGAAAGGAGAGAAGAAAGAAGTAGGAATTGAAAAACAGGGCCCGACGCGTGCGCGTGCATCACGTGTATGCGTGAAAACTGAAACGGCCATGCGATGAGTAAGCGTCCCCCACGCGTACGCGTGGGTGGCAAAACATGCACACTGATGCGTGAGCGTCGGTTACGCATACGCGAATGCTCGCGCGACTCCAGTACAGTGGCAGCCCAACTTTCTGTCAATTTGCTCTTTACGCCGAATTCCATGACCACGCGTGGGTTGAAAAATTAGCAGGGGATGCGTACGTGTGAGGCACATGTACGCGTGGGATGGCTTGTGCTCCATGAACCCTTCCTACGCGTCTCCATCGCAACTCTCTGTTCGCTTTCTTTTTGTTGCGTAGTAGATGAGCGGATAATTTATACGCTTTTTGGCATTGTTTTTACATAGTTTTTAGTATATTTTAGTTACTTTTTATTATATTTTTATTAGTTTTTATGCAAAAATTATATTTCTGGACTTTACTATGAGTTTGTGTATTTTTCTATAATTTCAGGTATTTTCTGGTTGAAATTGAGGGACCTGAGCAAAAATCTGATTCAGAGGCTAAGAAAGGACTGCAGATGCTGTTGGATTCTGACCCTCCTACACTTGAAGTGTATTTTCTAGAGCTAAAGAAGCCCAATTGGCGCACTCTCAATTGCGTTAGAAAGTAGACATCTTGGGCTTTCCAGAAATATATAATAGTCCATGCTTTGCCTGAGATTTGATGGCTTAAACTGGCGTTCAACGCCAGCCAAAGACCCTTTTCTGGCGTAAAACGTCGGAACTGGCACCAGAACTGGAGTTAAACGCCCAAACTGGAATCCAAGTTGGCGTTTAACTCTAGAAAAGGCCTATGCATGTGTAAAGCTCAATGCTTAGCCCAAGCACACACCAAGTGGGCCCCGGAAGTGGATTTCTGCACTATCTGCACTTAGTTACTTATTTTCTGTAAATCCTAGTAACTAGTTTAGTATAAATAGCACTTTTTACTAATATCTAAAGGATTGTTGGGAACCAATTTTCACGTTTATGTTACAATTGGGGAGGCTGGCCATTCGGCCATTCCTAGACCTCTTTTCTCATATGTATTTTCTACGGTGGAGTTTCTACACCTCATAGATTAAGGTGTGGAGCTCTGCTGTTCTTCATGAATTAATGCAAGTACTATTGTTTCTCTTTCAATTCACGCTTACTTCTTCTCCAAGATATACTCTCGTACTTAATTCAGTTAAGTCAGAATGAAGGGGTGACCCGTGACAATCACCCACTATCTTCGTTACTCGCTTAACCAAGATCCGCGTGCCTAACAACCACAGGCGGTCTACTTGATGTTCAACGTAGTCATTAGACTACAGCCGGAGTATAGTCTCTTGGGTTTCTGATCCATGATTTGCATCGCCTCTCCTGACAACAAAGCATCCGAGTCCGGAGATTAGAACCTTCGTGGTATAGGCTAGAACCAATTGGCAGCATTCCTGAGATCCGAAAAGTTTAAACCTTGTCTGTGGTATTTCGAGTAGGATCTGGGAAGGGATGACTGTGATGAGCTTCAAACTCGCGAATGTTGGGCATAGTGACAGTGTGCAAAAGGATAGAGAGATCCTATTCCGAAGCTAGTGAGAACCGACAGATGATTAGCCGTGCGGTAGCTGTACCTGGTATTTTTCATCCGAGAGGATCATACAGCTTGCCATGGAAGGGAGCACGCATGATTGGATAAAGACAATAGGAAAGCAGAGGTTCAGAAGCAACAAAACATCTCCAAATACTTATCTGAAATTCCCACCAATGAATTACATAAGTATCTTTATTTTAATTTACGTTTTATTTATCTTTTAATTATCAAAACCTCATAACCATTTGAATCCTTCTGACTAAGATTTACAAGATGACCATAGCTTGCTTCAAGCCGACAATCTCCGTGGGATCGACCCTTACTCATGTAAGGTATTACTTGGACGACCCAGTGCACTTGCTGGTTAGTTGTGCGGAGTTGTGAAAAGTGTGATCACAATTTCGTGCACCAAGTTTTTGGCACCGTTTCCAGGGATTGTTCGAGTTTGGAAAACTGACGGTTCATCTTGTTGCTTAGATTAGGTAATTTTATTTTATGTTTAAGCTTTTTATTTTTATTTTCGAAAAAAATTAATAAAATCATAAAACCAAAAAAATTAATAAAATCATAAAACCAAAAAAATTTTTGTGTTTCTTGTTTGAGTCTAGTGTCAAATTTTAAGTTTGGTGTCAACTGCATGTTTTTAATTTTTCTTAGATTTTCAAAAATTCATGCATTATGTTCTTCTTTGATCTTCAAATTGTTCTTGATAATTTTCTTTGTTTGATCTTTACATTTTCTTGTTTTGTGTCTTTTCTTGATTTTCATATGCATTTTTGAATTATTAGTGTTTAAAGTTTAAAAATTTTTAAGTTTGGTGTCTAGCATATCTTTCTTTTTTTAAAAATTTTCAAAAATATGTTCTTGATGTTCATCATGATCTTCAAAGTATTCTTGGTGTTCATCTTGACATTCAAAGTGTTCTTACATGCATTATTTGTTTTGATCTTGACTTTTTATGTTTTGTGTTATTTTGTTGTTTTTCTCTTTCTTCGTTAATCCAGAAAAAAAAAAAATAATCTTTACCTTATTTTACTCATAAATTTCGAAATTTTGGGTTGACTTAGTCAAAGATTTTTAAAATTTAGTTGTTTCTTGTTAGTCAAGTCAAAATTTCAATTTAAAAATTCTATCTTTTCAAATCTTTTTCAAAATAGAATCTTTTTCATTTTTCTTTTAATGTTTTCAAAAATTTTAATATTAATTTTTCAAAATATTTTTCTTATTTTTATTTCATATTTTCGAAAACTTTACTAACAATTAATGTTTTGATTCAAAAATTTCAAGTTTGTTACTTTCTTGTTAAGAAAGGTTCAATCTTTAAATTCTAGAATCATATCTTTTAGTTTCTTGTTAGTCAAGTCATCAACTTTAATTTTAAAAATCAAATCTTTTTAATTTCTTTTTCAAATATTTTTCAAAATAAATTTCAATCATATCTTTTTATAATTTCAATTTCAAAATCTTTTTCTAACTTCTTGTCTTTTCAAAATTTATTTTCAAATCTTTTTCAATTAACTACTTGACTTTTTGTTTGATTTTAAAAGTTTACTATTTCTTATTTTTTTCAAAACCACCTAACTACTTTTCCACTTCTAATTTTCAAAAATCACTAACCACTTTTTCAAAATTCTTTTTAATTAACTAATTGTTTTAGATACTAATTTTATTTTATTTCTTTTAATATTTTCGAATTCTAACTTATAATTAAAATAAAAACAAAAATATTTTCTTTTCTTTTAATTAATATTCGAATACTCTCCCTCTCATCTCTTTCTATTTATTTTATTTATTTACTAACACTTCTCTTCTACTCATAATTCGAACCCTCTCTCTCTCTCTCTCTCTCTCTCTCTCTCTCTCTCTCTGTTCGAATTTCTTCTTCCTTCTTCATTCTATTCTTCTCTTCTTCTACTCACATAAAGGAATCTCTATACTGTGACATAGAGGATTCCTCTTCTTTTCTGTTCTCTTCTTTCTTATATGAGCAGAAACAGGGATAAAGATATTCTTGTTAAAGCTGATCCTGAACCTGAAAGGACTCTGAAGATGAAGCTAAGAGAAGCTAAAGCATAACACTCTGGAGAGGACCTAACAGAAAATTTCGAAAAAGAAGCAGATATGGCAGCCGAACCCAACAACAATGCTAGAGATGCAAGGAAGATGCTTGGTGACTTTACTACACCAACGTCCGACTTCTATGGAAGAAGCATCTCAATTCCTGCAATTGGAGCAAACAACTTTGAGCTTAAGCCTCAATTAGTTTCTCTAATGCAGCAGAATTGCAAGTTTCATGGACTTCTATTAGAAGATCCTCATCAGTTCTTAGCTGAATTCTTGCAAATATGTGACACTGTTAAGACCAATGGGGTTGATCCTGAGGTCTACAGACTTATGCTTTTCCCCTTTGCTGTAAGAGACAGAGCTAGGATATGGTTGGACTCACAACCTAAAGAAAGCCTGAACTCTTGGGAAAAGTTGGTAAATGCTTTCTTGGCCAAATTTTTTCCACCTCAAAAGATGAGCAAGCTTAGAGTGGAAGTCCAAAACTTCAGACAGAAGGAAGGTGAATCCCTCTATGAAACTTGGAAAAGATACAAGCAATTGATCAGAAGGTGTCCTTCTGAGAATGGAGCATCTTATGTATATTCTATGATGGTTTATCTGAATTGTCCAAGATGTCATTGGACCACTCTGCTGGTGGATCTATTCATCTGAAAAAAACCCCTGCAGAAGCTCAGGAACTCATTGAGATGGTTGCAAATAACCAATTCATGTACACTTTTGAAAGAAATCCTGTGAATAATGGGATGACTCAAAAGAAAGGAGTTATTGAGATTGATACTCTGAATGCCATATTGGCTCAGAATAAAATATTGACTCAACAAGTCAATATGATTTCTCAGAATCTGACTGGAATGCAAGTTGCATCCGGTAGTACTAAAGAAGCTTCCTCTGAAGGAGAAGCTTATGACCCTGAGAATCCTGGAATGGAAGAAGTGAATTACATGGGAGAATCCTATGGAAACATTTACAATCCTTCATGGAGAAATCATCCAAATTTCTCATGGAAGGATCAATAGAAGCCTCAACAAGGCTTCAATAATAATAATGGTGAGAGAAATAGGTTTGGCAATAGCAAGTCTTTTCCATCATCTTCTCAGCAACAGACAGAGAATTCTAAGCAGAGCCTCTCTGACTTAGCAACCATAGTCTCTAATCTATCTAAGACCACTCTCAGTTTCATGACTGAAACAAGGTCCTCCATCAGAAATTTGGAGGCACAAGTGGGTCAGCTGAGTAAAAGAGTTACTAAAATCCCTCCTAGTACTCTCCTAAGCAATACAGAAGAGAATCCAAAGAGAGAGTGCAAGGCCATCAATATACCCAAAGTGGCCGAACCTGGAGAGAGTAAAAAGGTAGTGATTTCCAGTGAGGAATACCTTGCTGGACGTCCACTGACCAATAAGGAGTTCCATATTGAGGAACCAAATGAATCTGAGGCTCATACAGAGACCATAGAGATTCTACTGAACTTACTGTTGCCATTCATGAGCTCTGATAAGTATTCTTTCTCTAAAGAGAATGAAGATGTTGCTGAAGAGCAATTTACTTGGTATCTAGGAGCAATCATGAAGCTGAATGCCAAGCTATTTGGTAATGAGACTTGGGAGGATGAACCTCCATTGCTCATCAATGAACTGAATGCCTTGGTTCAACTGAAATTACCTCAGAAGAAACCGGATCCCGGAAAGTTCTTAATACCCTGTACCATAGGCACCATGACCTTTGAGAAGGCTCTGTGTGACCTGGGGTCAGGTATAAACCTCATGCCACTCTCTGTAATGGAGAAACTAGGGATCTTTGAGGTACAAGATGCAAGAATCTCACTAGAGATGGCAGACAAATCAATGAAACAGTCTTATGGACTTGTAGAGGATGTTTTAGTGAAGGTTGAAGGCCTTTACATCCCTGCTGACTTCATAATCCTAGACACTGGGAAGGATGAGGATGAATGCATCATCCTTAGAAGGCCCTTCCTAGCCACAGTAAGAGTTATGATTGATGTGGACAGAGGAAAGTTAGTCCTTCAATTGAATGAGGACTACCTTGTGTTTAAGGCCCAAGGATCTTCTTCTGTAACCATGGAGAGGAAGCATGAAAAGCTTCTCTTAATACAGAGTCAAGCAGAACCCCCACATTCAAACTCTAAGTTTGGTGTTGGGAGGCCACCATTAAGCTCTGAGTCTCTGTGAAGCTCTCTAAGAGCTCACTGTCAAGCTATTGACATTAAAGAAGCGCTTATTGGGAGGCAACCCAATGTTATTTAATTATATTTATTTTTTATAGACATTTATTTTCCATTGACATATTATGTTTTCTTTAGGTTGATGATCATGTGGAGTCACAAAAATAGTTGTAGAATTAAAGTGGAATAAAAAATAGCATAAAAAACAGCACACCCTGGAGGACAGGCTTACTGGCGTTTAAACGCCAGTAAGGATAGCAGAATGGGCGTTTAACGCCCATACAGGCAGCATTCTGGGCGTTTAACGCCAGAAATGGCAGCATTCTGGGTATTCAGAAAAATGCCCAGTAAAGAAGGATTCCTGGCGTTTAACGCCAGCCAGGGTATCTGGCTGGGTGTTAAACGCCCAAAAAGGCAGTCAAGTGGGCGTTAAACGCCAGAGTGGATAACATTCTGGGCGTTTAACGCCAGGATAACACAAGGGAGGTAATTTTGTTTTCAATTCGATTTTTTTTCAATTTTTCATGTTTTAGTTCATATTTTTTTTTGCATCAAACATATTTTAAACGTTCATCTTTCAATTTTTGTTTTCAAATATTAATAACTTTTCCAATTCTTTTTTTCAATTCTTTTCAATTCCTTCCAAAACGTTTTCAAAACTTACATATCTTTTCAAATTCTTTTCAACTCTTTTTAATTTTCTTATATACAGTAATAAGTTTTCAAAATTAATTGCATCATTCTTTTTCTACTCCCTTCTATCTTATTTTGCTCGAGGACGAGCAACCCTTTTAAGTTTGGTGTGGAAAAAGCTATGCTTTTTGTTTTTCCATAACCATTAATGGCACCAAAAGGCCATGAAAAAGGAGCAACAAAGGCAAGGAAGAGATATTGAGGAGCTCAAGCACTCCATAGGATCTTCAAGAGGAAGAACTAGCCGCCGTCACTAAGGTGGACCCGTTCTTTAATTTCCTTGTTCTTATTTTTCTATTTTTCATTTTTATGCTTTATGTTTTGACTATGTTTGTGTCCTCATTACATGATCATTAGTGTTTAGTGTCTATGTCTTAAAGCTATGAATGTTCCATGAATCTTTCACCTTTCTTAAATGAAAAATGTTTTCTGAAAAAGAAAAGAAGTACATGAATTTCGAATTCTATCTTGAAAATAGTTTAATTATTTTGATGTGGTGGCAATACTTTTTGTTTTCTGAATGAATGCTTGAACAGTGTATATTTTTGATAGTGAAGTTTATGAATGTTAAAATTGTTGGCTTTTGAAAGAATAATGAAAAAAGAGAAATGTTATTGATAATCTGAAAAATCATAAAATTGATTCTTGAAGCAAGAAAAAGTAGTGAAAAACACAAAGCTTGCGAAAAAAATCTGAAAAAAGGGCGAAAAAATAAAGAAAAAGAAAAAGCAAGTAGAAAAAGCCAATAGTTCTTTAAACTAAAAGGCAAGAGCAAAAAGCCAGTAACCCTTTAAACTAAAAGGCAAGGGTAAAAAAAATCCAAGGCTTTGAGCATTAATAGATAGGAGGGCCCAAAGGAATAAAATCTTGGCCTAAGCGGCTAAATCAAGCTGTTCCTAACCATATGCTTGTGGCGTGAAGGTGTCAAGTGAAAAGCTTGAGACTGAGCGGTTAAAGTCGTGGTCCAAAGTAAAAAGAGTGTACTTAAGAACTCTGGGCACCTCTAACTGGGGACTCTAGCAAAGCTGAGTCACAATCTGAAAAGGTTCACCCAGTTATGTGTCTGTGGCATTTATGTATCTGGTGGTAATACTGGAAAACAAAATGCTTAGGGTCACGGCCAAGACTCATAAAGTAGCTGTGTTCAAGAATCAACATAATGAACTAGGAGAATCAATAACACTATCTGAATTCTGAGTTCCTATGGATGCCAATCATTCTGAACTTCAAAGGATAAAGTGAGATGCCAAAACTGTTCATAAGCAAAAAAAGCTACTAGTCCCGCTCATCTAATTGGAACTAAGCTTCATTGATATTTTGAAATTTATTGTATTTTCTCTTCTTTTTGTCCTATTTTGTTTTTAGTTGCTTGGAGATAAGCAACAATTTAAGTTTGGTGTTGTGATGAGCGGATAATTTATACGCTTTTTGGCATTGTTTTTACATATTTTTAGTATGTTTTAGTTACTTTTTATTATATTTTTATTAGTTTTTATGCAAAAATCACATTTCTGGACTTTACTATGAGTTTGTGTGTTTTTCTGTAATTTTAGGTATTTTCTGGCTGAAATTAAAGGACCTGAGCAAAAATCTGATTCAGAGGTTGAGAAAGGACTGCAGATGCTGTTGGATTCTGACCCTCCTGCACTCGAAGTGGAATTTCTAAAGCTAAAGAAGCCCAATTGCCGCGATTTTAATTGCGTTGGAAAGTAGACATCTTGGGCTTTCCAGCAATATATAATAGTCTATACTTTTCCTGAGATTTGATGGCCCAAACTGGTGTTCAACGCCAGCCAAAGACCCTTTTCTGGCGTAAAACGCCGGAACTGGCACTAGAACTGGAGTTAAATGCCCAAACTGGCATCCAAGCTGGCGTTTAACTCTAGAAAAGGCCTATGCACATGTAAAGCTCAATGCTCAGCCCAAGCACACACCAAGTGGGCCCTGGAAGTGGATTTCTGCACTATCTGCACTTAGTTACTTATTTTCTGTAAACCCTAGTAACTAGTTTAGTATAAATAACACTTTTTACTAATATCTAAGGGACTTTTTGGAACCAATTTTCACATTTATGTTACATTGGGGAGGCTGGCTATTCGGCCATGCCTAGACCTCTTTTCTCTTATGTATTTTCTACGGTGGAGTTTCTACACCTCATAGATTAAGGTGTGGAGCTCTGCTGTTCTTCATGAATTAATGCAAGTACTATTGTTTCTCTTTCAATTCATGCTTACTTCTTCTCCAAGATATACTCTCGTACTTAATTCAGTTAAGTCAGAATGAAGGGGTGACCTGTGACAATCACCCACTATCTTCGTTACTCGCTTAGCCAAGATCCGCGTGCCTGACAACCATAAGTGTGCAAAAGGATAGAGAGATCCTATTCCGACGCTAGTGAGAACTGATAGATGATTAGCCGTGCGGTAGCTGTACCTGGTATTTTTCATCCGAGACAAGAAATCTGACAGTTGATTAGCCGTGCAGAAACCGTACCTGGTATTTTTCATCCGAGAGGATCATACAGCTTACCATGGAAGGGAGCACGCATGATTGGATGAAGACAATAGAAAAGCAGAGGTTCAGAAGCAACAAAGCATCTCCAAACACTTATCTAAAATTCCCACCAATGAATTACATAAGTATCTTTATTTTAATTTACGTTTTATTTATCTTTTAATTATCAAAACCTCATAACCATTTGAATTCGCCTGACTAAGATTTACAAGATGATCATAGCTTGCTTCAAGCCGACAATCTCCGTGGGATCGACCCTTACTCACGTAAGGTATTACTTGGACGACCCAGTGCACTTGCTGGTTAGTTGTGCGGAGTTGTGAAAAGTGTGATCACAATTTTGTGCACCAGTAGTCACACATGACGCGTGCGTGTCGTAGACGCTTGTGCGTCGATCCCTTTTTTTTATATATATGTGCAGAATGCAGGTGATGATGCAGAAATTATGAATGAACACTGATAAAAAAAATAAAATAAAATAAAACTAAGAATAAAAATGAAAGATCATACCATGGTGGGTTGTCTCCCGCCTAACACTTTTAGTTAAAGTCCTTAAGCTGGGCATTTTGTGAGCTCCTTGTCATGGTGGCTTGTGCTTGAACTCATCTCTGAACATCCACCAATGCTTGGACTTCCAATAATATTCATCATTCTCAAGTGAATTTGCCAAGCCTTGAGGGAGTTCTTCACAAGCTTTGAGCTCTCAAAGTTGATCCTCTTGTATGCCGGGGTCCCAAATCTTGTTCCTACACCCGTCTCTAGGTGGATCATCATTGTTCCTACCGGGTGGCAAGCAATCCGAATTCTCAATGCAATACCAAACTCTTCTCTTAGATCCAACCAAATGTTCACTAGTTCCACCCTTGCATCTAGCTCTTGAAGTATCAACCTTGATGTTCCTTAATTTGCAACTCCAACCACTAAACATTCTTCTCTTACGCTTAATGCCACAAAGACTCCTAAGTTGACCATCCGTTTCAAGACTCATAAGTTGAGCACGGATCGGTTTGGTTCAGGTTTATGATAAAATTAGAACCGAACTAATCAAAATATAATTATTTTGGTTTGGTTCGGATTTGCATTTTTTTGTATATGTACCCGAACCAAACCACACCGATTAAGAACGGATTGGTTCGGTTCGGGTAATTGGGTACCCGATGACTTTGAAATTCATAAAAAAAAAACCAAATTTTTATCTTAAACATTCAACAAGTACAATAAACATGTAACATCAATAGAAATAATCCAAACATGTTAAACACCAAATACATTAAAAACTAAACTCATTAAAATCCAAACATATTAATAATGAATAATCATTGTCTAATGGAAAAGCCATATATATATTTTTATTTTTTTATTTAATTAATATATGATCGGGTTCGTGGGTTGGTTCGGGTTTCGTACCCCCAAAACCGATACCCGAACCAATCACTAACAAAAGCCATCGATTTGATTTGGGTTGGACCCAATTACCCGTTGGTTTCAGAACCAATTTAATTGGTTCGGTTCGGTTTTGGACGGATAATTGGGTACCCACTACCCGTGCTCACCCCTAAACATGATGATTTTTGGGTCTTGAAAAGAGGATGTTTTCAAAGTTGATATTAGAGATTTGGTTTGAAGTATTATTTGGAAAATTGGGATTGAGGAATCATTTTATCTAAATTTGCTTTTGACGCAACGAAAGAATTTTTGATTCTCTTGGAAATCTCAAATTTTCATTATAAAGAAAACAAGATTGGTTGTCGCTCTCTTAAATATTAGAGGCTTTGCCATGGAATTTAATTTAATAAATCTTGATTTAATGTAATTTAATCTGATTTACTAACTTATTTTGGCTTGGGTTGATTTAAGGAAAGAAGTATGTTTTGGGTCCTTAGGAAAAAGCTTTGAAAGTAGTTTGGTGGTTTTCAAAAGCCATTGAATTCAAATGTTTAAACTTGAAGTGGTATTGAAGATTGATTCAGTACTTTTGATTTGGTGAAAAATGGGTTTTTGAAAGAGATATACAGGGTACTCACCTTGCGAGGTGTAAATGGCACCCTATGAGTATACAGGCAATTCTGCCTGTGAGGTGTATAGGGCACTCAACCCTGCGAGGGTCTCTCTGATGGCGAGGTATACAGAGCACTCACCCTGTGAGTATACAGAAAACTCTGCCTAAGAGGTGTACAAGGCACTCAATCCTACAAGACATATAGTGTACATATATGTGAGAAAACCTTAGAGGAAAAATATCTGGATTAGCTACCAGATGTGTTGGGTTCTGGTAATGTAACCGATGCATGAGTTCACGACCAGTAGGATAGGCATGCATCATACTGTCTTTGTTTGCTATTGTTTGGGTGTGCTTAAGTGTTTTGGTTGCCTACCTGATGAATTATGTCTAACTGTTAATTGTGATACTTGCTCTAACTGTTTTCAAATTGTGTTTGCCTTGTATTGTTTGTGCTTGTGATTGGTTCTGTCTTGAGACTGAATATTGGTGAATAAATGGATGCTTTTGATGATAGTGTGGTTGATTATGTTTAGGCCAGAGGCCGAGATTCGTTTATATGTTGGATAGGAGGCCGAGACTTTATTTTGTATTGGGCCGAGGGCTGTGCTTGATTATGCTATGACATATTTTTTTTGAGCTTTGAAATTCTTATAATTAAAGAAGAGAACTTTGAATTTTGGATAAGTAAATGTTGCGCTTTAAAAAAATGATTCATAAGATGAACGGAGATCTCTGTTTTCAAAATCCATTCTTCTCTTTATACGTATCCTCTTATGACAATTCTTAAGCCCTCTACTGAGAACTTGCGAGGACAATGTTCTCACCCCCTATAGATTTTCCTTTTCAGGACAGACAAAGAGTGTACAGAGTTCCTTCTACGCATTTGATTTTTGTATATTATTGTATATATATTGTAGTTTTCCTTCGCCTTTATTATTATATCCTTGTAAGAGAGATAGGAGTTGTAATGATATATATGTATGTATATTTGTAAGTTACTTGTATACGAAGTCTGGTATATATATATATATATAGTGATTGATTTTGGTTATATAT
>NC_029788.2:109263460-109272491 GCF_000816755.2 Arachis ipaensis
AAAAAAAAAAAAGAACAGTAATACAATTTCGAAGTCGTCCTATATAGATCACATCGTTTATCTTAATGCTCTTCTTAAACCCTCTCATTACAAAACCTTGTGGAAATTGGTCTGCAAGCTGCTTTCCTATGCATGGCTGGATTAGGATGCAACCGTGTCACGTACCACTCCGGCCATAGCATTTTGTCTGGTATCGGCGGAAACTCCACCTCATAGACCTTGAACACAGCCTCTTGCTTGTATACTGGATGAACATATAGACCCTATTTGACACTTGTGGCGGCACAAATGGAAAGCGATGACGACATGGGAAATGGAGTGATTGGAAAAGGCCACAGTCACATGTGCCCTGCATCAACCGAACATGGAATGAACCTTGAGACCAACCCTTGAAAGGCTCTAACTCCTCAACCACAAACATTGAAGCCCTTCTGTCGCAGTGAGTAATATGCATCTTCAAGATTCTCTCCTTGTTCTTCTCCATAGCAGCTACCATTCATTGGAAAAAGTGATTCCCCGCTGCCAGCTGTGCATGTTCCTCCCTACCTTTTTTTATTGGTGCATCCTCTCGTAAGTGCATCGTACGATGGCTAAAATTGGTAAATAACACATATTCTTAAGAACTACATTTATGCACTCAGAGAGGTTCATTTTCATGTGTTGAAACCGGCAACTGCTGGCATAATATTGTAACCATATTTTCTTATTGAATCTACTGGCCCAGTCTGCCATCTCATACAACAAACCTCTCAATGCATCCATGTACCACTCGTACCAAGTCTTGCTTGGACTATAAGCAGCATTAATCAAATATCGCTTGCCCTTGGCAAACTTGAAACAAGACATGAAGTTTGCGGCTATGTGCCTAAAACAATAAGTATAGAACGCTCTAGAAGGGTGCCAACCACTAAGGTCGGTTCTCAATGCAACCTTAATCACCTGTGATCTATTAGATATAATCAACAAGATTTCTTGTGAGGTCACATGTCATCTCAAGTTGGTAAGGAAGAACGACCAGGACTCCGTACTCTCATACTCAACAATTATAAATGCCACTTGAAAGATATTACTGTTACCATCTTGTTCCACTCCAATAAGCAACACACTACCATATTTGCCATACAGATGCGTGCCATCGACAGAGACAAAGGGCTTGCAATGCTTAAAAGCCTCCACACAGGCAGGAAAGCCTAGAATACCTTATCAAATTGGTTGCAGTCACGTACCACCAAGTGCCCATCATAGTAATCACATATTGTTCTGAGACAACAACTCTGTAATGCTTTGAGCAACCTCGACACTTTATTGTATGACTCCTCTTTGTACAAGGGTTTGACGTGATACCTTTGCCTAACTGCACCCTATAGAATAGAGATACTGGCAGATAGGATAGGTTGTATCAAGGGTAGGATGACACTACAAATGATGTTGCTATCCAACTGTCGATGGTCCTGAGACATGGTTGGTGCTAAATATGTATACGCACCTCCAAACCTACACACTTTCCTAGCGAAATAAAATATACATGGTAGGCATTTATAACAAACATAATCATGATAAATAAGAAACAATACCACAATTAAACTTGAACTCACCATTATCTAAGATTCTGTCGGAGGACAACACGGAGACTCCAAGAACAACCTACTATAAATTGTCGGTAATGCATATGGTACTTTAATCAGTCCGACTCCACAACTTGGTACTCAGCACTTCTGCGAATGCTATAATTCTTCACACCTTGAATTACTGGCTCTCTACTTTTGAATATGTGGCCCACCCTAAACTCCACACCATCGTCTATTTTGTAATTGTCTCCACCCATGTTAGAAAATGGAGTTTTCTCGTGCATCGCATCTAGATCTAATGTATGATAGTGACTGAGTACAGCTAATAAAGCCAGAATTAGGTGCGGGGTAGGCAGAAGATACCAAACTGATGCATCGATTAGCATCTCTGTTACAAACTCGTCCTCCTCATCCTCTTCAGAAGAACCACTAGCGTTGCTATCGGCAACATACTCCTCATCGGACTCCTCATCATCCACGTTTATGTCTTCCACTGGACTAGCACAGTGTAGTGGTGGTGGTGCAAGAGGTGAATCATCCTGCACAAAATTTGAGTGGCCAAATCCACCACCACCAACATCACTAATCTCCGCAGAAAGCTCCATCACTTATTCCGCCATGATTCTCCCATGGATATCAAATATGAGGCGCACATACTCGTCGTCATGGAGCCAAAACAGACGAAATCGAAAAACTCTATTTTCCATTAGTGCTAGCAACTTATACTCATCCCTTCCAACCTTTTTTCTCCCGCTAGCACCAATGCTCATCAATATCAAACTCTTTAGCTCGGACAAAGAACTTACTCGTTGAGTGCGTAATAGAATGAGATTATCACACTCAAATATCACCCCAGTGTCACTATTTCTTAGATGACAATTGGGATACATACAACCGCTTGTCTACTACTACTAGACATTTTTTCTGAAGAAAAATGGAAGAGAAAAAGTGAAATATTTTTGGAGAATACAAATCGTTGCAGCCCCTTTTATAGCTGCTAAAAGTTTGTTGTACTATATCTCGTTTACAGTGTAAAAGTAATAACTTATTATTTATCTCATTTACAGTATAAACGAAATAACATTGTGTATATCTCATTTATACACGTTTCACATATCGGGTCTTATCTCGTTTGTAGTGTAAACGAGATATACACAATGCTATTTCGTTTACACTGTAAATGAGATAAGTAATAGAGTGCAAATCCAACGCAAATGGATGCCTACTATCTTAACACTACAATGGTTAAAAAAATGTTTTCCAAAAAAAATGGTTAGGAAAAACTTTAGAAAAGAGAAAAGGAAAGTGGATAAAGCAAAAAAAAAAAAAAGCTGTTAGTGAGGTAAAATTGATGTGCTTTGATTAGGTAAAATTGAGGTTTTGTATGTAAATACTTGTGCTAATATATGCTTTAACTTTTGTAGTTGAAGCTTTTATATGGTAGATTAATGACACAACCAAATTCAAGCCTTTATCACGGACAAATTATGAATTATTGATTTGGAGATTCAAAACAATAAGATAGAACTCTTGATTTTAATTTTAATGATATTCGGTGTTATCTGTTTAATATAATGAAATTGATGTGTACTTTCATGTTGTATTGTGTTAATGACTACTGAATTTTAGCTGTGTTTGATAAATACTATATTTTACTTTTCTGCAATTGTCTTACGGTAAATAATTTTGGTTTTTAATATCTGCAATTTTTGGTTTTTATTAAAATGAACTTTGGTGTTGTGGTTGTATAATTTCGATGTTACACCATATTAAACAATTTATTATTTATCAATTTTCATCAAAGCACATTCAAGAAGTATAAAAATTCCTAATATCCATGGAACTGCTATTTTTCAACATAGTTACAAAGAAACACTACTCATAAAATTAAAAAAGAGAGTATTTTTCAAATTGTTGTGTTAATTGACTACTAAATTTTTGTTGTTATTGTGTTTGATGAATACTGTATTTTAGTTTTCTACAATTGTCTTGTGGTAAGTAGTTTTGGGTTTTAATATCAGCAATTTTTTATTTTTATTAGAATGAACTTTGGTATTATGGTTATATAATTTCAGTGTTATATCATATTAAATAATTTATTATCCATCAATTTTCATCAAAACACATCCAAGAAGTGTAAAAAATTCTAATATCCATGGAACTGCTATTTTTTAACATATTTACAAAGAAACACTACTCATAAAATTCAAAAAGAAAAGTATTTTTTAGCATATTTATAAAGAAATAATATCCATAAAATTCAAAAATAAAAGTACAATATTCATCCTATTCTATATCCCCTAATGAAAATTTGCAGCAAGGGCTTGTAATTGCAGCAAATGGCTTGGATAGTCATATGGCTTCAGATTCTTCTATAGTTTATGCTTCAATTTATTTGTTTTGTCAAAGAGAATCCATGAAGGATATTCCTGACTGAAATGATCAATTTCATCCTACAATTGAAAGAAAATTATTAATCTGTTTTAATTTAGAATTAAAAAATCAACTATGTTTAAATATACATACTTTTTTCTAATTTTTTCAAGTATATTTTTCATTTTCGATTTTTGAAGGATCAATGAGCTCCAGCCATTTCATGACATATATGCCGCAGTTGTATCAAATAAGCAAAGATTAAATAACTCAGTAAAATATATTGAATAGTATTGTAAGAGATACAATATAGTGAAATATATTTAACAACACGATTTAGAGATTAAACATGCATACTTTGTTCCTTGGCCAACAATTGAGATATATGGTGCTTCAATTCCTTCTTCATTATCCCCTAAAGGTGATCCTCTAGCATACACCTTCATTTATGTTATGATCAAGCCCTGAAAAGCACAGAAACAAAACATAAGAAACTCTAAGACTAGAGGCTTTACTATAGAGTTGATAAAGTAAAAAATTTAAAACAAATTTATTAATATTTGTTCTGTCTTCAGAGGGAGATATTTTATGAATTGGGTCAAGGACATGAAATAATTTATTCTGAACATCTGCAATCCACAACCACTAGTGCTCTGTGTAGCAAACTGGGGCAAATAGCTACAGTTGGGGCACATAGCATAATATTTTAGTCAATGTGATACTGAAATTATCTTAGGAGTTTTAGAAAAGAAAACTTAAAAATGGATGCAATTTTAGCTGTTCCTTGTCTAGAAAATGTAGGTACTCTTGAAATTCATTGATGGTGAAGGCCTTTTTAGTTTTTTTATCAATGTAATGAGAGTTATGCTTCGTCAACAAACTAGTTTGAAAAATGTGAATATCCCCAAAATCAATGCCAGATAACACAAAAATTATATCCAAAATCACTTATGAAATGTTAGTAATGCTTACCACCATATCTGGTGGGACGCAGTATATGAGCTCTTAAAATCTTTTAGGTAGCATTTGTTTGTAGAGACTAGAACTGAGACAAGGGGACAATAACTCAGTATTATGTTTGTGGAGTTAGAGACTGGCACTTAAATTTGTGTCTTTGTCTCTAAAATTTCAGTATTTCAGTACCTCCAAAAAGTAGGGACACTGGAGACTAAAATTTTTAAAGACAGAGATAGAAACTTTAATAATATTTTGTACCCAAAATACCCCAATTCTAATTAATTAATTTCAACTTTACCCTTTTTTCAAATCAGATTAGGGCTTCAGTCTTAGCAGCCGTCACTCCGTATTCTCATTTGTTCTTCGAAGACTTGGTTGTAGCCTCTGCATCGCCAGTGTCAGGACAGCCACCTCGTTGCTGCCGTCGTGACCACCGCTAGGTAAGTGAGTTGTCGTCGAAGTTTGTCTTCCTAGGCCGCGTGTTCTCAAGTCCTCATTTTCTCCTTCACAGGACAACGTTTGAGGAACACAATTGCAGAGTCTCTCCTGTTGCTGTCGAGTTCAACCACCTCTTTGTCGTCGTCACAGCTTCTGTAACCTTGGTTAGTTGTAGCCAAATTTTTTTACTGATTTCGTTCATTTTTTATGTGACCTAGCTTCTGTGGATTTGGTTCTTTGTTCTAATATATAGATGCATAGATAGCTTCTGTGGATTTAGTTCTATGTTCTCATATCTTGTTTCATCAATTGCGTTTGTGCTGTACTTCATATAAATTAGTTTTGGTCATGCTTGGTTTTTTCGAAATTCATGTTTATCAAGCTTTTGATTTTAAACTTTTGATGCTCTTTTTGCATAATTTATGTTTGTTTAATGTGAAATTGTGTAATTTTTTGTAAATATATGATTGTTGTAGCTATAACCAGCTCACTCACAGTGATTTCTGAAATCTTATGGATGAAAAATTTATTAGCTTAGTTGTAGTTTAAGAGTATTGACACTCCAGTAATATACTGTGATATTCAACTATAGCTAATCAAATTTTATATAACTGGACCAATCATTTTATTTGAAATTGGGTTGCACTTTGTTAGGGGAACGTGTTAATCAACATCAGTTTTGCAAATTTAACATATTTCAGGAGTTGACTAAGTTGATGTTATCTTTACTAAACCCCTCTCTTATCAAATGGAGTATAATTTTTATTTTAGCTTAAAGGGTAAAAGGTAAGAAAGTCTTGAGTCTATTGAATCTTCAAAATTAATGATTATTAAGTTCATTTGAATTATTTAATCTGCACAAGTCTAATTAACTTTTCTCTTTTTAGTTGGTTGACTTGTTGATAAACCCATATTTTATGATATATTTTGTGCTTAGTTTGAGTGATTTATTCAATCCTTCACCCACTTATTCATGTTAATTGCATGGTTTACTTTCCCTTCCTTATTATGTGATGTATGTGAAAAATATGTTTCCTATGCTTTTAAATTAATTATTTTAATCACCTTTAATTCCATTCGATGCCGTGATTAGTGTGTTGAGTAGTTTTCAGATCTTCTAAGGTAGGAATGACTTAAAGGATGGAAAGGAAACATACAAAAATGGAAGGAAAGCACAAAACGGAGCTTCTGAAGAAACTGGCATCCACGCGATCGCATGGGCGACGCGGACGCATGCCAAGCGCAAAGAAGCATCGACGCGGCCGCATGACTGACGTGACTGCGCGCCTTAAGCAGAACGCACATGACGCGGTCGCATGACTGACGCGACCACGTGGCAAGAAAAGCTCCGAATGACGCAACCGCGTGACCCACGCGGATGCGTGACAGAGGCCACGCACCAGAAATTGCAGAAAACACTCCCAGCGATTTCTGAAGCCCTTTTTGGCCCAAATCCAAGTCCAGAAGGCATAGACCAGAGGTTATGAAGTGAGGGAATGCATCCATTCAGGGAGAGCTCGCCAATTTTTACTTTCCATGATTTAGATTTAGTTTTGAGAGAGGCTCTCTCCTCTCTCTTTAGGATTAGGATTTAGGATTAGGATTTTTATTCGCTTTCAGGATTATCACTTTTGATCAGGTTCAATATTCCTTTTGTTTACTTTTGCAAGCTACTTTATGAATCCTTTCATGTTACAGATCACTCTTTTATTAATGCTATTTGAGGTATTTCAGTTTAATATTGATTTCTTTTATTTATGCTATTGTTGCTTTTACTCTGAAGACATTTTTATTCCAGTAGATTTATTTACTTATAGCTAGGATAGGACCTCTAATTTCTCATACCTTACCAAAAGTTTGCTTTACAGTTATTTATCTATTTTTAATTGCCATTTAATTTACTCGTCATTAAATTACTTGTCCCTCATTCTTGAAACCCCAAATCTACAATCTCCTTAACCAATAATAAGAACATACTTCCCTGCAGTTCCTTGAGAAGACGACCCGAGGTTTAAATACTCGGTTATCAATTTTAAAAGGGGTTTGTTACTTGTGACAACCAAAATGTTTGTATGATAGGACTTTTGAAGGTTAGAAACTATACTTGCAACGAGGATTTATCCGCAAATTTCTAGACCACGCAAAAGTTCCTCTCATCAAAATGGCGCCGTTGCCGGGGAACTACTAGCGTGTGCCTTATTATTGGTTATTGTAATATTTTTCTTTTGATTGTTTATTTATTTTTGTTTTTCCTTTTTATTTTTATTTGCTACCATGAATTCTCACCCCTCTCGCTTTGAGTTTGGCTCTAACTTTGTTGAAGGAAATAGAAGTTACAGTAGGAATATGCATCTTTGAATATGGTTTACTTGAAACAGATGGCCAGCTTAGAGCTCTTTGTGGCTTTAAGAGTAAGCGGGAAATGGCTTGTACTCAGAGCTGGTGTATAAGGTTCAATAAGGTTCCACGCTTCAACTCGAAGTTCACGGATTGGCATCATGTTCAATCGAATGGATCTCGGAAAACGTTTGGTCACTATGGTGACAATCTACTTTCTAAACCACCCGGATGGAAAAATATAGATAAAAATAAAGGCGGATTTAGAACCAAAGTTTGGGATCCTGGAAAATATTCTGATATTCATCACCCCGGGAGCCTGAAAATCTGTTTGAAGTTGCTCAGAAGCTTCACATGCCTAGTTTGGGACCCCGGAGGCTGTTGGCATTCCAAACATTGGTGGAGATTTCTGGATGAATTTAAACACAAGCCACCATAACAGGAATCTCATCTAATGTCCAACTTAAGGACTTTAACTAAAAGTGCTAGGTGGGAGACAACCCACCATGGTATGATCGTTCCTTTTGCAATTTTAATTTTATTTAGTTTTGTTTGTTTTTGAATTTTATTTTTATTTTATTGAACCTGGAATCATGCATAGCATTCACATTAAGCATTGTATTCTGCATACTGCATTCTGCATTCTACAAAAAAAGGGTGCGCGACGCGACCGCATGTCCCATGCGATCGCGTCAAATGGCGAACTACACTTCCCACGCGACCGCGTCATCCACGCGGCCGCGTGACCTGGAGATCGGCGTAAAGATCCAACGTCCAGAAAGTTAGGCTGGAATCGTGCGGCCATTGTGCGTTTCACACAATTGACCCACGCGATCGCGTCACTCGCACAATACCAATCCCACGCGACCGTGTCAGCGACGCGACCGCATCGCATGGATTGCACGAACACCCCCAAGGAGACAGAAAGTTGCGCTGAAACGACGCTAGATTCGTGCGTTTAGCACAAATTCCAGCGACGGGATCGCATGCCCCACGCGATCGCGTCATTTACTCTTTTTGCCCTCCGCGCGATCGCGTCAACCACGCGATCGCGTCAACCACGCGATCGCGTCAACCACCTTTTTCGCTCCACCCACGCGACTGCGTGCTCCACGCGGCCGCGTGGATTCAAAAATATAACCCCCAGTCACGCGAAACCCCATCAGTCGCGACACCCCCCCAACTCTTCTTCTCCCTATCTTCTCCCTTTTTGCCCTCGCGTCAACCACGCGATCGCGTCAACCACGCGATCGCGTCAACCACCTTTTTCGCTCCACCCACGCGACTGCGTGCTCCACGCGGCCGCGTGGATTCAAAAATATAACCCCCAGTCACGCGAAACCCCATCAACCCCATCA
>NC_029788.2:109272957-109278045 GCF_000816755.2 Arachis ipaensis
CCTAGTTTGGGATCCCGGAGGCTATTGGCATTCCAAGCATTGGTGGAGATTTCTGGATGAATTTAAACACAAGCCACCATAACAGGAAGCTCCTCTAATGTCCAACTTAAGGACTTTAACTAAAAGTGCTAGGTGGGAGACAACCCACCATGGTATGATCGTTCCTTTTGCAATTTTAATTTTATTTAGTTTTGTTTGTTTTTTAATTTTATTTTATTTTATTGAACCTGGAATCATGCATAGCATTCACATTAAGCACTGCATTCTGCATATTGCATTCCGCATTCTGCATAAAAAAAAGGGTGCGCGACGCGACCGCGTCATCCATGCGATCACGTCAATGGCGAAATACACTTCCCACGCGACCGCGTCCTCCACGCGGCCGCGTGACCTGGAAATCGGCGTAAGGATCCAACATCCAGAAAGTCGGCCTGGAATTGTGCGGCCATTGTGCGGCCATTGTGCGTCTAGCACAAAATGACCCACGCGATCGCGTGCCTGATGCGATCGCGTCACTTGCACACAATCAATCCCACGCGATCGCGTGAGCGACGCGATCGCGTCACATGGATTGCACAAATCCCAAAAGAAGACAGAGAGTTGGGCTGGAACGACGCTGGATTCGTGCGTTTAGCACAAATTCTAGCGACGTGATTGCATGCCCCAGGCGATCACGTCCTACCCTTTTTATCCCTTCCATGCGATCGCGCGACCCACGCAATCGCGTCAACCACCTTTTTCGCTCCAGCCACGCGACCGCATATCCCACGCGGCCGCGTGGATTCAAATTATAACCCCCCAGGTCACGCGAAACCCTATTCTCGCGCCCCCCCTGAACCCCACCCCCTTCCTTCTCTCCTCCTCCAAACCACAACCACCACCCAGCCACCACCGCGCCACCACCCACCGCCGCCAACCATCCCACTGCACCCCACCAGCAACACCACCTCTTTCCCGAACAGCCGTGCCGCTGTGCCCACCACTGCCAGCCGCCGTGCCCACCACCGGACGCCACCATCATCACCACCCCCAGCCACCTTTCTGCCTATTCTCATTATTCGGCCTTCCAGGTTCCGCAACACGCAATCCCTTTTATCCGTTCGTAGTTTATTCTTATTTTTCTATTTATGTTCATGTTTAGGCTAGTTAGATATGCATGTTGTAGTGGATTTTAGGTTGTTAGGTAGCCTAGGATGTGGTTAGTGGATTTAGGTCTGTTTACTTGCACTGTTCATGTTTCTCTTTTATCAAATTTGCAAATCTGTTGTTGCTGTGATCTTGTTCATATGTTGTATTTCTTGTATATTGCTGCTCTTTACACTGAATTTTCATGTTTATATTCATTATATGTAACTGCAGCTTAATTTTTTAATTCATATGAACTGTTTGATTGCTGTTTATTTTCTGGGAAAATCCAATTTTAGCCGGAATGCTGCCCAAATTTTTATAAATCTTTTTGACTTTCATTCATGTTTTGATTTTGGAATCTTGAACTCTGTTTTCCTCTGCTTTAACCAAACCATTCATGAATGCCAGGGCATGCATTCTTATCCTCTTTGATTTCCTGGTTCCTAAACTGCAATTTTGATGTTTGATTCCTATTTTTGCTTTCTTTATCTCTATTTGAATCATCATCAAACTGTTTTACTTGTTTGAATATGAGTCACCTATAGCTTCTACCTTTGATTACTTGTTACTTGGACTATTTTCATTATGCCTCTTACTTTAACCCATTTTTCACTAACTCACTAATTTTAACTCTAACCAACCTAACCTTTTCAAAACTTCTATTTTTGCTTTTCTTTCACTTTCTTTTAACATTCTAACCAAGGCGTGATGTTAATTTTTCTATTTAACTTGCATTCAATTACATTTTGGATTGTGATTTCTTCTTTTCAGACTTTTCACTCATATACAATCCTAAATGCACATTTTACTTAACTCATATTCATTATCCTATTGCTCCTTTGCCACTTTGTGTTTTCTTTGATTATTTGCCTATTTTCTTTCATATTTTTATTATATCCTGGTTTTCTGTTTTTCAGGATGTCAGATTCCCAGAGAAAGGGAAAAGGCAAGGCCACTACTGGCAAAAGGAAAAGAGGAGAAGCCTCCGTGTCTATCATCGACCTCATGCATGATGCCTCCTTGCGGGAGAAAGCCTTTACCCCGCAAGAGAAGGTCGACCAGCTACTTCCCGCCAATGACTCAGTAAAGTTTGCAAACCGATACTGTGAGCTGAAGTATCCGGTGTTTGCAAACTCCAGGAACCTATACCTGGAGCAGACTTTGAAGATCCCAGAAGAACTCCAGCAATACACCTCTGATCAGATCAAATAAAGAGGCTGGTTCTTTCTGGAGAGACCTCTGACTGAGGTTAATGCATCTTGGGTTAGGGAATTCTATTGCAACTACTTTAAAACTTCCCTAGATGCAGTGAACCTTAGAGGGAAGCAGATTCTGGTTACTGAGGAGGCAATAGAAGAGGTTCTGAAACTTCTGCCTAAGACTGATCAGACAGATGGCTATCAGAAAGCTGAGGAGGATATGCGCTTTATGCGTTTTGACTGGGATGCAGTCAAGGCGAGGATCGCCCTTGACCCGTCAGTTCCTTGGATCATGGGTCAGAACACCACCATGCCCAAGGGGATCAAGCGGATTTACCTGAACGATGAGGCTCGGCTATGGCATCAGATATTCAGCAACTACATTATGCCGAGTACTCACGAGACTGACATACCAGCCGCTATGATCACCTTCCTTTGGTGTGTGATGGAGGGCAAGGACCTATACCTGCCCCACTTTATCTGGCACTATATGGCCAGGGTCCACGCCTGAGGCACTCTTCCCTTTCCCTATCTGGTTACACAGTTGGGCCGTCGAGCTGACGTGCCATGGGAGGATGCTGATGAGAGGCCACCTGCTGCGGAATGCAAGAAGATTATCCCGCACAGCAGGAACTTCCTGGCCTTGGGCTATAGACCTCCATTCCTGACTGCCATTGCTGATGATACATCTACACCATCTGCCGGTCCCTCTTCCTCCACTGCTGCACCACCTACCCCTGCCACCACCACTGCACCTCCACCTGCCACAGAGCCTGTCTATCTGGTGCACCACTTGTTTCGACGACTTGACCAGATGGAGCGTCACAACAAGCGACGCTATGAGCACCTGAAGCTGATGATACGATCCGGCGACATCCCCTCCGAGCCTGACACACCATCCGAGGCATCTGAGGAGGAGGCGGATGCGCCCGAGGCAGAGACCCATCCCTAGGGAGAGGCAGAGCAGGCAGACACCGAGCAGGCTGCACCACAGGCAGAGGTCCCACATCAGATCCAGGCTGTAGATCCTGAGATCCCCATTCAGACAGCCCCTCCTCTACAGCAGCCAGACCCCCAGCCAGCCACCACAGAGACACCAGCTACTATCCCTTCCAGTGATGACACCCCTTCACACCTTGCTTGAGTGAGTATCAGGGACGATGCTTCATTTTAAGTGTGGGGAGGTCGCCATCTCTGGCGTATTATTTTGGTGAACCACTACAGACTCTTTTTCTTGTATTTTGGATATTTTTCTGTATTTTTCTCTTTATTTTTATTTTTTTTCTGAGTACTTATACATTGCTACTTTTATGTATTTTTACTCTATTTCTGCATTTTGTACTTTAGTTCATATTTTTAGTTATTTAGTTTAGTTGCAATTCTAACTTATTAGTTATAGAAAATTGTGGATTAATTAGTATAGTTTACCCTTTTTAGCATAAGATAGCTTAGTTTAAATTGAAAATATAAAAAGCAAGTAAACTAGAAACTTGAACTTAATAGAAACAATCCACACACCTTGTATATATAGAATTACATGTTAGTTAGTTAACAACATTTTATCAAGGAGGAACACTAGAACTTTAAAGCCACCTTAAGTTTTACATTGTGAATAATGGGAATTTTTAACTAAACCTGCATGACATACATAACTGATAAATGATTTTTGAGCTAGAGAACATACAGCCTGTGAGTTTTGAGCTTAATTGTATGGTTACATTTAAACTATAATTTTTATTCCTGTATGTTCCGCCCTTCTTATTTATTCTGATGTTCTTTACTTTGTTTTAATCTATATGTCCAATTATAGAATATAGAATATAGAATATAGATATGCATACCAAAAGAGTGATTGAGGCCGTCATTTGATTTTAGCTCACTTATCCCAAATTAACCTACCTTTCACATCACCCTTGTTAGCCCCTTTGAGCCTTTAAATCCCCTTTTATTCTATTAGCCACACTACTAGCCTTAAGCAGAAAAACAAAATAAAATCCCAAGTTGAATCCTTGATTAGCTTAAGATAGAAAATTATGAATAGTTTAAAATGTGGGAAACCTATTGGGAACATGGATGATAAAAACAAAAGGTAGAAAAGTTGAAAGGAATAAAATAACTCAAATTAAGAAATTTTGGGAAGCATGCTCATGAGAAATCAAAGTGATTAAATTACCATGTGCATTAAAAAAAGAAGAAGTTATTTTTCAATATTTAATAAAGGGGATACAAAAGAATTCCCCAAATGCAAAATAAAAGCAATGCACATGGGATAAAAATAAAAATTGAAACATGAGCATGTAACATCAAGTGGGAAAATACGGGAAAATAGGTAAAGAAGTTTTGTTTTACTAAGTATGTATGTTAGGTGAAATCTTAGTCTAATTAAGGATTCACTTATTAGCTCACTTAGCCTTATACATATATCCTTACCTTTACCTTGGCCCCATTACAACCTTAATTAAAGACCTCATGATTTTTGGTATGACTGTATTATATAATTGTTGATTGGTTAGATAAAGAACAAAGTTATAGAAAGGAAGAATAAAAAGAGGAATAGAGTGATTAACCAAATAAACACTGAGTGACTAGAGAGTAAACACAAATCCAGTGAGGGTTCAATAGCTCATTAACATTTATCTCTGTTTGAATTATCTAATTGTCTTGCAAGTTCATAAAATGCTTTTCTCCCATCTCAATTGTAAAAGTGCTTATTGATTATCTAAGGCTTGGCTATATATACATATATGACTCCTTGAGAATG
>NC_029788.2:109278152-109285263 GCF_000816755.2 Arachis ipaensis
TAGATCTTCTAAGGTAGGAATGACTTAAAGGATGGAAAGGAAACATAAATGGAAGGAAAGCACAAAACGGAGCTTCTGAAGAAACTGGCATCCACGCGATCGCATGGGCGACGCGGATGCATGCCAAGCGCAAAGAAGCATCGATGCGGCCGCATGACTGACGCGACCGCGCGCCTTAAGCAGAACGCACATGACGTGGTCGCATGACTGACGCGACCGCGTGGCAAGAAAAGCTCCGAATGACGCGACCGCGTGACCCACGCGGACGCGTGACCCACGCGGACGCGTGACAGAGGCCACGCACCAGAAATTGCAGAAAACACTTCCAGCGATTTCTGAAGCCCTTTTTGGCCCAAATCCAAGTCCAGAAGGCATAGACTAGAGGTTATGAAGTGAGGGAATGCATCCATTCAGGGAGAGCTCGCCAATTTTTACTTTCCATGATTTAGATTTAGTTTTGAGAGAGGCTCTCTCCTCTCTCTTTAGGATTAGGATTTAGGATTAGGATTTTTATTCGCTTTCAGGATTATCACTTTTGATCAGGTTCAATATTCTTTTTGTTTACTTTTGCAAGCTACTTTATGAATCCTTTCATGTTACAGATCACTCTTTTATTAATGCTATTTGAGGTATTTCAGTTTAATATTGGTTTCTTTTATTTATGCTATTGTTGCTTTTACTCTGAAGACATTTTTATTCCAGTAGATTTATTTACTTTCCCCCTTTTGGTCTTGGTTAAGAAATCAGTAATTCAGGAGTTGTCAAACTCAAACGTGATTGATAATTGTTATCTTTGTTAATTGAATTGAACTTCCATAATCCCAATCTTTTCTTAGGAAATAAATAGGATTCGAAGATCAAACCAATTAATCCCTTGACCTTCCTTTATCTTAGTAAAGCTTAACAAAGTAGAATTAAGATTCAACCATCATCATCATTGATAAGGATAGCTAGGATAGGACCTCTAATTTCTCATACCTTACCAAAAGTTTGCTTTACAGTTATTTATCTATTTTTAATTTCCATTTAATTTACTCGTCATTAAATTACTTGTCCCTCATTCTTGAAACCCCAAATCTACAATCTCCTTAACCAATAATAAGAACATACTTCCCTGCAGTTCCTTGAGAAGACGACCCGAGGTTTAAATACTCGGTTATCAATTTTAAAAGGGGTTTGTTACTTGTGACAACCAAAATGTTTGTATGATAGGACTTTTGAAGGTTTAGAAACTATACTTGCAACGAGGATTTATCCGCAAATTTCTAGACCACGCAAAAGTTCCTCTTGTCACTTGTTAAGACCTTGTTAGTTAGTATAACTCTAACTAATTTTTCAGAATCTAATCCGTTAATTTATTGGGGCCTTGCTAATTGTATAACTAACTAAATTTTACACTTCTTAGTTGGTCAACTGGTTGCAATGAGACTTTGCAGTTTAGATTAATGAATTATAAGCATTTTCATGTTTTGTTGGTTAACTTCTTAGGTTGAATAATCTCAATGACATTAATATAGTTTGTATGATAATCATGGATGATTCAAAGTAATAACTCTTAACACAACTCTTTTAATCTAAACCACAACAGCTTTTGGAAGACTTTGATTTGCTTAAAATACCTGAAAAAGTCACTTTTAGTATATGAAATGAGAGAGGAAAACCGATATTTTCATTTTTATTGTGTTTCTATTGTATTTTCTGTTTTGATTTCCAATTAAAACTAAATTAAAATTGAGAAGTAAATAGAGTTAATTGTCTTTTGGTTCCAGTTTCTTGATCTTGTCTTTTAGATTTATTTGAATGTTTATGCGTTTTTTAATGTAATAACTTCTCTAGGAAGACATGGAGCGGTCGGAAATTATTAAGCGATGCGTGTGTTTTTATGAAGAGATGAGATCCAAGCATGAAGATTTGATATTGTTCTTTGTGCTTACGCTATTTGTTTACTTAGGAATAGAAGTAGTGGCCAACTGTCGTTAGGCGGAAGAATGAATAGTAGAATTAGACGTGAGGCTTTAGAGCGTATTGTTGGTGAAGGTGATAGAAATTATATTTGGGAGTTGAGAATGAACACAAATGCCTTTGCTAATTTGTGAGAGTTGCTCTAAGTTCAAGGAGGACTTAAAGAGGATGGTTATGTAAGCCTACCGGAGCAGGTTGCAACTTTCTTAATTATCTTAGCGCATCACAAGAAAAATTGTAGCCTGCAGGTTAGATTTTGTAGGTCTGGAGAGACAGTTAGAAAGTATTTTAATAAAGTTTTAAAGGCTGTAATACATATTCAGAGAATTTTGTTTGCCAAGGCTACACCAGTCGAAGAGTATTGACTTGACCCCACATGGAGAAGGTTTAAGGTAGAGCTTACTCGATGTTGTGTATGATTTGTTTTTGCCTGAAGGATTCTATATCTGAGTATCATAACTTTTTATGGATGATAGGGTTGCTTGGGAGCATTAGATGGCACTTATATAGAGGTGGCATGTAACACCCTAACTATCAAATCTCACGCTTCCGGCTGCGCGACTCTAATAGCTCGGACATTACGACGACTCTTATACTATTTAATACTAAAATATGAGTCTGTTTAAAACTTCAAACCGCAATACCGCTCCAAAAATACTTTTGTTAGGTACGTACATCCATACATACCATACAACTTACAAAACTCGCAAAGAGTACATACATACATACATACATATATATACATACATATATTTTATATATATATATATATAATATTACAAGCATTAACCAATACAATTCCTATCCCTCTTACAGAATGTATAAAGATAAAAGGCGAGGGAACAATAAGTAATAACTAAAGCAATACAAAACATCACGATAACAACTAGATAAACTCTTCATGACTTCTGCGTCCATATCCTGAAATGGGAAAATTTTTAGGGGAGTGAGAACATCATCTTCAAAAGGGTTCTCACTATAGGGTTGCAGAATTACTATAATAGGATTAGTGATTGATAACCACCTTATGTATCTTTTCAAAAGCAACGGTTTACTATAAAAGAGAAATCTAAAATCTTTTCTAAAAGAGGAATTGTTCAATTCTTAAAAACTCAAAAGCCTTTTAAAAAGTTTAACTATACTGAGCCAGATTAGTTTTCATACGTTTCTAAACCAGAAACACCAACCAACATGGCCTTCGGCCCATCTCATGATCAACCACAGCTCTAGGCCCAAACAACCCAAACAACAACCAATCATCACAGTCCAACAGAGTCTCAGTCCAACACCCTCACTAGTGTATATTCATGGGGGCGAGCTCATCCGGAACTTTCACAGTGTCCGGCCACACTTACGACATAGGGTCAGCAGAGTATCAAGTCTCAACCTGGAGCACGTGGTGGCTAGCCACTGCTTCTACCCAGGGAACTCGTATCTCAGATAGTTGGAAGTGCAAAATCACAATATCAATATCTCAGCATATATGCATTTATTCTCAGCCATAAATCAACATTCATTCCAGCCATTCGGCTTAAATTCATGACTCATAGTCAGCCATCCGGCTTATAGTTCAATCTAGAACCAGCCAAAATTCATTATCATACACAACCATTCTGGCTCATAACAAAATAGCACTTCCACCATCCAACATCATCAAATTCGTAAAATTAGCATTTAAGTCATAAATCACTTTTTCTCAATTCACTTCACTTTGAAATCAAATTTCAACTCTTTTCAGCCTTGACTTTAAAGTTCCCATTCCTCAAATCATCTCAGGCTCATAAGCCCCTCTTAATCAAAGTAAGTTCCCCTTTTAAAAACAAAGCCATTCTCGTCATCCTCTTTTCAAAACTTCCAAAACCATGGCAAATAAAAGATCTCTTTTGAAATATTCAAAATCATCCATCCAACAACAGGATTTTATAACAACAGTCCATCGGCAGAGTCTCAAGTCTTTAGGGAAGGACAACCTATCTCAATTCCTTAAAAACTCATTGAAACTCTTAAAATCATAGATTCTTGGTTCAAGTAAATAAAAACTGAATTTATTATGAAATCGAGTCACACAAAATCACAAGTTCCAACCCAATCCAAAATCAATTCACTTGAAACGGAAGCAGTCCATTTGAATCAAACCACTTTCAAATTTCTTCTTGAAACCAATTCTCTAACCTCTTCCAAAATATCTCAAACGTAATTATTCAATCAAAAGTCCAATTTCCTTTAAAATCACTAAAAGCTCCTCTGAACAAAATCTTTAAGTCCAAACAAGAGCAAAAGTCCTTTTTATATTAAAATCAATATTAGAACATAATTCTTTCCTTCAGTGGTTCAAATGGTAAAATAATTCATTTCTAAATAAGTTGAACTCAAGACATATAGTTTTCCTAAATAAATTTACGCTCGAAAACATAATTATTTTCTTAATAAATCAAATAATACAATTTCTCAAATCCAAACCTTTCTAAATAACTTTTCAAACAAAGTCTAGGATTTTTATAGAAATTTCGGTAGCACTTCCCCTAAAACTTGGACTTTGCAACCCTTTTCGGGTCCCAACTAAACCGTTCCACAATCCTTTTCAATGGTCTAAATCCAAAAATCAGTTCAAGAGCAAGCTAAATCCAACAGTCACCTCATTTTCATATCTCAAGGAAACCATTTCAAAATCAAATCATTATCAACCGATTAAACTCATTTCCAAAACTTTGAAGAAACAGTTTAGCAACAATTCATTTATCAAAACCAAATCAATTAAAGCAAACCAGGTTGAATCCAAAAGCGTATTCTATTTTTCACATTATCAAAAAATTCAACTAAACTCAAATCAATTCCCAATAGATTAAACTCGATCTCAAATCTTTAAAAGAATCAACTTCAAAAACATTCTGTTTCACAAAGCCGCACAACAATCCAGTCAAACAAACATTCATAATCATTCAGGACAACCAAACAATACATAAGACTGATACAATCACCAAATATACATTGTCTCACATCAGTATCCATATGTAATAATTCTAATATATATAAAACATAGTTTTCGGAAAAAACCCCTACCTCAAAACGCAAAACCATAACCCAAACACATCACAGGAACCTTCTCTCTCAACCCGAAATCACCAACAACCGTAACCTCAGCTCCAAGCCACTTTCGCGGTAACCACAACAACACTAATCGCGACATATAACAACCGAAACTCAATCTTATAGTAATTAACGCCATAAAACCTCAGCGTAAGATAACAGAACAGTAACTAAAGGGCTTTCGAAATGAAGACGCTTACTGAAACTAAGAAAGAACGGCTGAATCAAGCAGTGATAGCCCCAGCGGTGGCTTCGGCAACACCCGTGCTATATTCGATGACCAGAACGGCAGTAATAACGGTGCAGCAGCTCAGAACACGACCCTGTGTTACCAGAACCTCAGCGTTTATAACCGAACATAATTGAATACTAACGCAAGAGTTTTCGGAACATAAATACTTACCGAACTAAGAAAACAAAATAGTGGCGGTAGCTGAACTGGTTTGCCGGCAGCCCAGGCAGCCAACTCGAGCGATAGTGGTGACCGAAACTCCGGCGACGGCGACTGTAACAAACATGCAGCTATGAAAAGCTTCCGGAAACTCAAAAGGAATGAAAGCCAACTTAAAAACCTTTACCGGCAGTGGTTCTCAGTGGCGGTAAAGGCGTTCCCGGCGGCAGAGGCGTTTCCGGCGGCAGAGGCGGCGACAGGAATCTCTGGTTGTGACGCAGCAGTTTTGAGATAGCGTATCGGCCCTTCCATCTCGCGTGCAACAGCACCAACATCCACCACCGCCACACCTCCCCCTCCGGTCAGATCCAACGGCGACGGCGGCAGTAACCCAGCCGCAGCAACGACAAAACAGCAGCAATAGGATCCAGCCCCAATCCGTGACGCCATTCTCCTTCGTGTGCAATAGCTTCAACCTCACTTCTCTGCAGCGTTCTACTCCTCGGCAACAAACCTCCATCGACGATGACTTCGAAGACCCTGACGATGGCGCATACAGTTCGGCGACGATGACCCTCTATCAATCGGCAACAGATTTGCGGGCAGGGTGCGAGGCGCAGGCAACGCGAGCTCTTTTTCCCTGCGTCTCTCACCTGCGTCTTGATGGTTCTCTTCACGGTCTTGTTTCCCACGGTGGCTCAGCAGCAGTGACAGGTTTGACGGCAGGCTCCAGGGCGTGACGCGGTACGGTGGCGGCTCGGGTCCTTCGCCGGTGTTGCTTCTTCTCCGTTTCTCTCTCTCAGCTCTCTCATGCTCTTTCTCCTCCCATGGCGGTATGTCGGAAATTAATTTTATTATGGAACCCATATTGGTGCTGGACGGCGTTATGGAGAGGAGGAGAGCTTTACATTCGTATGGTGTCAGTTCACATGCAAATCGGACTGAGGGACTTGCCTAAGCAAAATCGGACCGTGCGAGAACTGCTACGAACGCGGACCGTCCGAGTTGTGGAAGAGTACTCCACACGTCGCACGCCCGTAGCTCCCCAGGACGGTGGCCCCTTTAACCCCACAAGTCCCCTTCCTAAATCCTCACTTTCCCCTTACTTCCCCACCCACCGAGTTGCATGCCATTTTCTTCCTCCCTGAAGCCTGAAAGCTTGCTGCCTCTCATCCGTGGGTTCTCCCAAAAATTTGAAAATGTCCCATAAATCAAAACCAAGGAAGATTGATCAGCCGAAACTTCACATTGTAAAATATCTCAACTATTCTGATTATGTAAGTTTATTTATTAATTTTTTGTTTATTTTTTATAGTTCTGATTTTTATTTTTGAAATTTAATTAAGGTTATTGTTGTTAGAACTTTAACTGAGAATGAGTGAGTGTATAAATTATTTTGATTCTTGTTTAGAAATAAATGTTGAAAAAAAATGTAAATGTAGGCTGATTTATAATATTGGCTGATTTTTTTGTTATGGAAGAGCTGTGTGTGTTGTAATATAATAGGTTATAAATAAAATAAAACAGGCTTTTTTAAAAATTTTTGGAGTAATATTAGAAGTTATAATTAAGTAGTTATAGTTAATTGTAGAAATTTAGAAATATATGTAGTTAGAAATATATTTTTTAATTTGCATTATTGTTGTGGCTGTTTTTTTTGCTATATATAAT
>NC_029788.2:109285421-109286993 GCF_000816755.2 Arachis ipaensis
TTATATCGTAGTTAATTTTAAAAATTTAGAAGTACATATTTAAATGATACTTAGATAAGTGTGTTTAAGTATAATTAATTTTTGTTTAGAATTTTGTTCCAATATAATAGATTAGTATTAAAAATTACTTGTTTATAAATTTTTGTAATAATATTATAAAGTAGAGTTAAGTAGTTACTTGTTATAATTAATTTTAACAATTTAGGATAATATGTTTAAATAATAGTTAGGAACATATGTGCTTAAATATAATTAATTGAGTGTTGTGGAGAAATTTTTTTTAATACGATAGATTAGTAATAAAAAAGATTTGTTACGAATTTTGTGTAATAAAATTAGTAATAATAATTAATTAGTTAACTTTATATTTTCGTTCTTTAATTTTTGTGGAATAATTTTCTTGGAATAATGTTGACAGAAATATGTTATTTGAGGGGAGGTTTTAGTATTATTAGTAAAATTATATGTTTTAATTACATATTTTTACATTATGTATGATAGTTGTGTAATCAGAATCTTAAATTTGCTATGCGTGTACAGGGTGAACGAATGTTGACATGTGATCACCCTGTTCTTCCGGATCGGTACAATGAGAGGGTGGAGGAACAGTTACAATCTACAGGTTTTTACCATGTCGCGCAGATTGGGGTTGTTCAATGTCAGAAAGCACTGGTAAACGCTTTAGTGGAAAGGTGGCACCCGGACACACATACCTTTCACCTTCCGGTTGGTGAATGTGCCGTGACACTGGAAGACGTGGCTATGATCTTCGGTCTTCTGACCGATGGTCTTCCAGTGACAGGGATGTCTTTGAGTAGTTATGA
This sequence comes from Arachis ipaensis, assembly GCF_000816755.2. Lineage (NCBI taxonomy): Eukaryota > Viridiplantae > Streptophyta > Magnoliopsida > Fabales > Fabaceae > Arachis > Arachis ipaensis. The sequence continues at coordinate 109,286,246 of NC_029788.2, forward strand.
AGCCTTAGAGGCAGAGCGTCTGCACCAATTTGGGGTCGCACCGTTAAAGTCGCAGTGTCGAGGTAGCGGCATAAAACTCACGTGGCTACGTGATTTAGAAGAACGGCAATAGTTGAATGATGAAAACAGTATACAGGTGTACGTTAAGTGCCACATCATGTTGTTGATCGGAACGATCTTGTTTGGCGACAAGACTGGGGCATCTGTCCACTGGAAGTTTCTACCTCTTCTCAGTGATTTTGCTAGTATTGGACAGTATAGTTGGGGATCAGTGTACCTGGCACACATGTACAGGAGTTTATGCAGGGCATCACGGTTTGACTGTAAGGAAATTGATGGTCCGCTCACACTTCTACTGTGTTGGACATGGATGCGCCTACCGTATCTAGCGCCGGTTCCTAGGGAACCCCGCAGTTTTATGCTTGCCAACAGGTAACACTATCTTACATTTACCTGGTATCTTCATATTTAGAATCAAATTGTGTTAATGAGATGCGTTATATTAGGTGGCACAACTGGGAGTGTGGAGACCGAGTCTATAGATATCTTAAGCTTGCTCATTTTCAGAAGGCCCTGGATGATCTTCAGGAAGGCCAGATGTATTTGCATTAACGTTGTATTTGGCTCCGGTCTAGTGCATCAAGCATATCTATTTGTATAATTTATTGTGGTCGTTGTATTACTATGCTTAATTACTAATAGGAAGGATACATGTTATGTATTGGTTAGGGTCGAATCATTGTTTAGT
>NC_029788.2:109287219-109341932 GCF_000816755.2 Arachis ipaensis
GATTTTAATTATCTGTTTGTTTTATTGTTACCAGTTTCTGTGGGTTGCGTATTCTGTTGATCGTGTTTATCCGAATATAATTCCCGTGGACATCTACATGCACTCGGTCATTTGGAATGCAACGATGCCGTTGGTATGTTTTGAGTGTATTGAGTGGCATGCTACGGACAGGTTCAGACGACAGTTCGGTTTCGTTCAGGGAGTTCCTCATCAGGAATGGAATCTAGACCGGGCATACGGAGAAGTCTTAATTGGTCCTAAGAATCTGAACTGGGCTACAACCACTGCTCATTCGTTTTGGGTGATGCAGTGGACGAACAAGTTCAATCACGTTCTTACTGAGGAACTCATGGGTCCGCAACAGCCATTAGATACTTATATGTACTGGTACCGTTCAAAGTATGGCGATCACCTGAACTTGTCGTTACTTGCAGACCATAATGATGTTGAGGGTGACCAGGTTATGGATGATGAAAACAAAGAGCAAGAGTCACAGTCACCGCCGCCTCCAACTCCACTTTCACCTCCACTTCCACCGCCAGAAGTGCAACCTCAATCCACAAGCCAATATGTACCTCAGATACAGTTTTCTACGTCATTCCCGATACATCAGCCTCAGTATGACTCAGGAGAGGGAGGTTCTTTTAGCCAGTTGCTTGGGTTCATGGCCTCAGATGCCGCCCAAGTACAATATAGCCATCAGCCCGACTTCATGGCAGGTAGGCATTTGTTTGACGCGAGGTATCCATTTTATACCTACTCGGGTGCTTCTGGAGGGTTTGTATCTGATGATTCTAGTAGGAGTGAGGGCAATCGAGGAGTTCTAAATAGTCAAAACCCGAGCCGTGTTTCGATGACTATGATTGAAGAAAATGCGAAGACATTTGAGCATGAGACTGATGAGTACTTAGTGGATGAGCCAGATGACGAGGCAGACGAGGAGTATGAGGAGGAGGAAGAAGATGACGACATGGACCAGGATGAAGAATCCCATAATGATGCAGGTATAAAATTGTTTTACTTTTTCCGTCAATTGATGTCATCATAGTATCTTATTGTTTGTTGGGTAGGATTGGTTAAATTATATACTTGTTTGGTCAATTGGTGTTGTCATGTTCATGTATGGTATGTTGGTTATGGTTGATTATACTATATACTTGCTTGGATTGATTGTTTTATATGCAGGTGACACCCGTACTCCAGATGAGACAGGCAAAGGCTACAACCTCAGGATTGATCCACCGCGTCGTAGCGCGAGTCGATACACTCCGTCTGTGTTCAAAAAGGCCGCGAAGAAACGCAAGAACATCGTCACCTTTGGAAAGTGGACAGCGAGGAAGTAGTTGTGGACTAGTTAGTTTTATCTATGTACCAGTGATCATTTGTCATGTTGTCCGTTACTATTTATGTTTGATTGAAGTTTCCTAAGTACCAACTGAGTATTGTATATTTCGGTTGATGTTCCTGACTTTCATTAACTATTATATGTATGATGAATTAACTATTATATGTATAATGAATTAACTGAGTATATGTATTATATAGGTTACAATGATACTATTATCATGAAGTACCTTGAAGAACATAACAATGATTCAGTTATCATAAAGTACATTCACATAGGTTACAATGATTCAATTATCGTGTTAGGAGACTGAAACAGGTTTTAGTAAATGTATTTTGAGAAAGTACATTGAACCCGGGTTACATTGTCTCATATATCATTCAAGTCTACTGCGTGTTAGGATCAACACTTGGACCTCCGCCCTAACGGCATCTACTCCGACTTAGTTCCTCAGCCCCACACTGCCTACATCGCCTCGGATGCCGTAACATTCGTGTGTCCATCTCATTCAAGAAGCGCGTCATCCTAGGTCGACCTTTGGCAATGCGTCTCAAGTACGGGTTCGGTACGAATCGAGGACCATTGTAAGAAGGCCACGTAGTTGGATTCCCGAGTGGCCTAAACCTTGCCCGATAAACGCGTCTAATTTGGTCCATCTTATAAACATCATGCACATACACCTGCCAATCTAGTCGTTGATTTGCACAACATGCAAACACATGCCGGCACGGAATTCGGTCCACCTGGAACTCACCACAGTCACATCTTTGACGACGGAGGTCAACAGCATACTCCACTCCACTTGGCATCTCACGCACTTCAAAGACCTCATTCTGCTTGTCGAAGCAATTAACCTAAATGTTTCCTGATGCAAGTTGATTTGCATAAAGTTTGGAGGTCACATGCTCAGAAAAAACATGGCCAGCATTAATCCGAGCCTCCGCCTTGGCTCTTTTCCGTGTGAACAACTCATTTAGTCTGTAGAATGTTGCTTTCACAAGTGCAATGATGGGAAGATTGTGTGCACCCTTCAAGATTGAGTTGATGCATTCGACTAGATTAGTCATCATGTGACCCCATCGGTAACCACCATCGAATGCCAACGCATACTGTTCACGGGGAATACGGTCTAACCAGTTAGTGTACGCCTCGCCCCGCTCTCGTAAACGCTGAAAACGCAATTCATACTCACGAGCCGTCCTCGAATATCCTACACAGTATCATATACCATACAAAGAATAAGTCTCACGATGTTTAGATTGATCGCAGTTTCATTAATAACAAACTTTGAAGTAATCGTTGTTACCTATATTGACGACAAGCTTTTGCAGGTACGGTGCCTTGAATTTCATCAGAAAGTTTGACTCTATATGCCTGATGCAAAACATGTGGAAAGCTCTAGGAGGTGACCAAGCTCCGTGACTGCGTTCCACAGCTGCATTTATCGACTCATGTCGGTCTAATATAAGCCCCACACCATCCCGAGTCATAACATGTTGACGTAGGTTACTAAGAAAAAAGTGTCACACATCAGAAGTCTCTCCCTCAACAATAGCAAATGCAATCGGGATGATATTGTTGTTACCATCCTGCGAAACGGCTACTAACAAACAACCCTTATACTTTCCGTACAAGTGAGTCCCGTCCACCTGGACAACTGGCTTACAATGTCTGAATGCTCTAATGCAGGGGTAATAGCTCCAAAGGACTCGATGCAATACCCGAATATTACTTACCAAGTCATCCCCTTGATATGCTGGCATAGTCTCGAAATGCACGACAGCTGATGGCTCCTTGTGACACATGGCCTCGAACCATATGGGCAACACTTCGTAGGATGCTTCCCAACCTCCAAATAGTTTCTCAACTGACTTTTGCTTAGCCAACCATGCTTTCCGATAACTGACGGTGTAGTTGAACTTTGACTGCACTTCTGCAATAACTGATTTTACCTTTAAAGAGGGGCCAGCCTCAACCAACGGCTTAATGGCTTCTGCAATTATATTTGAATCCAGCTTTGAATGATCCTGGGAAATGGTTGCTCTGGTACAAGTGTGGCTGCCGTTGTACCTCCTAATAACCCAACAGTACTTTCTACTGATCATGCTAACTCTGATAAGACAATCACACCCTGACCCGTACTGTGTACATTTCGCATAAAATGTCAACGACTCCGACTCATACACACGGTAGTCTACAGATCTTCGGAGGGTATACTCCTTCATCGCCTTAATAACAGCTTCCCTGGAACTGAATTCCATCCCCACGGCAAATTCACCATCTGCGACAAAAGGAACTTCTGCCAGGACGGCAGCCATACCATAAGTATTTTAATACACGATTATTTAATGGCCAAAATTAAATATTAAATAAGTACTCACAACATTAATAATGATATAAATAAGCTATACATTACGTTATTATCTCAATCTCAATTAAATAAAAAACAAACACATAGTTTCCTACTGTTAATTAATACAACTTAACTAAATAACTAAAAATAAATACCAATCTTCCAAATAACTTCATAAATTCTACAATAAACACTCATTATTAAAACCTAATTAACTAAATAACTAAATAAATACAAATTAACTAACTAAGTAAAAATAAATAGTGACGACCTAAACATGTAAAATTAAATACTATAACAAATGCTCATTATTAAAGCCTAATTAGCTAAATAACTAATTAAACACAAATTAACAAAATAACTAAAAATAATTACGAATCGCCTAAATAAACCCCATAGATACTATAATAATTACTCTTTAATAAATATCCCTAACTAACTAAGCTACTAAATAAATACAAATTAACTAAATAACTAAAAATATATACCGATCGCCTTAATAACTTGATAAATACTCTAATAAATACTTATTAATTAATACTGATTCACTAAATAACTAAACAAATACTGCACCATAACTACAGATTTGCTCAAATTATTTTAATCTTAAACTTGACTAAATAAACTATTTTACAAATGTTAAAGGAGTACCTGCACTCATATATTCCGGAAACTCCGGAGCATGCATGGCTTCCAAATCCAAAACTCGCATGAAAGATGGCTCCTCAAATGGCACTTCGTTCGCGAGTGCATTTGCAACGTCTGTCACATTCGGAGCCACACTGCCGTCACCTTGATCTTCATCTCCGTCTGGACCAACAACTTCGTAATTGCTTTTGAACTCTTCCTCACTGTCACTATTGTAGTCTTCCCGTAAAATATTTCGGTCGGCCTCAGATTGTTCGAATTCAATGTACAACTCGATGAACGAGATTTGAGCACAACTTTCAATGTATATTAAAAACATCTCCTGCATGCTCGCTTCATCCGTTATATATTTTGTCTAAAATTGAACGAACCCACCAAATACTGGTACAGGATATCTGTACAAAATACATGATATTTTTCTTGACATCTCCGAATCAATCTTCTCACAAATCACACCTTTAAGCTCTTCAAATGAAATTGTGAACGGAATAACAACATCCAACGGATCTTCACAAACAAATTTTACCCCTTCAGGGGTTTGCAACAAAATCTGACCAAAATAATACACTTTTAAAAGGACTCTATCATCCATTCTTCTCACTCAGTTATATAAACACAAATACTTCACTATAAAATTTTTCTACCCAACCCAACCACCACAACAACAGACCATGAGAAAAAAGAAGAAGAAGAAAACTCGAAGAAGATGAAGAATTTTAGATCTGGTCGGCGGATTGAGATTTGCATACCTTCGCAAGCGTATATATACACACATAAATCGGATCGAGGGACTTCTCTAACCTAATTCAAATATAATATATAATAGTGAAAACGGACCCTCCGATTTCTATTAGTGATAATAAAAAAAAAATTTTGCTCCTCCACAACTCGGACCCACCGAGTTGCTCAGCCTATATCCAACAACTTTGTTAACAAAGAAAACGGACCATGCGATTACCTTAAAGTGATACAAAAAATTTTTGTTTAGCTACAACTCGCAGGGTCCGATTTGCTTAACGTTCTCCTCTCCATGCAAAACAGACCCTCCGATTTGCTCAACTAAATCTAAAAAAGGAAATTGTTGGGTCCAATTTCTTCTAACCATCTCTGAGCAAAAAACCTGTCCCACATATTGGTATAGCTCCTCCTCATCCCATAACCCGGCAAAGCACACCCAGCTCTTCCATAACCAAAAAAATCAGCCGCGGTATGTATGTGTGCTTGGAAGAAGGGAGGGGAGCTATGGCGGCTGAAGGAAGGAAAGATATTAGGTTTGGGGTTTTTGGGGGTTATTTAGCAGTTTTAATAAAATAAGGGTAATAGGGTAATTGTAACTAATTTTAATTCAACAAAATTATCTACTAAGGAGGATATTATTGAATCATAGATTTATAAATTGATTTCAAGTAAAATACTCTAATTGAAAATATAGGATAGTATAATTTTTCCTTATTTCTAAAACCTAAAGTAATGAATTATAAGAGTATCAATTATTTAAATTAAGTCATGTAAAATTCTTATTATTTCATAAATTCTAACAATTCATAAAACTCGGAAGAAAATCAAATGCTTTTTCAAAATTTCTCAAAGTTCATATTCAAACAAGCGTGTATGAAAATTATAGCAAGGACGAAAGAGAAAGTTAAACTCTATTTAGAAAAGAAAATCCGAGGTAAAAATTTGCTTATAAATTGGTAAAGGAAATAAGTGATGCATTACAAACGGACAGGTTTCCACTAAACAAGGAAGCTCTTCAAAACTTCATTTAAAATAGTGCATGCCAACTTTAAAACAACTTTGTCAAAATTGAACAATGGTTTCAATCTCAATCAAGTAACAGAAAATAAATTCTGTTTAGAATTTCTTCAAAGAGAATTCAAAACTTCTTTAAACAAATTTTGAAACAAGACTCCAAAAATATACTTGAATTCACCATCTCAGAAGGACATTCAAGAAGATTAGCATGTACTTAAAAAAAGGAGTCAAGCCATACAAGAAAGGATCTTAAATCAAGGTAGTTCAAACAAGATCCACTAGGCATGAGACATCAAACAAGCTTTCAATTGATCCAAAAGAATACAAAAGTCATAGGAAAAGACAACTCATTCATTAGTAATTTCTAAGGATAAATCTTTGACTAAAAACTCTGGTAGAGAAAATGAGAGGATAAACGATGCACGAAATTGAAACAAATCAAGCTGACTCATATAAGGATGAGATTCACAAGAGAAGGGAAGCTGTGAGTGATGGTAGTGCTCACAAGAGGTAAAAGAATGATTAAGAACAGAATCAAGTATGACATTCATAGAGATAAAAAGCTTAATAAGGAACGAGTCCGCTCATAAGAAGAAAGCTATGAGTCCAACATTTTCAAAAGAACAACAATGGCATAAACAATGTAGTATGCTAAACCAAACTCAAGTCAAAAATAAATTAGGTAAAGTTTATCAACGAAAATAAACCAGAATAAAAGCGAAAAATCCTTTCTTTCCAGAATTTTGGAAAATACCCAAAAACATAATCAAATAAAGATGTCTATTGGAACTATAGTAAAATTACTAGAAAGTCAAATTGTATTTTAAGTAAGTGCAGTTCCATAAACCAGTAAAGCACAGGCAAGGTATTAGAAATAAATAGTTGTTAAACTGTACAAGGATTTTTCAAAGCTTCATATATAGATAAGTGTATACCGAATCAACATCAATTTTATAAAAATTTCAAAATTGATTGTAACTACTGTCGAATAGGAGAAAAACTGAATCAACAATTTCTCTAAGAATGGAGTCGAAATCCGGAGTTAAAAGGCACAACGCATTAAGACAAGTTCAAAGCTATATCAAAGAATACGTGAATCAAGAAGAACTCAAACAGAGAAAGATAGATGCAACAAGGATTGCAAACAAGCATATGCAATTAAGATCAAACAAGAATGCATATGAATAGAGGAATAGAGTTGAAAAATCAAACTACTTTTCAAAAGGATTGGCAAACAAGAACTTCAAGTTAGGATATGAAAGAACAGGTCGACTCGAACAGAATTCAAGACACACAACTGAATAGCCTCGAGAAATAGTTTCCAACGTTCCCAAAACCCGCGATCCGCTTTACTCAAAACTTGTATATCATCTATGATAATCCATCAGTGCTTTCATATACATAATTCACTAGTATTAAGTCGGCCAAACTTAATATCAGGAATTATGCAATGCAAGGCTAACGGCGTTAATCAATAGACCGTCATGTGCATAAAGCTCTAATTCTTGTTATCCAAACAAGACCTACTACATGACAACGCTCAGAGTATGCAATTGAAGCATAGTCGGTCCATTCCTCAGGCTCTACAGGAAAGACCGCTCTGATACCATAATGTAACACCCTAACTATCAAAGCTCACGCTTCCGGCTGCACGACTCTAATAGCTCGGACATTACGACGACTCTTATACTATTTAATACTAACATATGAGTCTGTTTAAAACTTCAAACCATAATACCGCTCCAAAAGTACCTTTGTTAGGTAACGTACATCCATACATACCATACAACTTATCCACAATTTTCTGGATACTACAAAGTGAACAAAATTCTTTTACTTGAACATGTGGAGATCATCAAAGAAGACACTGGGAGGAAGTTGGTGCACGAAATTGTGATCCTTAACAACGGCGCCAAAAACTTGGTGCTCGGAAAGTAATTCACACACTTTGTCACAACTTCGCACAACTAACCAGCAAGTGCACTGGGTCGTCTAAGTAATAAACCTTACGTGAGTAAGGGTCGATCCCACGGAGATTGTCGGCTTGAAGCAAGCTATGGTCACCTTGTAAATCTCAGTCAGGCGGATTCAAATGGTTATAGAGAATTGATAATTAAAAGATAATTAAAATATAAACTAGGATAGAGATACTTATGTAATTCATTGGTGAGAATTTTAGATAAGCGTATAGAGATGCTTTCGTTCCTCCTGAACCTCTGCTTTCCTGCTGTCTTCATCCAATCATTCCTACTCCCTTCCATGGCAAGCTTATGCAGGGCATCACCGTCATCAATGGCTACATCCCATCCTCTCAGTGAAAATGGTCCAAAATGCGCTATCACCGCACAACTATTCATCTGTCGGTTCTCGATCATACTGGAATAGGATTCAGTCATCCTTTTGCATCTGTCACTACGCCCAGCACTCGCGAGTTTGAAGCTCGTCACAGCCATCCCTTCCCGAATCCTACTCGAAATACCACAGACAAGGTTTAGATTTTTCGGATCTCAAGAATGGCCGCCAATAATTCTAGCCTATACCACGAAGACTCTGATCTCATGGAATGGAAGGCTCGATTGTCAGGCGAGGCAACCATGCGTCATGAACCAGAAGGCTAAGAGATATGCACTTAAGCGATTGCAAGTAGAACAGAGGTGGTTGTCAGGCACGCGTTCATGGGTGAGAATGATGATGAGTGGCACGGATCATCACCTTCCTCAGGTTGAAGAACAAGTGTATATCTTAGATAAGAAATATGCTTGAGTTGAATAGAAAAACAATAGTACTTTGCATTAATTCATGAGGAACAACAGAGCTCCACACCTTAATCTATGGTGTGTAGAAACTCTACCGTTGAAAATACATAAGAACAAGGTCCAGGCATGGCCGAGAGGCCAGCCTCCATGATCTCAGAACTAAATGTCCAAAGATGAACAAAGAATAATCCAAAGATATAAATACAATAGTAAAAAGTTCTATTTATGCTAAACTAGTTACTAGGGTTTACAGAAATGAGTAAATGATGCAGAAATTCACTTCTGGGCCCACTTGGTGTGTGCTTGGGCTGAGCATTGAAGCTTTCATATGTAGAGGTCTTCCTTGGAGTTGAACGCCAGTTTGTAACCTATTTTTGGCGTTTAACTCTGCTTTGCAACCTGTTTCTGGCGTTTAACTCCAGAATAGGGCAGGGAGCTGGCGTTGAACGCCAGTTTACATCGTCTAAACTCTGGCAAAGTATAGACTATTATATATTTCTGGAAAGCCCTGGATGTCTACTTTCCAACGCAATTGAGAGCGTGCCATTTGGACTTCTGTAGCTCCAGAAAATCTACTTTGAGTGCAGGGAGGTCAGAATCCAACAGCATCTGCAGTCCTTCTTCAGCGTCTAAATCAGATTTTTGCTCAGGTCCCTCAATTTCAGCCAAAAAATACCTGAAATTACAGAAAAACACAAAAAATTATAGTAAAGTCCAGAAATGTGAATTTTATTTAAAAACTAATAAAAATATACTAAAAACTAACTAAATCATACTAAAAACTATGTAAAAATAATGCCAAAAAGCGTATAAATTATCCGCTCATCACAAGACCAAACTTAAATTGTTGCTTGTCCCCAAGCAACTGAAAATAAAATAGGATAAAAAGAAGAGAATATACTATAAATTCCAAATATCAATGAAACTTAGCTCCAATCAGATGAGCGGGACTTGTAGCTTTTTGCCTCTTGAATAGTTTTGGCATCTCACTTTATCCATTGAAGTTCAAAATGATTGGCATCTATAGGAACTCTTTTGGCTTTTTCTGCTTGCTTTTTCTTTTTCTTTCTCTTTTTTTTCGCCATTTTTCTTTTCTCTGCTTTTCTTTTTTTTTTCGCAAGCTTTTCTCTATTCACTACTTTTTCTTGCTTCAAGAATCATTTTTATGATTTTTTAGATTATCAAATAACATTTCTCCTTTTTCATCATTCTTTCAAGAGCCAACATATTTAACATTCATAAACCATAATATCAAAAGACATATGCACTGTTCAAGCATTCATTCAGAAAACAAAAAATATTGTCACCACATCAAAATAATTAAACTAGTTTCAAGGATGAATTCGAAACCATGTACTTCTTGTTCTTTTGTTTTTAGAACAGTTTTCATTTAAGAGAGGTGATGGATTCATAGGACATTCACAGCTTTAAGACTTAGACACTTAAAAACTAATGATCATATAGTAAAGACACAAACATAAATAAAACATGAAGCATAGTAAACGAAAAATAGGAAAATAAGAACAAGGAGATTAAGGAACGGGTCCACCTTAGTGAGGGTGGCATCTTCCTCTTCTTGAAGAACCAATGGTGCTCTTGAGCTCCTCTATGTCTTTTCCTTGTCTTTGTTGCTCCTCCCTCATAGCTCTTTGATATTCTCTAATCTCATGGAGGATGATAGAGTGCTCTTGGTGCTCCATCCTTAATTGTCCCATGTTGGAGCTTAATTCTCCTAGGAAAGTGTTGATTTGCTCCCAATAGTTCTGTGGAGGGAAGTGTATCCCTTGAGGCATCTCAGGGATTTCATGGTGAGGAATTTCCTCATGCTCTTGTTGAGGTCCATGATCTCTTGTTTGCTCCATCCTTTTCTTAGTGATTGGCTTATCCTCTTCAATGAGGATGTCTCCCTCTATGTCAATTCCAGCCGAATTGCAGATGTGACAAATGAGGTGAGGAAAGGCTAACCTTGCCAAAGTGGAGGACTTGTCAGCCACCTTGTAGAGTTCTTGAGGTATAATCTCATGAACTTCCACTTCCTCCCCAATCATGATACTATGAATCATGATGGCCCAGTCTATAGTAACTTCAGACTGGTTGCTAGTAGGAATAATTGAGCGTTGAATAAACTCCAACCATCCTCTAGCTACAGGCTTAAGGTCCAGTCTTCTTAATTGAACCGGCTTACCTCTTGAGTCAACTTTCCATTGAGCTCCTTCCACACATATGTCCATGAGGACTTGGTCCAACCTTTGATCAAAGTTGACCCTTCTAGTGTAGGGGCATGCGTTTTCTTCCATTATTGGCAAGTTGAACGCCAGCCTTACATTTTCCGGATTGAAATCTAAGTATTTCCCCTGAACCATTGTAAGCCAATGCTTTGGATTCGGGTTCACACTTTGATCATGGTTCCTAGTGATCCATGCGTTTGCATAGAACTCCTAAACCATTAAGATCCTGACTTGTTGAATAGGGTTGGTGAGAACTTCCCAACCTCTTCTTTGGATCTCAAGTCGGATCTCCGGATACTCATTCTTTTTGAGCTTGAAAGGAACCTCAGGGATCACTTTCTTTTTGGCCACAACTTCATAGAAGTGGTCTTGATGGTCTTTTGAGATGAATCTCTCCATCTCCCATGACTCAGAGGTGAAAGCAATTGCATTCCCTTTCCTCTTTCTTGAGGTTTCTCTGGCCTTAGGTGCCATTAATGGTTATGAAAAAATAAAAAGCAATGCTTTTTACCACACCAAACTTAAAATGTTTGCTCGTCCCCGAGCAAAAGAAGAAAGAAAGAAGGAGAAGAAGAAGAAAAATGGAGGAGAGGGAGAGATGTGTGTATTCGGCCAAGGAGAAGAAGAAATGGTTGTGTTGTGTGAAAATGAAGGAGGGATGATGGGTTTATATAGGAGTGGGAAGGGTTTAGGGTTCGGCCATTAGGGTTGGGTTTGGGAGGGAAAATAGTTTGAATTTTGGAGGTAGGTGGGGTTTATGGGGAAGAGTGGATGGATGTGAATGGTGAAGAGGTGATGGGGAAGAGTGATTGAGGTGATTGGTGAAGGGTATTTGGGGAAGAGAGTTATGAAAATGTGTGAAGAGGAGAGAAGAAGTGGTGGGAATCCTGTGGGGTCCACAGATCCTATGGGGTCCACAGATCCAGTGGGGTCAAGGACTTAACATCCCTGCTCCAATTAGGCGTGTAAAACGCCCTTGTTGTGCAATCCTGGCGTTTAACGCCAGAATGCTGCCTGTTTTTGGCGTTAAACGCCCAGAAGTAGCCTATTTCTGGCGTTAAACGCCAGAAAGATGCTTGTTTCTGGCGTTTAAACGCCAGAATGCTCCTCCTCCAGGGTGTGCTGTTTTTAATGCTATTTTTTTCATTTTGTTTTTGATTTTTTTTGTTGTTTTTATGACTCCTCATGATCATCAACCTAATAAAACACGAAATAGAAATAAAAAATAAAATAGATATAATTAAATAACATTGGGTTGCCTCCCAACAAGCGCTTCTTTAATGTCAAGAGCTTGACAGTGAGCTCTCATGGAGCCTCACAGATGTTCAGAGCATTGTTGGGACCTCCCAAGACCAAACTTAGAGTTTGATTGTGGGGGCTTTGGTTGACTCTACAGTGAGATAAGCTTTTCATGCTTCCTCTCCATGGTTACAGAGGGAGATCCTTGAGTTTTAAACACAAGGGTGTCCTCATTCAGTTGAAGGACTAACTCTCCTTTGTCCACATCAATCACAGCTTTTGCTGTGGCTAGGAAGGGTCTTCCAAGGATGATGGATTCATCCTCATCCTTTCCAGTGTCTAGGATTATGAAATCATCAGGGATGTAAAGGCCTTCAACCTTTACTAACACGTCCTCTACTTGTCCATAAGCCTGTTTTCTTGAGTTGTCTGCTATCTCTAATGAGATTCTGGTAGCCTGTACCTCAAAGATTCCTAGTTTCTCCATTACAGAGAGTGGCATTAAGTTTATGCCTGACCCCAGGTCACACAGAGCCTTCTCAAAGGTCATGGTGCCTATGTTAAAGGGTATTAAAAATTTACCAGGATCCTGTTTCTTTTGAGGTAGAGTTTGCTGAACCAAGGCATTTAGTTCCTTGACGAGCAATGGAGGTTCATCCTCCCAAGTCTCATTACCAAATAATTTGGCATTCAGCTTCATAATTGCTCCTAAATATTGAGCAACTTGCTCTTTAGCAATGTCTTCATCTTCTTCAGAAGATGAATAGTCATCAGAGCTCATGAATGGTAAAAGGAGGTTCAATGGAATCTCTATGGTCTCTAGATGAGCCTCAGACTCCTTTGGTTCCTCAAAGGGAAACTCCTTATTGGTCATTGAACGTCCCAGGAGGTCTTCCTCACTAGGATTCACGTCCTCCTCCTCCCTTGTAGGTTCGACCATGATGGTCAAATCAATGGCCTTGCACTCTCTCTTTGGATTTTCTTCTGTATTGCTTGGGAGAGTACTAGGAAGAGTTTCAGTGACCCTTTTACTCAGCTGGCCCACTTGTGCCTCCAAATTTCTAATGGAGGACCTTGTTTCATTCATGAAACTTACAGTGGCCTTAGATAGATCAGAGACTATATTTGCTAAGCTAGATGGATTCTGCTCAGAATTCTCTATCTGTTGCTGAGTAGATGATGGAAAAGGTTTGCTATTGCATAACCTGTTTCTTCCACCATTATTAAAGCCTTGTTGAGGCTTTTGTTGATCCTTCCATGAGAAATTTGGATGATTTTTCCATGAGAGATTATAGGTATTTCCATAGGGTTCCCCCATGTAATTCACCTCTGCTATTGCAGGGTTCTCAGGATCATAAGCTTCTTCTTCAGAAGATGCCTCTTGAGTACTGTTGGATGCAGCTTGCAATTCATTCAGACTCTAAGAAATCATATTGACTTACTGAGTCAATATTTTATTCTGAGCCAATATGGCATTCAGAGCATCAATTTCAAGAACTCCCTTCCTCTAAGGCGTCCCATTACTCACAGGATTCCTTTCAGAAGTGTACATGAACTGGTTATTTACAACCATGTCAATGAGTTCCTGAGCTTCTGCAGGCATTTTTTTAGGTGAATGGATCCACCTGTAGAATGGTCCAATGACATCTTTGATAATTTAGACAGACCATCATAGAATATATCCAGGATGGTCCATTCTGAAAGCATGTCAGAAGGACACTTTTTGGTCAGTTGCTTATATCTCTCCCAAGCTTCATAGAGGGATTCACCGTCCTTCTGTCTGAAGGTTTGAATATCCACTCTAAGCTTACTAAGCTTTTGAGGAGGAAAGAACTTGGCTAAGAAAGCCGTGACCAGCTTATCCCAAGAGTTCAGGCTATCCTTAGGTTGAGAGTCCAACCATATTCTAGCTCTGTCTCTTATAGCAAATGGGAAAAGCATAAGCCTGTAGACCTTGGGATCAACCCCATTGGTCTTAACAGTATCACAGATCTGCAAAAATTCAGTTAAGAACTGAAAAGGATCTTCTGATGGAAGTCCATGAAACTTGCAGTTCTGTTGCATCAGAGAAACTAATTGAGGTTTAAGCTCAAAATTGTTTACTCCAATGGCAGGGATTGAGATGCTTCTTCCATGTAAGTTGGAATTTGGTGCAGTAAAGTCACCAAGCATCTTCCTTGCATTGTTATTATTTTCGGCCATGTCTCCTTCTTTTTCGAAATTTTCAGTCAGATTTTCTCCAAAGAGTTGTGCTTTAGCTTCCCTTAGCTTCCTCTTCAGAGTTCTTTCAGGTTCCGGATCAGCTTCAACAAGAATATTCTTGTCCTTGTTCCTGCTCATATGAAAAAGAAGAGAACACAAAAGAAAATATGGAATCCTCTATGTCACAATATAGAGATTCCTTATGTAAGTATAAGAAGAGAAGAGTAGCAAAAGAAAAAGATAAGAATCCAAACACAGGAGAGAGGAATGGGTTCGAATTTTTGAGTGAAAGAGGGGTGTTAGTAGATAAATAAATAATTAGAAGGAGATGAGAGAGGGAAGAATTCAAAAATTAAACAAAATAATAAAAAAATATTTTTGTTTTTATTTTAAAATTAAAGTTAAAATTTGAAAATTAGAAAGAAAAATGAAATTAATTTAAATTGAAATTTAAAACAATTAGTTAATTAAAATTGAATTTTGAAAAAGAAGGAAGGGATTTTCGAAAATTAGAGAGAGAGAGTTAGTTAGGTACTTTTGAAAAAGATAAGAATCAAACAAAAAGTTAAGTGGTTAATTGAAAAAGATTTGAAAATCAAATTTTGAAAAGATAAGAAGTTAGAAAAGATTTTGAAATTAATTTTGAAAAAGATGTGATTGAAATTTATTTTGAAAAAGATTTGAAAAAGAAATTTAAAAAGATTTGATTTTGAAAATTAAAGTTGATTACTTGACTAACAAGAAAAAAAAAAGATATGATTTTAAAATTTAAAGATTGAACCTTTCTTACTAGCAAGTAACAAACTTAAAAATTTTTGAATCAATCACATTAATTGTTAGTAAAGATTTTGAAATTATGAAACAAAATAAGAAAAAGATTTTTGAAAATCAATTTGAAATTTTTGAAAATTATGAGAGAAAAATGAAAAAAGATTTGATTTTTGAAAAAGATTTGAAAAAGATAGAATTTTGAAATTGAAAATTTGATTTGACTCATAAGAAACAATTAAATTTAGAAACTTTTTGAAAAAGTCAACTCAAATTTTCGAAAGTTTATGAGAAAATGGGAAAGATATTTTTTTTTATTTTTGAATTTTTAATGATGAAAGAGAAAAACAATAAATTGAAACAAAATATCAAAATTATGAATCAAAACAACTAATGCATGCAAGAACACTTTGAATGTCAAGATGAACACCAAAAACACTTTGAATGTCAAGATGAACATCAAGAACATATTTTTAAAAATTTTTAAGAAAAGAAAAACATGCAAGACACCAAACTTAAAAATTGTTATTCTCTAGACACTAATAATTTGAAAATGCATATGAAAAACAAGAAAAGACACAAAACAAGAAAATATGAAGATCAAGCAAGAAGACTTACCAAGAACAACTTGAAGATCATGCAGAATGCAATGCATGGATTTTCGAAAAATGCAAAAAAGAGATAAGCATGCAATTGACACCAAACTTAAAAACTGACACAAGACTTAAACAAGAAACATCAAATTATTTTTTTTATTTTTATGATTTTATTAAAATTTTTGGTATTTTTCGAAAATTAATTGGAAAAGAAAAATAAGGATTTCAAAATTTTTAATAAGAATTCCAGGAATCTTGCAATGTTAGTCTAAAGCTCCAGTTCAGGAATTAGACATGGCTTACTAGCCAGCCAAGCTTTCAGTGAAAGCTCCGGTCCAAAACACTAGACATGGCCAATGGCTAGCCAAGCTTTAGCAGATACAAATCAGACATACAACAACTGATACTTCATTCAACTTGCTTCTGTGCTGATGAGTGGAAGCCTCGGTCCAAAAGAATTAGACATGGCTTTACAGCCAGCCAGGCTTCAACATGTTTCATGAAACTCTAGAATTCCTTCTTAAAAATTCTGAAGAACATAAATTAAATTTTTTTGAAAAATATAATTTTTTTGAAGAATTTTCGAAAATAAAAATAATAAAAACAAAAAGCTTAAAATTAAAATAAAATTACCTAATCTGAACAACAAGATGAACCGTCAGTTGTCCAAACTCGAACAATCCCCGGCAACGGCGCCAAAAACTTGGTGCACGAAATTGTGATCCTTAACAACGGCGCCAAAAACTTGGTGCTCGGAAAGTAATTCACACACTTTGTCACAACTTCGCACAACTAACCAGCAAGTGCACTGGGTCGTCCAAGCAATAAACCTTACTTGAGTAAGGGTCGATCCCACGGAGATTGTCGGCTTGAAGCAAGCTATGGTCACCTTGTAAATCTCAGTCAGGCGGATTCAAATGGTTATAGAGAATTGATAATTAAAACATAATTAAAATATAAACTAGGATAGAGATACTTATGTAATTCATTGGTGAGAATTTCAGATAAGCGTATAGAGATGTTTTCATTCCTCCTGAACCTCTGCTTTCCTACTGTCTTCATCCAATCATTCCTACTCCCTTCCATGGCAAGCTTATGCAGGGCATCACCGTCGTCAATGGCTACATCCCGTCCTCTCAGTGAAAATGGTCCAAAATGCGCTGTCACCGCACGGCTATTCATCTGTCGGTTCTCGATCATACTGGAATAGGATTCAGTCATCCTTTTGCGTCTGTCACTACGCCCAGTACTCGTGAGTTTGAAGCTCGTCATAACCATCCCTTCCCAGATCCTACTCGGAATACCACAGACAAGGTTTAGATTTTCCAGATCTCAAGAATGGCCGCCAATAATTCTAGCCTATACCACGAAGACTCTGATCTCATGGAATGGAAGGCTCGATTGTCAGGCGAGGCAACCATGCGTCATGAACCAGAAGGCTAAGAGATATGAACTTAAGCGATTGCAAGTAGAACGGAGGTGGTTGTCAGGCACGCGTTCATGGGTGAGAATGATGATGAGTGTCACGAATCATCACATTCCTCAGGTTGAAGAACAAGTGTATATCTTAGATAAGAAATAGGCTTGAGTTGAATAGAAAAACAATAGTAATTTGCATTAATTCATGAGGAACAGCAAAGCTCTACACCTTAATCTATGGTGTGTAGAAACTCTACCGTTGAAAATACATAAGAACAAGGTCCAGGCATGGCCGAGAGGCCAGCCTCCATGATCTCAGAACTAAACGTCCAAAGATGAACAAAGAATAATCCAAAGATGTAAATACAATAGTAAAAAGTTCTATTTATGCTAAACTAGTTACTAGGGTTTACAGAAATGAGTAAATGATGCAGAAATCCACTTCTGGGCCCACTTGGTGTGTGCTTGGGCTGAGCATTGAAGCTTTCATCTGTAGAGGTCTTCCTTGGAGTTGAACGCCAGTTTGTAACCTGTTTCTGGCATTTAACTCTGCTTTGCAACCTGTTTCTGGCGTTTAACTCTAGAATAGGGTAGGGAGCTGGCGTTGAATGCCAATTTACATCATCTAAACTCGGGCAAAGTATGAACTATTATATATTTCTGGAAATCCCTGGATGTCTAATTTCCAACGCAATTGAGAGCACGCCATTTGGACTTCTGTAGCTCCAGAAAATCTACTTTGAGTGCAGGGAGGTCAGAATCCAACAGCATCTGCAGTCCTTCTTCAGCGTCTAAGTCAGATTTTTGCTCAGGTCCCTCAATTTCAGCCAGAAAATAACTGAAATCACAGAAAAACATACAAACTCATAGTAAAGTCTATAAATGTAAATTTTATTTAAAAACTAATAAAAATATACTAAAAACTAACTAAATCATACTAAAAACTATGTAAAAACAATGCCAAAAAGCATATAAATTATCCGCTCATCAGACGTCCACTGTGAGAGGAGGGGAGCTGAGGCATTATGACCATCATCTCCCCTAACAAGGGACAACCGTCAAGCTAGTGACGTTAAAGAAGTGCTTGTTGGGAGGCAACCCAACCTTAGGTAACTCTTTCGTAATCTTTTCCAAATAAATGGTTAGTTAGACTTTTATGTATTGCAAGGAATTAAGTTTGATGTTGCATACCAATATGATTGAGTTGAAAAAAGAACAAAATCAACGGTGAATGTATGGTACTAAGTTTGGTGTTCCACCATTAATTGAGCACAAAGTAACCCTTGAGACAATCATGAATGGTCACTAATTCCAAACAATCACAAAAGTGAATTAACTTTGCATTTCATTTGTTTACTTTCTAGTTCTATAGTTTTATTTTCTCTTAGAAGTGAAGCACGTGTAGTTTCATGCATGCATGAAAAGCTTAAATATGCATTCTGCTTGTGCATAGAAGGATGAGCAAGAAACTACGTTTGGTGTTCAGACACCAAAGTTAATTCAAAAAGTCAAAAGCATACATGCATGATAACTATCTTTTAAGTGCTTGGGAACAAGCAACTTTCAAAGTTTGTTGTAGGCAGTCATTTTATTCCTCTGAGGAACTAGGCATCATCATCCGGAAAGACAAAGAAGGACATAGAAGCCAATAGTGATGGTAAGAAGGAGTGAAGCAAGTGGATACCAAGAGGTTGTATCGTCAACTAATTGTCTTTGGTTTAAATTGCTTTGATTTAAAGTGCTACTGTGCCCCTGTTTTGTTTAGTTTTCCTTTACCTTAATAACCATGATTCATGACATTTCATAGCACCATACTCTCGAAAAATTGCTTGCACCCAATATCTCTAAGAATGCAACAGAGAATTATTCTTTGAAAGGACTAAGAATGCAAGTTTTCCAAGATCTAAGGACTAACAAGCACTGGAATCCTTGCATAATCATACCAATTGGAGTTCACCCCATGATGAGCAGATATTTTATACGCTTTTTGACATCATTTTCATATAGTTTTCAGCATGTTTTGTTTAAGTTTTAATATATTTTCATAGGTTTTAGTGCAAAATTCACATTTTTGGATTCTACTATGAGTTTATGTGTTTTTATGCAATTTCAGGTATTTTTTGGCTGAAATTGAGGAGCTGGAGCAAAAGTCTGATTCAGAGGCAAAGAAAGCACTGCAGATGCTGTCAGGATCTGACCTCCTTGCACTTGAAAGAGCTTTTCTGGAGCTACAAAAGTCTAAATGGAGCATTCTAAATGGCTATGGAAAGCTGACATCCAGGGATTTCTAGAAATGTATAATAGTTCATACTTTGCTTCAGAATTAAAAGCCCAAAACCGGCGTTCAACGCCAGCCATCTACCCTATTCTGGCGTCCAGCGCCCACATGGAGGAGACCAGCATCCAACGCCCAAAAGGGGGCTCCTAGCCAGTGTTCAATGCCCCTAGGGAGTCTTAGCACATGGGAGACACTAAAGCTCAGCCCAAACACTCACCAAGTGGGCTCTGGACGTGGATTTTTGCATTAAAAGACTGTTTTACCCTTTTTATGTAATCATTAGTCATTAGTTTAGTATTAAAAGGAGAAAATCACATTTGTTTAGGATCTCTCCCAGCATTTTTTGAACCTTTCTTTGTATTTTCTATTAGTATGAGTCTCTAAACCTCCTAGGTTAAGAGGAGGAGCTCTGCTGAGTTTTATGGATTAATAAAAGTATTATTGTTTTATCTCAATTCGTGTTTGATTCCCTATTCTAAGATATATCTACATTCTTCAACCTTATGAATGAGTTGAACCGGCACAAGGTTATCTCTATTCTACATGGGTTCAGCGAGCGTCTTTCATCGGATATCAATGAACCACTAGCTTGATTATACATCTCTTAGACAGCTAATTCACGATTTCGTTGGGGACTTATTGAGACACCAGTTCAGCCGAGGTATGGGGAGATTAGGGTCTTTGTGGTAAAGGCTAGAACCAAAGGCGCAACATTCTCTGATCCGGAAGATTTGACTTTGTCTGTGGCATTTTGAGTAGGATCATCTAGGGGAATGGATTGCAGGAGCTTCACCCTCATTCAGACTGGACACGCACTAACCCTGGTGTTCAGCCTAGAGGAGAATCAGAAACCTCTCAAGAAAGGCGTTGATCACATACAGCCTGCATAGAAGAAATCATTCACAGTTGTCATAGACAGTGAGACCGAATTAATCCAGAAGAACAAAGCATCTCTAAAGCGTTAACCATCTTCTTATCATTGCATTCACCTTCAATTGAGTAATGTCATCTTTATTTTACTTTTATGTGCTTTAAACAAATAAACAACTTTTCTATCCGTCTGACTAAGATCTACAAAATAACGACAGCTTGATTCAAGCCAACAATCCTCGTGGGATCGACCTTGACTCACTCAGGTATTAGTTGGACGACCCAGTGCACTTGCTGGTTTAGTTGTGCGAAGTGTAATTCTGCGCACCAAATTTTTGGTGCCGTTGCCGGGGATTGTTCGAGTTTGAAGAAACTAACAGATTATTTTGTTGCTTAGATTAGGTATTGTCTTTAATTTTGTTTGAGTCTTTTAATTTCTTTTTTTTTTGAAAAAATAAAAAATTTTTCCAAAATTTTTTTTTCTTTATTAATCTTTATCTTTTGTTTGAGTCTTTTGTTCTGGTTCTTGTTAGAGTTCGAATTCCTTGAGTCTTTTTTCCAAAAATTTTCAAAAACAGTGTCTTTGGTTTTCAAAATTTTTAAGTTTGGTGTCTTTTGCATGTTCGTTGTTTTCTTGGAATTTTTTTTAAATTTGTTCTTGGTGTTCTTCTTGATCTTCAAATTGTTCTTGTTTTTCTTCTTGTTTGATCTTTAAAATTTTAAGTTTTGTGTCTTTAGGTGTTTTTCCTTTCAATTTTCAAAAATTATTACTTTTGGATCTAAAAAATTTAAGTTTGGTGTCTTTTGGTTGTTTTTCTCTTTCTTCATTAATTCAAAAAAAATATATTTTCTATCTTTTTACTTTAGTTTTCGAAAATTGCAACAAATTTTTCAAATTTTAATTTTAAAATCATTTTCTTATCTTATCTTAGTTTTAAATTTCAAATTCAAATCTTTTTAAAATCAAATCTTTTCAAAAATCATATATTTTTCAAACTACAATCTTATCTTTTTATCTTTCTTAAAAATTCAAAAATCTTTTCCTATCTTACATTAATTTTTGAAAATCTTGCACATTTAATTTCAAAATTTTTAAATTAGGTGTTTTCTTGTTTGTCAAGTCAAGATTTAAATTTTAAAATCTTATCTTTTAAAATCTTTTTCAAAATTAAATCTTATCTTAATTTCAAATCTTTCTTAATTAGTTACTTGTTTTCTCTTTCTTCTTTTTCAAAGCTTCCTAACTAATTCCTCTCTCATCTTTTTCGAAAATCATCAATTAATTTTCAATTCTTTTTTAGTTAATTAGCCTTCAATTTCGAATTAAATTAATAAATAAAATAAAAAAACAAAAATATTTTAATTATAATTTACATCTGTATCCCTAATTCTTCCACTTCTCCTACCTTTCTTCATCATGAACCCAAATGGAAATGAAGAGTTCAGAAGAACTCTGGGGTCCTATACAATCCCCACTGCTGACTTCTATGGAAGAAGTATTAGCATACTCCCCATCAGAGCAAGTAACTTTGAGTTAAATCCTCAACTCATTACTCTGGTACAGTAGAACTGTCAGTATTCTGGACTTCCACAAGAAGAACCTTCTGAGTTTCTGGCAGATTTCTTGTAGATTGCTGACACAGTATATACTGAGGGAGTTGATCAGGATGTTTATAGACTGCTACTTTTTCCCTTTGCTGTAAGAGACCAAGCAAAGAGGTGGTTGGATAACCAACCCAAATCTAGCTTGAAAACATGGAAACAACTAGTAGATAAGTTTCTAAATTGATGCTTCCTCCAAGGAAGTTAACCCAGTTAATACTGGATATTCAAGACTTCAAGCAAGAGGACAGTGAATCTCTTCATGATGCCTGGGGGAGGTACAGGAGAATGCTCTGGAAATGTCCCACTGAAATGTTTTCAAAATGGGTGCAATTAGACATCTTCTATTATGGCCTTACAGACATGGCCCGGATGTCTTTAGACCACTCTGCTAGTGGATCTATACATATGAGGAAAACAATTGAAGAGGCTCACAAGCTTATTGAAACAGTTGCCACTAACCAGCATCTGTACTCAGCTGCTGAGACTTCTATGAAAGGAGAGGTTAAGGTAATATCTACTGAACCTAACCCTCCAGAATAGGATGACCCATTAACTCAGCAACTACACACCCTTAATCAGCAACTGCTGGAGTTGCAAGAGGCTTTGAGAGAAACTCAAGCTTCCAACAGGAATGTAGAAGCCCAGCTGAGTCAAACAAGGCAGCAGTTATCTAAGCAGATAATAGAAGAATGTCAGGCTATCCAACTGAGGAGTGGGAAGTCACTAAACACCCAACTTTAGTACAACAGAAGATCAAAATAAGAAAAGCTAACAGAGGGATACCAGACTACTGTCTGATGAGCGGATAATTTATACGCTTTTTGGCATTGTTTTTACACAGTTTTTAGTATAATTTAATTAGTTTTTAGTATATTTTTATTAGTTTTTAATTAAAATTCACATTTCTGGACTTTACTATGAGTTTGTGTGTTTTTCTATGATTTCAGGTATTTTCTGGCTGAAATTGAGGGACTTGAGCAAAAATCAGATTCAGAGGTTGAAGAAGGACTGCAGATGCTGTTGGATTCTGACCTCCCTGCACTTAAAGTGGATTTTATGGAGTTACAGAACTCCAAATGGCGCGCTCTCAATTGCGTTGGAAAGTAGACATCCAGGGATTTCCAGAAATATATAATAGTCCATACTTTGCCCGAGTTTAGACAATGAAAACTGGCGTTCAACGCCAGTTTCATGCTGCATTCTGGAGTTAAACGCCAGAAACAGGTTGCAAAGTGGAGTTAAACGCCAGAAATAGGTTACAAACTAGCGTTCAACTCCAAGAGAATCCTCTACACGTGTAAAGCTCAATGCTCAGCCCAAGCACACACCAAGTGGGCCCCAGAAGTGGATTTCTGCATCATTTACTCATTTCTGTAAACCCTAGTAACTAGTTTAGTATAAATAGGACTTTTTACTATTGTATTTACATATTCGGATCAGATCTTTGATCAGTTTTATGCTATCTTAGACCTTTTTGAGGGCTGGCCATTCGGCCATGCCTGGACCTTCATCACTTATGTATTTTCAACGGTAGAGTTTCTATACACCATAGATTAAGGTGAAAATGGCTACTCCAACTGAATGAGTTGGACGAGTTCCGCTTAGCTGCATTTGAAAATGCAAAGATCTATAAAGAAAAAAGCAAAAAGGTGGCATGACAGGAAGATAGCTTCTAGAGTCTTTGAACCAGGCCAAAAGGTTCTGCTCTTCAACTCAAGACTCAAATTATTTCCTGGGAAACTCAAATCCTGCTGGAAGGGACCGTATGTGATTACTAGTGTATTACCTTATGGGCACATAGAACTTCAAGGTAAAGATCCAAACAACAGGTTCACTGTCAATGGACAGAGAATCAAGCATTACCTTGAAGGATATATTGAGCCAGGAGGCTCAACACTACTACTAAGTTAAGTACAGTAAAGTCTAGCTAAAGATATTAAAGAAGCGCTTATTGGGAGGTGACCCAATGATCAAAGTGCATATTA
The DNA here is from genome assembly GCF_000816755.2 of Arachis ipaensis. Classification (NCBI taxonomy): domain Eukaryota; kingdom Viridiplantae; phylum Streptophyta; class Magnoliopsida; order Fabales; family Fabaceae; genus Arachis; species Arachis ipaensis. Next base: position 109,311,267 of record NC_029788.2, read on the forward strand.
TTTTCTATTTCTTTAATTATTTTTGTTTGAATTAGTTTTCTTCTTAATTAGTCCTATCAATTTGTTTTTTATAGTGATCATAAACAGTGTTTAAACAAGACACAGAATGATGCAGAACAGAAAATAGAACACCCTAGAGGAAGCACCTCTCTAGCATTGAACGCCAGCCAGGGAGTACTGGCTGGGCGTTTAATGCCCAAGAGAGGAGGCAGGACCAGCGTTGAACGCCCAAGAAAGAAGACAGCCTGATGTTGAACGCCAGAATGGAATGCCATTCTGGGCGTTCAACGCCCAACAAGAGGGCACAGCCAGCGTTAAACGCTAGAATCCAGCCATTCTGTGTGTTTAATGCCAACTAAAGGGCCAAGGAGGCAACTTTCCCCAAACTTTATCTTTTCTTCATCTTCTATTCTTTTCTCATTCAACCTATCATTTTAAATTTCAAATTCAAAATTCCATGATCTTCAAACTTTAAACCTTTTTCAAAAATTTCAAATTCAAATTCCTTTCAATTTTTAAATATTTTTTTATTTTCTTTTCAAATCTTTTAAATCTTTTCATATCTTTTGTAATTCTTGTTCATATCTTTTAAACTTTAAAACCTTTTTTTATTTTCTATCTTATCTTTTATATCTTTTTCATATCTTTGATGATTAACCTAATTTTAAAGAAACAAAACTTATCTTTCTTTATCTTTTTCAAATCTTCTTTATCTTTATTTGAAATTAAATTCGAAAATCCCTCCCTCCCTTCCCTATATACATCCGTGTTCCCCTCTCTCTCCTTCACCTCCTCTCCATTCGAATACTCTTCTCCTATTCTCCTCTCTCCTTCACTTTCTTCATCTTCCTTTTGCTCGAGGATGAACAAATCTTTTAAGTTTGGTGTGGAAGGAGCCTTGTTCTCTCATTGAAACTCGAACCCCATGGCTCAAAGAAGTGGCAAAACCGCTTAAAGAAACAAGAAAGAAGATGACCCAACAGTTGTTTCAACTTGTCAGATTCTACACCAAGCAACATTAAGAACATTATCACAAAATAATGAGTAAGAGGCCAGTAATCCCTGAGGCAAGATTCGAATTAGGAGAAGATGAATACCCGAAGATCCAAAAGCAAATTTGAAAGAGAGGATGGGAGATTCTAGCCAACCATGAGATCAATGTTGGAACAAACATGATCCATGAATTTAATGCAAATCTGTGGATGACAGATAAGAAAAAGAAAGATAGACAAGCATTTCATACTTTTCTCACTATGGTCAGGGGGAAGATCCTCTATTTTCATCTTGATAGGGTGAGAGAGATCTTTAAATTACCCTTACAAAAGGATGACCCTGATTCTTACAATAGAAGGGTGGTAGCTAATCCAAAGCTGGATCAAGTCCTAGAGGACATATGCTTTCTTGGAACTCAATGGATTGAGGATGCAAAAGGTAAGCCAAACCAGCTGAAAAGAATGGACCTCAAGCCAATTACTAGAGGATGGCTAGACTTTATTGGGCGTTCTATAATCTCTACTAGTAACTGCTCGGAAGTCACTATTCCAAAAGTTGTGATGATTCACTGCATCATGATAGGGAATGAGGTAGAAGTTCAACAAATAATCCCCCGTGAGTTGTACAAGTTTGCAAACAGGATGTCTACTCAAGCCAGGCTGGCCTATCCAAATCTTATCTTTCGCCTGTGCCAAGAGGCTAAAGTTATGATTTATGTAGACACATTTATTCCAGTGGAAAGCCCAATCACCAAGCAGGTGATAGAAAACTCCAAGATACCAGAGGACCATCCCAAAAGGAAGGCACCTGAGCCTTCCTAAGAGATCCTTCCAATTGAATATTGGGATCAGTTGAAAGCATCTATGATGCAACTGCAAACCACCTTGGATCAACTAAGAGAGGAGCAGAAAGATCAGACTAGCAAGATTTGCAAACTGGTCAAGAAACAAGAGAAGCAAGGGCATGAGATAGAAGAGTTGAAGTGCCAGAAGCTCTCCCCTGAGGAGCCCAGCACCTCCCATGCTTAAGGTGGTTGAGTTCCACCTCTGTGACTATCCTAATTCCTGTTTTCCATATTTAAGTTTATATGATCACTAGTAGTATTTAAGTTTTTATTTTTATTTTTATGTTTCTGTCTTTTAATTTAAGAATTGCATAAGCATTAATAATAATTAAGTTTTATTTTCCAATTAGTTATAAAATATTCCTCTTATCATCATTAAACATGAATAAAATAGTAAATTTTTTTAGAAGAATTAGAGATGCATAAATTTTCGAGTTTCATAATAAGAATAATCAATTATTTTGATATGGTGGCATTGCTTTTGTTTTCTGAATGCATGAATAAACAGTGCATATTTGAAGTTGGAATTAAGAATGTTGACTCTTGAAAGAATGATGAAAAAGGAGAAGTATTATTGGTAATCTGAAAAATCCAAAAATTGATTCTTGAAGCAAGAAAAAGCAGCAAAAAAAAAAGCCAATAGCTCTTTAAACCAAAAGGCAAGAGCAAAAGATCAATAACCCTTTAAACTAAAAGGTAAGGGTAAAAAGATCCAAGGCTTTAAGCATCACTGGTTAGGAGGGCCTAAAAGAAACAAAATCTTGGCCTAAGCACTTCAAATGAAAAGTGTCCCTAACTATATGCTTGTGGTGTGAAGGTGTCAAGTGAAAAGCTTGAGATTGAGCAGTTAAAGTCGTGATCCAAAGCAAAAAGAGTGTGCTTAAGAACTCTGGACACCTCTATCTGGAGATTCTAGCAAAGCTGAATCACAATCCGAAAGGGTTCACCCAGTTAAGTCTCTGTGGCATTTATGTATCCAGTGGTAATACTGGAAAACAAAGTGCTTAGAGCCACAGCCAAGACTCTAAAAGCTGTGTTCGTGAATAAAAAAAAAACTGAACTAGGAGAGTCAATAATATCATCTGGATTCTAAGTTCCTAAAGAGGCCAACACTTCCGAGTTTCAACGGATATTAAGATGCCAAAACTATTCAGAAGCAAAAAGCTACTAAGTTCCGCTCATCTTATTGAAACTGAGCTTGATTGAAAAATCTTGAGATTTATTGTATCTTACTCTTCTTTTTATCCTACTTTGATTTTAGTTACTTGGGGACAAACAACAGTTTAAGTTTGGTGTTGTGATGAGCGGATATTTTATACGCTTTTTGGCATCATTTTCATATAGTTTTTAGCATGTTTTGTTTATGTTTTATTATATTTTCATAGGTTTTAGTGCAAAATTCACATTTTTAGATTCTACTATGAGTTTTTGTATTTTTATGCAATTTCAGGTATTTTCTGGCTGAAATTGAGGAGCTGGAGCAAAAGTCTGATTCAGAGGCAGAGAAAGCACTACAGATGATGTTAGGATCTGACCTCCTTGTACTTGAAAGAGTTTTTCCAGAGCTACAGAAGTTTAAATGGAGCATTCTCAATGGCTATGGAAAGCTGACATCCAGGGCTTTCCAGCAATGTATAATAGTCCTTATTTGCTTCAGAATTAAAGGCCCAAAACTAGCGTTCAATGCCAGCCATCTACCCTATTCTGGCGTCCAGCGCTCACATGGAGGAGACCAGTGTCCAACGCCCAAAAGGAGGCTCCTAGCCAGCGTTCAACGCCCCTAGGGAGTCTTAGCATGTGGGAGACAGTAAAGCTCAGCCCAAACACTCACCAAGTGGGCCCCAGAAGTAAATTTTTGCACTAAAAGACTGTTTTACCCTTTTTATGTAATCCTTAGTCATTAGTTTAGTATTAAAAGGAGAAGATCACCCTTGTTTAGGATCTGTAATAGCCAAGACCACCCGCTAGCACGATATTGTCCGCTTTGGCACACAAGGCCTCATGATTTTGCCTTTGACAATAAGGATGATAGCCAAAGCCCACCCAACACTCACTCGTCAAAATGCGTCATGCTAGGGAGAGGTATCCACACCCTTATAAGGCATGCTTCGTTCCCCTCTCCAACTGATGTGGGCCTTACAATCCACCCCCCTAAGGGAGCCCAGCGCCCTCGCTGGCACATCGATTCGGGTTCTGGCTTTGATACCATCTGTAATAGCCAAGACCACCCGCTAGCACGATATTGTCCGCTTTGGCACACAAGGCCTCATGGTTTTGCCTTTGACGATAAGGATGATAGCCAAAGCCCCACAACACTCACTCATCAAAATACGGAGGCTTTGGCTATCATCCCTATCGTCAAAGGCAAAACCGTGAGGCCTTGTGTGCCAAAGCGGATAATATTGTGCTAGCGGGTGGTCTGGGCTATTACAGATGGTATCAGAGCTGGAACCCGGATCGATGTGCCAGCGAGGGCGCTGGGCTCCCTTAGGGGGGTAGATTGTAAGGCCCACATCGGTTGGAGAGGGGAACGAAGCATGCCTTATAAGGGTGTGGATACCTCTCCCTAGCATGACGCGTTTTGACGAGTGAGTGTTGGGAGGCTTTGGCTATCATCCTTATCGTCAAAGGCAAAACCGTGAGGCCTTGTGTGCCAAAGCGGACAATATCGTGCTAGCGGGTGGTCTGGGCTGTTACAGATGGTATCAAAGCCGGAACCTGGATCGATGTGCCAGCGAGGGCGCTGGGCTCCCTTAGGGGGGTGGATTGTAAGGCCCACATCGGTTGGGGAGGGGAACGAAGCATGCCTTATAAGGGTGTGGATATCTCTCCCTAGCATGACGCGTTTTGACGAGTGAGTGTGGGGGGCTTCGGCTAGCATCCCTATCGTCAAAAGCAAAACTGTGAGACCTTATGTGCCAAAGTGGACAATATCCTGCTAGCGGGTCGTCTGGGCTGTTACAGGATCTCCCAGCATTTTTCGAACCTTTCTTTGTATTTTCTATCAGTATGAGTCTCTAAACCTCCTAGGTTAAGGGGAGGAGCTCTGCTGAGTTTTATGGATTAATAAAAGTATTACTGTTCTATCTCAATTCGTGTTTGATTCTCTATTATAAGATGTATCTTCGTTCTTCAACCTTATGAATGAGTTGAACCGACACAAGGTTATCTCTATTATACATGGGTTCAACGAGCGTCTTTCATCGGATATCAATGAACCACTAGCTTGATTATACATCTCTTAGATGGCTAATCCACGACTTTGTTGGGGACTTCTCGAGACACCAGTTCAGCCGAGGTATGGGGAGATTAGGGTTTTTCTGGTAAAGGCTAGAACCAAAGGCGCAGCATTCTCTGATCCGAAAGATCCGACCTTGCTTGTGGCATTTTGAGTAGGATCATCAAGGGTAATGGACTACAGAAGCTTCACCCTCATTTAGACTGGATGCACACTAACCCTAGTGTTCAGCCTAGAGGAGAATCAATGACCTCTCAAGAAAGGCGTTTATCACATACAGCCTGCCATAGAAGAAATCATTCATAGTTGGCATAGATAGTGAGACCGAATTAATCTAGAAGAACAAAGCATCTATGAAGCCTTAACCATCTTCTTATCATTACATTCACCTTCAATCGAGTAACCTCATCTTTATTTTACTTTTATGTGCTTTAAACAAACAAACAACTTTTCTATCCGCCTGACTAAGATCTACAAAATAACCACAGCTTGATTCAAGCCAACAATCCTCGTGGGATCGACCCTGACTCACTGAGGTATTACTTGGATAACCTAGTGCACTTGCTAGTTCAGTTGTGCAAACTGTAATTCCGTGCACCACCCCACTATCACTCGGTCACTTCACTCACCATGGCATAATAAGCAAATTTTCAACCAATTCCAATTAAAATAATCCTTTGTGCATAGTTCTTTTCTTGCTTGGGGACAAGCAAGGTTTAAGTTTGGTGTTGTAATGCATGGGCATCATTGGTAGTTTTAACTTGTTATTTTAGTAGCTTTTGGTTTGTTTTTATACAAATTTAGTTAATAAACAAGTAGATTTATGAAATATCTCTGCATGCATTAATGCATCAAACATGAATGGAAATTGTGGTTAATTCATGAAATTACAAGAGTTATGTAATGCAGGAAGTGGTGTTTAAGAAACGGTTTGATTAAGTAACTACATTGCATTGAAGTAAACCTTGCATGAAATCATGAACTGGCAAACTTTGATGCACCTTATTTGGTTAAATACAGGAGAAGCAGAGATGGGAGGAATGGAGCCCTAGAGGAGCAAAAGGAAGCTCTCCAGCAAGCGCCAGCACCACAGGTATGGCGTTCACCCCCTACGCTCGCACCAATGCTCTCATGCAAGCACCCAAGAATCCTTGTCCCAGAGGCCATGCTCGCCCCAGCGCTCGTGCCAACGCTAGCTCAAGAGCGCCATGCTTCAAAAGGCCACGCTCGCCCCAGCGCTCGTGCTGACGCTCACTTAAGAGCGCCATGCTTCAAGAGCCCCAGCGCTCACCCCTGTGCTTTTGCCCACGCTTACTCTAGAGCCAGGCCTAGCGCTCGCCCGTAACGCTCGCCACAATGCTCGCTAGTGAGCGCTTTCGACAAGGTAACTTGAGGCATGTCCAGCGCTCGCACCCAGCGCTCATGGACAATCGTAGTGCTCTCCTAGAGCATGCACACTCGCACCAATGCTCGCGTGCAGCACTCACCAGCAAGCGCCTTTGATGCTGCTCCAAAGAAGATTTGAGGGCTGTGTATGCACAACCTAGTGTGTGTACGCACAATGGTGATTCTATGCATGTGTATGCACGCACGAGCAAGTATGCGTACGCACAAAGAGATAAAGGTCCTGGCACTCACTTTAGTGCTCAGCAACGAGCGCATGGACCCAGCACCAAACTTATGCATCCAACTTAAGTTCAAAAGCCCAAATCCAAGAGTATGAGATGAGGACTCGAGAAGCCAAGGCAATAGTATAAATAAGGGAACTTTGAACTGAGAGAGAGGATCGGAGCTTTAGACTCTGGACTCTCTACATCTACACTTTTTCTTGTACTTAATTTTAGTTTGAATTTTAGTTTTTGGCACTTTCAATTTTAGTTTTCTTTGTAAAAGAGCTATGAGTCACTAAACCCCACATCATTGGGGGAGGGAGCTCTATTGTAATTTGATAGATCAATAGTAATTTTTACTCTCTTTTTCTCTTTATCACTCTTTGGTTTACTAGAAAGAATTCCGTTCTTCATTCAAGCATTCAATTATCTTGGGAAAGAGATTGAATGTACTTGGATTCTATGTGATCCTTGCGAAAGGAATCATAGAATCATGCTTGAAACTCTTTCTCATACTTAAATAGATCTAGGTTTTAGGTTGAATATTTTGACATTTAATCTACCCACTATTTGGATCTAGGAGAGTATGTGGTATAATCAGGGACCAAGCTTCATCTCTTTTCATGAAAAATTAGATCAAGGAATTAGCAATTGATCAAGTTTAGAGAGACTGAATTACCAAGGGATTGGGTTTTGATCACTCATGATTGCCAAGAGATTAATGAGTTACATGATTGAGGAAGAGATGAGAATGTGCTGATCCGGAGAATGCAATATCTCCTGAACCCAATGAATCTCCCTATTCTTATCTTTCCACTTCTTTAGTATTTTCGATTCCAGTTAATTCAACTCCCCTTCCCTTTTCATTCTGTCATTTACATTCCATTTACTTTATGCAATTTAAATTTCCAGCTCTCTACATTTATGCTCTTTAATTTAGTCATTTAATTTTATGCTTATTTACAATTCAGTCTATTATTTTACTGCTACTTAATACCCATTAATGATTTGTTTGACTAGAGTATCCAATTGACTAAAGTTTCTCAATCTATCAATCTTTGTGGGATCGAACTCACTCTAAGTGAGTTATTACTTGACTACAATCCGATGTACTTGCCAGAGGAATATTGTAGTGATACAAATTTCTGTATCAGATATTCCCTCCATCATTTTTTGACGGTATGGAACACTTAGTAATCCACCTACTGTAGGAAGAAATACTATGTAGTCCAATCGAAATTCGGTGGATGTACCCATTTGAGAGGATGATTGGTTCATTTAAGCGCATCGTGAAGAATGGAGCTCCTTTTGAGGCAGCATCTGCAAAGCATTCCTAGCTAAGGAAACATCCGCATTTTGCTCATTCTATTTTCAGTCTCATGTTGAGTCACGTAGAACAAGGATTACAAGAAAATATTAGAGGGGGAGAATCCTCGTCAAGTGGAACATCAACATACTGGTGCGGAATTTATAACCACAAACTAACCGGCAAGTGCACCGGGTCATACCAAGTAGTACCTCAAGTGAATGAGGGTCGATCCCACGAGGATTGATGGATTAAGCAACAATGGTTAATTGATTTACTTAGTTAGACAAACAGAAAATGGTGTTTGAAAGTTCAAAAGCATTAATAGTAAATTCAGAATATTAATAAAGCAAGTAGTAAATTGATGAGAATAATATATGGAGAAACAGTTAAGGCTTCAGAGATATCTATTTTCCGGATTGACTTTTCTTACTAACTATTTTAATCATGCAAGATTTAATTCATGGCAAACTATATGTGACTAGACCCTAATTCCTTAAACCTTTCTAGTCTCCTTTAACTTTCATCAACCGCCAATTCCTTGGTCACTTAATTCCAATTAGAGGATGAAGTTCAATTCTAGTTTATGTGCCACAGAAATCCTAATCACCCAAATATAAGAGATTATATGTCACGTATCCCGTTAAGTCCAGGTAATTAGAAATTTAGGAGAATATGTTTTCAAGCTGTTGTTCAAGTAAAGAGCTTTTCCAAGTTATACAAGAACTCAATTAGAAAGAGGGTCATACTTCCGTTCCACCCAAATTCATAAGATAAAGAACGAAAATAATTCTTGAAATAGAAATCAATACATGAATTAAAATAAAAAAAATAATATTATCAATCCATACAATAGACAGAGCTCCTAACCTTAACAGTGGAGGTTTAGTTGCTCATGGTTCAGAGTGGAAAACTAGGATTGTAAATTGGGCTGAGGTGGAATGAAAAGTTAACTAAATTGAATCCCTGGAAGGGCCTGGAAGGGAAGTTTCTTTTCCCTTTTATATCTAATCCTAATTAATTTAAAATCTATTCTCTAAAACTAAAATAATATCTTTTCCTATTTTAAAATAAAAATAAAGTTTTAAACCAGAATTAATTAATTAGCATTTTCTGCATTTTCTGCATGTGGCGCATGTCACGCGTACGCATTAAGTACGCGCACGCGTCGCTGAGAAACTTCGCTTTTCACGCGTACGCGTCAGGTACGCGCACGCGTCGCCATGGAAAGCTCCAAATCACGCGCACGTGTTAGGTACGCGCACACGTCGCTCTTCACTGTCATCTCCTTTAATTCTTGTGCTGATTCCATTTGTGCAAGCTTCCTCTCCATCCTTTAAGCCATTCCTGACTTATATAGCCTTCTTCTCTTTTTCTGCGGAAGCTCCATCAAATCCGACCAAATGCTACCTAAAATAAATAGAGTTGCACAAGACTCAAAGTAGCATCCATAGTGGCTAAAAGATAATTAATTCTGGATAAAACTCAACAAATTAAATGCAAATTCACTAGGAAAAGATAGTAAAGATGCTCACGCATCACAACACCAAACTTGAATTGTTGCTTGTCCTCAAGCAACCAAAACTAATATAGGCTTAGAATGTGAATTTGCATGAGAATGAGAGTTCGATTAAGCTCATGTCTCTTCTTACAGTGGGGTTTACAACTGCAATCTTGAATAGTTTTAGCATCTCACTCTCCTTTGAATCATAAGGATGTCACTGTCATTCGGAATTAGAATCCGGATAATGTTATGAATTCTTTGATCTTTTGTAACTCAATTTAACCCTTGAACACATCAATTTTTCCTTGATTCTTTTTTTTTCTTTGGTGCTTTACACCTTGAGCCTAGCCGTGACTTTAAATGTTTTGTTTCAAGTTTCACTTGACACAGAAACACCACAAGCACTTAACTGGAGAACTCTCTTAAGTTCTTATTTTTCTTTCGGTTACTCCCAGACAGTGGTGCTCAAAGCCTTTGGCATACTCTGTTACTTGCAATTGATCTCGACTCTAAATGTTTTGTCTCAAGGATTACTTGACACAAGAACACCACAAGCATGTGACTAGGGAAACAACTCTTTGAGCTTTTAATCATGTCTGACCTCCCTAGTCATTGATGCTCAGAGCCTTGGACCTTGCTTTTATATCCTCTTTTTTTTCATTTTTTTGTTGTTTCTTTTGCTTTAAGGATTAAAATTTACTTATTGCAGAGACTTCATAATAGTTCTCTAAATTCCTGTTCCTTGTACATCAACATTCTTTGATTCAAATTTAAATATGCACTACTCATGTCATGCATTCAGAGTCACAGAAAATACCACCACATTTAAGTAAATAAGAATATTCTTCAATATAAACTCAATTTCTCATGCAATACATTATTTTCTTTTCTTTTTGATTTCAAGCTCAGTGAGTAATACATGAGACATTCCTTCAGACTAAAAATCAAATAACATAATAAATAGTAAATTCAACTAGAACCTAGGAATTGAAATAAAAACTGATCATGCAATAACAAAATAAGCAGAAAATCGGAACATAATATAGTAAGAGCGGGAAGGAATATAGAATGAAAGGAATTCAACCACCTTAGTTATGCTAGTGGCCATCTCATTCCTCCATGAAGAATATTCATCTCCCTTTGGTGCTATTAAAATAAACAGAAAAGCCATAAGTGAAGCGTCAACACCAAACTTAAAGGTTTGCTTGTACTCAAGCAAAGAAGAACTGAAAACAAAAACAAATATTATGAGGAAAGAAGAATAAAAGGATAAAAGAACAAGAGAGAATTAGGATTTGGGAGGGAGAGAGATTGAAAATTAAAACTAGACGGCGTACTAGTGGAGGTGTGCGGCGCAGGCGACGTGTACGCGTACTGAACGCATATACGTGGGTCGCCCAATTTTGATAGTGACGCGTAAGCGTCTGGCACGCGTACGCGTGCCCTTGTATTATGCGAATCGCGCGAAGGCGGCCGCGCGCACGCACAACTCTCTGTTCGCGTGGCCTGGGAACCAAAATTTTCACATGACGCGTGCGCGTCATGCACGCGCATGCGTGGATGGCCATTTGTGCAAAGGACGCGCACGCGTCAGGGATGCGCACGCGTCAGGGACGCGTACGCGTGATCAAGTTTGTTCCTCTAGCACACTTCCAGCCCCAAGCTATCACAACTCTCTGCCCAAACACTCATTGACACCGATTTTCAGGGTCACGCATACGTGTCAGGGACACGCACGCGTGGGTGGCTAAAAGCGCAAACGACGCGCACGCGTGAGGTACACGTACGCATGGGCTTGTTTGTGTGCAAAACATAGTTCCAGCACCACTCCTGATCAACTCTCTGTTCACTTTTATTTTTCACGCACACACATATGGCGCGTACGCGTCACCGACGCTTGCGCGTTGTGTGCTTGATTTTGTTTTTGTTTTTTTTTTGTTTTTTCCTGAAGTGTTCGGTTCCTGTTATAAAATAGCTGCATGATCAGAGAAACAGTAAAAAAACTCAATAAAAATCAAATAATTAAGAAAACTACTACTACGAAAAATAACTAAGGATACGAAATTATCGGGTTGCCTCCCGACAAGTGCTTTTTTAACGTCACTAGCTTGACGGTCAGTTCTGCTAGTTCAGCAGATGAGCGGACCTCTGGCGATCAATCTCACCTCCAATATAGTGCTTCAACCTCTGGCCATTCACTGTAAATTTCCTGTCAAAATTCTCTTCCTGTATTTTCACATGACCATATGGTGAAGCTTTGGTTACCACAAACGGTCCTGACCACTGGGATTTCAGCTTCCTGGGAAAGAGCTTGAGCCTTGAATTATACAGAAGCACTCTCTGTCCTGGCTCAAAGACTCTGATGGCAATCTTCTTGTCGTGCAATAACTTGGTTTTCTCCAATATAGAGCTTGGCATTCTCATAGGCTGAATATATGAATTCATCAAGCTCATTCAACTGAAGCATCCGCTTAATTCCTGCAGCTTATGAATCAAGATTCAGATACCTGATTGCCCAGTAAGCTTTGTGCTCCATCTCAACTGGCAAGTGATAGGCTTTACCATAGACCAACTGATAAGGGGACATGCCAATAGGAGTCTTGTACGCTGTCGGATATGCCCAGAGAGCATCATCAAGCTTCCTAGACCAGTCCTTTCTTGAAACACTGATGGTCTTCTCTAGAATCCTCTTAAGTTCCCTGTTGGATACTTTAACTTGTCCGCTTGTCTGAGAGTGATAGGGGGTTGCCACTTTATGACGGACTCCATATCTCTGCAGAAGAGAGTCCAGTTGTCTGTTACAGAAGTGGCTTCCACCATCACTAATGAGTGTCCTTGGGACACCAAACCGGCTAAAGATATATGATAAACCACCATTTTATGGTTTATCTTGTGTTTAATTATGTGATTTTATCAACTCTTTACCCACTTGTTCATATTATTTGCATGGTTTTATATTTCCTTCCTAATTATGTGTTTTGATTGAAAACATGCTTCTTTGATCTTACATTTGCTTATTATTAATCCTCTCTTATTACCATTAGATGCCTTGATATGTGTGTTAAGTGTTTTCAGATATTATAAGGCAGGAATGGCTTGGAGGATGGAAAGGAAGCATGCAAAAGTGGAAGGAATACAAGAAGTTGGAGAAATTGCTAAGTTGTCCAGCCTGACCTCTTTGCACTCAAACGGCTATAACTTTTGCTACAGAAGTCCAAATGACGCGGTTTCAATTGCGTTGGAAAGCTAACGTCCGGGGTTTCGATTTGATATATAATATGCTATAGTTCCCTTGACGCCAGGCAACGCGGCCGCGTGATCCATGCGGCCGCGTCGCAGTGACGGAAATCCGGCGTGGCAAAATTTGAAACCAGCGAATTCTGGACTGTTTCTGACCCAGTTTGCGGCCCAGAAAACACAGATTAGAGAGGCTATAAAGTGGGAGACTGCATCCATTCATAAGGAGGCTCTCAAAATTCATAATTTTAGGAGTAGATGTAGTTTTTAGAGAGAGAGGTTCTCTCCTCTCTCTTAGGATTAGGATTTAGGATTTCTCTTAGTTTTAGGAGTGACTCTCAATCCCAGGTTCAACGTTCTTTTACTTTATATTTATCTCTTACTTTCAGATACTTTAATGCTTATATTAGTTATGTTGCCTATTTGGATTATGCTACATTCATGTTATGATTTTCTTAATTAATATTATTTGAGGTATTTCAGATTTAAGATTGTTTTGCTTTTAATTTAATTTAGATATTTCCCTTTTGGCTTTGGTTAAATAATTGGTGACTCTTGAGTTATCAAACTCATTGTTGATTGAGAATTGGAATTCTTCAAGAATTAATTCATCCACTTAACTTACCTTCATAGTTAGAGGTTAATAAAGTGGGAGAAAAATCCAATTCTCATTACAATTGATAAGGATAACTGGGATAGGACCTCCAGTCTTCATACCTTGCCAAGAGTTTATTTTATTATTACTATTTTATTTTATTCTTTTTGTGCAACATACTGCTTCCTTACTTCCAAAACCCCCAATTTACAATATTCATAACCAATAATAAGAACATACCTCCCTGCAATTCCTTGAGAAGACGACCCGAGATTTGAATACTTCGGTTATCGATTTATTTAGGAGTTTGTTACTTGTGACAACCAAAAACGTTTGTACGAAGGGATTTTTGTCGGTTTAGAGACTATATCTACAACGCGACTATTTTTATGACATTCTTTACTGGCAAAAATCGTAACGTCAAAATGGCGCCGTTGCTGGGGAATTGCAAACGTGTGCCTTATTATTGGTTATTGTAAATATTTTATTTTTGCTTGTTTATTTGTTTTTATTTTTGTTTTTATTTTTGCTTTTTCTTAAGTTAAGAGGTTATTGGTTTTTATTTTAAAATTTTTATCTTATCTTATCTTATTTCAAAAATCAAAATTTCAAAATTCAAATTTAAAAATTTTCAAAATTTAAATTTCAAAATTTTAAAATTAAAAATTCAAAATTCAAATTTCAAAATTTCAAATTTCAAATTTCAATATTTAATTTTCAAATTCAAAATTTAAATAACCTTTTAATTTAAATTTATTTTTATTTTCATTTTTAATTTTTATTTTGCTACTATGAACTCTCACCCCTTTTGGCTATGAGTCTGGTTACAATTATGTTGCAGGAAGAAGAAATTATAATGAGAACAGGCATCAAGGTTGGAACAATCAAAGATGGGAGGAGCCACAATGATTTGATCAACCCTCATGGCAACAACCACCTCCAGTGGACTATTAACAACCACCACCATATGCCTATGAACCCTTTCCTTAACATGACTTTGGACCACCATACTCACAAGCCTCTTTCCACCATTCACCTCCATATGACCCTAACCCACATCCACCATACCAACCACCTTATGAACCAAATGAACCCTCCTATCTACCCCAAACCTCCATGGAGAAAGCACTTGCCGATCATGTTGATGATGACAAGAGCGTACAACCTCCAAGGCAGATCATGGTTGAAGATTTTGTAGAGGTTGATCAAGAGGTAGAAGATGTCAAAGAAGAGCACAAGGGAGTGGAGCTTGAAATTACCTTGCCAAAGTTGTTGGAAACCCTTCCCCCTAAGTTGCCATCATCCTTCACAACATTCAAGTGGGTAAAATTCATATCCCATAGCTTTCTAATCCCACTTGAATATGGGCTACTGGAGACGGATGGTCAACTTAGAGCTCTTTGTAACATTCAGAGTAAGAGGAAGATGGCCAGTGGTAAGAATTGTCCTGCAAGGTTCATTATGGTTGGAAGCTTTAAGTTTAAACGCAAAGGTTGGTGTAGAGCTCAATTGAATGGGTCTAGGAAGCTGTTTGGTAGCTGCAGTGAGAATTCAAATTACTTATCGCCCGGCTGGAAAAATGCAGATCGAGACAAAAACGGGTGTAAAAGTAAAGTTTGGGATCCTGGAGGTTATTGGAATCACAAACACTGGTGGAGATTCCTGGATGAGTTCAAGCATAAGCCACCATAACAGGAAGCTCATCAAATGTCCAACTTAAGGACTTTAACTAAAAGTGCTAGGTGGGAGACAACCCACCATGGTATGATCGTTCCTTTTTCATTTTTATTTAGTTTTATTTGTTTTCGAGTTTTATTTTATTTTATTATATTAAACCTGGAGTTTTGCATCACATTCATATTAACACTGCATTCTACATTTTTTTCAGATTATGAAAAAAAAACACGCACGTGACGCGGCAGCGTCGCTGACGCGTCCGCATCACCAGTGCGTTAGGAGGAAAAGAAATTGAACAGAGAGTTACGCAGGAGCAGGGCTGGAGGCGTGCCAAGGGCACAAATCGTCCCACGCGACCGCGTCGCTGATGTGGCCGCGTCATTTGCAAAATGGCTTCCCCACGCGTCCGCGTCACCCACGCGACCGCGTGGCCTTGGATTTCGACGTAAAAAGGGTGTATGGCAGAAAGTTGAGCTGGAGTTGGGCTGGAATCGTGCTGGAAGCCCAAGCCTCACCACGCGAACGCGTGCCCCACGTGTCGGCGTCATATCCCTATGATGGCCACTCACGCGATCGCGTCAACCACGCAACCGCGTCACCCAGGATTTTGGCAATACTAAGTTTTGAACAGAGAGTTGTGCGACCGCGAGGCTGCACTCGCGCCACTAGCACAAATCAAGTCACGCGATCACGTGCTCCACGCGTCCGCATCGCCTGACCTTATCGCGCACCACGCGACCGCGTCACCCACGCGACCGCGTTGCCAGCGTCGCACACCTTAACCTCATATGCCAAAATATCTTGTCTTTCTCTTCCCCAAATCCTATTTTCTCTTTTCCGTCCTTATTTCTTACTTACTTCTCCTCTCTTTCTTTCCCTTCTCATTCTTCTTATCTTTCATTTTATTTTACTTCATTTATTTGCATATTTCATTCATTGCATTATTTTCACTGGTGTTGGAATTTTATTTGGGTCATTGTGGATTATTGCATAATTATTTGAAAATTATATATTACTTTTTAAAGGATGCTTGCATGTTCAATTTAATGCTTTCAAATAGCTTATTTACCATACATGCTATGTGTTTGTGAAAAAACCCATATGGCATTATGCACTTCTCTATTATACTTTATACTATTTAATGCTTGCTTTTCATAAACCCCCTTTACTATTTTAATTGAATATAATTGTCAATACAAACATGGTAATTTATTACAAGTAATGCTTGGTCTATGCTACTCATGCCCTTTTCCGGCATGCCAATAAACACCCTGCATCCACTTATCTTTCGATGCACTGGCTATTTTTTATTGCTGGTTTTTCACATGTACTCGAGAGCATGTGTTAATGTCAATTACATCCTAATGTGCATCCATCACCACTCTTCCATTCTCTTCCTTGCTATGTATCTATTTAAATTTAATTTACTTTCTCTTCCCTTCTTCAGGATGGCCACCAAGGAAGGAAAGGAGAAAGCTACTCCCAAACCGCCGGCAAGGAAAGGAACAAAAAAGAGCCCAGCTGAGAAACCACAACCCCTATCCACTTGCACATCTTAGCATGCACCAAGGACGGTGCAATCTTTAAGTGTGGGGAGGTCGATACCGATCTCCGTGGGTTAGTACATCCCTGTCTCAACACCAATGTTTTAATTTTCTTCGTTAAATTAGTTGTTGTATTTGCATATTTATTTGATTTTATGCATTTAGTTACTGCTTGGTTAAAATAATAAGTTTCTTTTTAAGATCCTATTTTTGAAAAAAAAAATTTCACTAATTTAAATAAAAATTTTTAAAAATTTTTTATGTGTTAAATTTGTTTGAAGTTGTATTTGGAACATGGTTTTTGAGTCAAAGAACACACAACCTGTGAGACTTTGAGCTTATTTACATGGTTACATTATTTAACCATAAATATTTTATTCCTGTGTGTTCCCTTCTCTATGATTGTAATCTATATTTTGTTCTAACCTATATGTCCATTATTTAGTGTATTTACATGTTTGCATATGATTGAGGCCATTGTTTGATTTTAGCTCACTTATCCCAAAATTAGCCTACCTTTTACATCACCCTTGTTAGCCCCCTTGAGCTTTTAAAACCCCTTTGTTTTATAACCACATTACTAGCCTTAAGCAGAAAAACAAAATAAGAATCCCAAGTTGAATCCTTGGTTAGCTTAAGATAGATATTGTGTAAAATTTAAGTGTGGGAAATTTTATGGGAACATGGGATGATATGAAAAATTAGGGAATTAAATTGAATAAGTTATTTAAAAATTTGGGAAGCATGCTCATGTGAAACCAAAATAATTAAATTACCATGTGCATTGAAGAAAAATATATTAAGTAATTAAACAAGGGGACCCAAAAAAAAAAGAGAAAAATGAAAAAAAATACCCCAAATGCAAAATAAAAAAAAAATCAATGCACATGGGACAAAATTCAAAAATAAGTTTGATACATGAGCATGTGATACAAAAGTGGGAAAATTTTGGACATGCTATTGTTTAAGTGTGGGGAGGTTGATAAACCACCATTTTATGGTTTATCTTGTGTTTAATTATGTGATTTTATCAACTCTTTACCCACTTATTCATACTATTTGCATGGTTTTATATTTCCTTCCTAATTATGTGTTTTGATTGAAAACATGCTTCTTTGATCTTACATTTGCTTATTATTAATCCTCTCTTATTACCATTAGATGCCTTGATATGTGTGTTAAGTGTTTTCATATATTATAAGGCAGGAATGGCTTGGAGGATGGAAAGGAAGCATGCAAAAGTGGAAGGAATACAAGAAGTTGGAGAAATTGCTAAGCTGTCCAGCCTGACCTCTTTGCACTCAAACGGCTATAACTTTTGCTACAGAGGTCCAAATGATACGGTTCCAGTTGCGTTGGAAAGCTAACGTCCGGGGCTTCGATTTGATATATTCTATAGTTCCCTGATGCTAGGTGACGCGACCGCGTGATCCATGCGGCCGCGTCGCAGTGACGGAAATCCAGCGTGGCAAAATTCGAAACCAGCGAATTCTGGACTGTTTCTGACCCAGTTTGTGGCCCAGAAAACACAGATTAGAGGCTATAAAGTGGGAGACTGCATCCATTCATAAGGAGGCTCTCAAAATTCATAATTTTAGGAGTAGATGTAGTTTTTAGAGAGAGAGGTTCTCTCCTCTCTCTTAGGATTAGGATTTAGGAATTTATTTAGGGGTTTGTTACTTGTGACAACCAAAAACGTTTGTACGAAGGGATTTTTGTCGGTTTAGAGACTATATCTACAACGCGACTGTTTTTATGACATTCTTTACTGGCAAAAATCCTAACGTCAATATATCTCTGAAGAAAGCTCATTACCACCTTGGCATCATTGGTGGGTAAGGCTACAGCTTCCACCCACTTGGACACATAATCAACTGCCATTAGAATGTAGTTGTTCGAATGCGAGGGTGGGAAGGGTCCCATGAAATCAATACCCCACACATCAAACAACTTAACCTCAAGAATCCCCTGCTGTGGCATTTCATGGTTGGCTGGGAGATTCGTGGTTTTTTCACATCTGTCACAGTGCTTCACAAATTCTCTTGAATCTCTGAAGAGAGTCGGCCAGTAAAACCCGCTCTGAAGGACCTTTGTAGCTGTCCTTTCACCACCAAAGTGGCCTCCATAATCAGAACCATGACAGTGCCAAAGGATCTGCTGTGTTTCTTCTTCTGGGACACATCTCTGAATGATAACATCTGAACACCTTTTAAAAAGGTATGGTTCCTCCCAAATGTAGTACTTAGTATCAGTCAATAGCTTCTTTACTTGTTGCCTACTGTACTCCCATGGGATAAAATTCATGGCCTTATAATTTGCAATATCTGCAAACCATGGAGCCTGCTGAATGAGGAACAATTGCTCATCTGGAAATGTCTCAGTCATAGCCGTGGGGTGGTTGTACTCCTGCTTCAGGCTCAATTCTGGAGAGATGGTCAGCTACTTGATTTTCTGACCCTTTCCTGTCTTTTATCTCAATATCAAACTCCTGAAGGAGAAACACCTATATGATTAATCTTGGTTTAGAATCCTGCTTGGTTAGAAGGTACTTCAAAGCAGCATGGTCAGTATAAACAATAACCTTAGAACCAAGTAAATAGGACCTAAACTTATCAACAACATACACAACAGCTAATAATTCATTTTCTGTAGTTGTGTAATTATTTTGGGCATCATTTAACACACGACTGGCATAGTAAATGACATGTACAAGCTTACCATGCCTTTGTCCTAAAACAGCTCCTATAGCAAAGTCACTGGCATCACACATCAATTTAAATGGTAAATCCCAGTTAGGGGGAGCTATAATGGGATCAGAGGTAAGGTTTGCTTTCAGAGTTTCAAAAGCATGCAGACAATCAGAATCAAAGACAAAAGGAACATTAGCAACCAATAGGTTGCTTAATGGTTTAGCAATTTTAGAAAAATCCTTTACAAATCTTCTATAAAATCCTGCATGACCTAAGAAACTCCTGACTGCCTTAACATTAGCTAGTGGTGGTAATTTTTCAATTACCTCCACCTTTGCTCTGTCAACCTCAATTCCCTTACTTGAAATCCGGTGTCCAAGAACAATGCCTTCTGTAACCATAAAATGGCATTTTTCCCAGTTTAAAACAAGGTTTGATTCTTGACACCGTTTCAAGACAAGAGATAAATGCTTAAGGCAGGATTCAAAAGAATTACCAAAAACAGAAAAGTCATCCATAAATACCTCAATAAACTTTTCAACCATATCAGAAAAAATTGAAAGCATACACCTCTGAAAAGTTGATGGGGCATTACAAAGTCCAAATGGCATTCTCCTATAAGCAAATACTCCAAAAGGGCATGTGAATGCTGTCTTCTCTTGATCTTGAGGGTCCACTGCAATTTAATTATATCCGGAGTATCCATCTAGAAAACAGTAGAAGGTATGACCAGCTAACCTCTCAAGCATCTGATCAATGAAAGGCAGGGGGAAATGATCCTTCCTTGTAGCAGTGTTGATCCTCCTGTAGTCTATACACATTCTCCATCCTATGACTGTCCTTGTAGGAATAAGCTCATTCTTTTCATTCTTGATCACTGTCATCCCTCCTTTCTTGGGAACTACCTGCACAGGACTTACCCAAGGACTGTTAGAAATAGGGTAAATAATACATGCTTCCCATAATTTTATTACCTCTTTTTGGACCACTTCTTTCATGGTTGGATTGAGTCTCTTTTGTGGTTGCATAATTGGTTTAGGATCATCTTCAAGTAGAATTTTGTGCATACACTTGTTGGACTAATCCCATTCAAGTCACTAATGGTCCATCCAATAGCTGTTTTATGGATCTTGAGCACTGAAACAAGCGCCTCTTCCTCTTCAGGCTTCAGGGAAGAGCTAATGATCACTGGATATGAATCATTTTTACCCAAGAACACATATTTCAGAGAAGGAGGTAAAGGTTTGAGCTCAAGCTTGGGGGCTTCCTCCTCTGCTATAGCGTGTGAACCACAGCCTTTTGGGGTGGTGAATCCTCAACTTCCACTAATTCATACTCAGAAATAGGATCCAGAATGTCATCAAGTACCTCATCTTTTAGTACCTCTTAAACAAGTGGTTCAATAACATCTATTTTTATACACCCTTCAGAATCATTAGGGTGCTTGAGAGCTTCAAAAACATTGAGGACCACCTGTTCTTCATTGACCCTCAAGGTTAATTCACCCTTTTGCACATCAATCAGAGCTCTACCTGTAGCTAAAAAAGGTCTACCAAGTATAATAGAAGATTTTACCTCCTCTTCCGTGTCTAATATAAAAAAATCAACAGGAAAAATAAATGGTCCTAATTTAACAAGTAAATCCTCAACAACACCCACAGGTAATTTAATAAAAAGATCAGCAAGTTGAAGAGAAATACGAGTGGGTTTTACCTCCTCAATTTGAAGCTTTTTCATCACTAAAAGTGGCATTAGATTAATGCTAGCTCCAAGATCACATAAAGCTCTCTGAATGGTGACATCTCCAATGGTGCAAGGAATTACAAAGCTCCTTGGATCTGGAATTTTCTCAGGAAGGTTGTGTTGAATTATGGCACTGCATTCCTTGGTTAACACTATTGTTTCTTGTTCCTTCCAGTTCCTCTTGTGGGTTAACAACTGTTTCATAAATTTAGCATAGAGAGGCATTTGCTTAAGAGCCTCTGCAAAAGGAATGTTGATCTGTAGCTTCTTGAAGACATCTAAAAATTTAGAGAATTGCTTTTCTTTGGAAGCCTTCTGAAGCCTCTGAGGATATGGCATTTTTGGCTTGTATTCAGGAGCCCTTGGCAAGGTAGGATAAGTGTCAAAAGAGTCAAGAAATGGGTTGTCTACACACTTAGGAGGGGCGTGCTCCACTTCTTCCTTTTTCTCCTCTGGAATTTTCTTTTCAACTAGCTCTTTATTGGCCTTAGTCTCAAAGCCAGCTATTTTACCACTTCTCAATTGAATAACCTTGCAATCTTCTCTTGGGTTCACCACTGTATCACCTGGAAATGTACTTGCAGACCTCTCAGGTATTTGCTTGCTCAGTTGGCCCATTTACACTTCTAAGTTTCTAATGGAGGCTCTGGTTTCTGGCATGAAACTCCTCATCATCTCCCAATTAGAATCTTCTTGGAAATTAGAGTTTGCCTGCTGAGACTGAAATTGGTGGTAATTGTAATTGTTCTGTTGGAAGCCGCCCTGAGAATTATTGTTGAAATTCTGAGGTCTCTGAGGTTGGTCCCTCCACCCAAAATTTGGGTGATTTCTCCATCCTTGATTGTAGGTCTTAGAGTATGGATCATTATTGGGATTTCTTGGACCACTCCCTATGTAATTGACCTGTTCAGAAGAGGATTGAGCATAATCATAATTATCATTTTGCACAAAATTACCTGTCATGTCATAAGGGACCTCTTGAGATGGGTTTTGGGTGTTGATAGCTGAGACTTGCATGCCACCCATCTGTTGAGTAAGTAGACTTATTTGCTGAGACATAAGCTTGTTCTGAATAAGAATAGCATTAAGAGCTTCTACTTCCATGACACATTTCTTCTGAGGAGCCTCAGAGTTCACAGGATTCCTGTTAGATGAGTATAAATATTGGTTGCTAGCAACCAATTCAATAAGCTCAATAGTCTCCTCTGGCGTCTTCTTCTTGTGCAATGACCCACCTATAGAATTATCTAAGCACATCTTGGACATTTCACCCAAACCTTCATAAAAGATATCTAGTTGGGTCCATTTGGAGAACATGTCTGGAGGACATTGCCTAGTCAGTAGCTTGTATCTCTCCTAAGCTTCATAAAGAGTTTCACCATCCTTCTGCCTGAAGGTCTGAACCTCCACCCTAAGCTTAGTCAGCTTCTTTGGTGGGAAAATTTAGTAAGAAACTCAGTAACAACCTTGTCTCAAGTATCCAGACTCTCCTTGGGTTGGGAATCTAGCCATAGCTTTGCTCCGTCCCTCAGAGCAAACGGGAAGAGCATGAGTTGTACACCTCTGGATTCACTCCATTTGTCTTCACAGTATCACAGATCTGCAGAAAACTAGAAATAAATTGATTTGGGTCTTCGTGGAGAAGACCATGATACTGGCAGTTTTGTTGCACCAGGGTGACCAATTGTGGCTTCAACTCAAAGTTGTTTGCAGCTATAGGAGGCACCACAATGCTTTTTCCATAAAGATCTACAGTAGGAGCAGAGTAAGAGCTAAGCACTCTCCTTTGTTGCTCATTCCAATTCGGATTCGCCTCATTGGCATTAGCAGCATTGTTAGGATCCATAGTGGATTCTGCAACCTTGTAAAGTCTTGCTTATTGCAAATGTCGCCTGAAAGTTCTTTCAGGTTCAGGATCAAAGTCCAAGAGAGGTTCCTTGTCTCTGTTTCTGCGCTTAAACAAACAGAAGACGAGATAAAATAGAACTCTCTATGTCACAGTGTAGAGAATTCCCAATGAGGTAACCTGCGTAAACAATTAAAATAAAAATACTAAATAGAATAAATAAAAAAATTTCATAAATTACGGGTAGAACTAAGACAGAAAAATTTGAAATTAACAAGAAAAATAAACAAGAGAAATTAAAATAAAAATAAATAGGGAACACCAAACTTAATTTCAGAAATTAAGAAAAATTACTAGTAATAAATTCGAATATAATGAGGTAGAAATTGAGTAAAAATTAAAATTAAAACGCCTAATCTAAGCAATCAAGCAACTAATAGTTGTTAATCACTATCAATCCCCAACAACAGCGCCAAAATCTTGGTGCGAAATTTATAACCACAAACTAACCGGCAAGTGTACCGGGTCGTACCAAGTAGTACCTCAAGTGAATGAGGGTCGATCCCACGAGGATTGATGGATTAAGCAACAATGGTTAATTGATTTACTTAGTTAGACAAACAGAAAATGGTGTTTGAAAGTTCAAAAACATTAACAGTAAATTCAGAATATTAATAAAGCAAGTAGTAAATTGATGAGAATAATATATGGAGAAACAGTTAAGGCTTCAAAGATATCTATTTTCCAGATTGACTTTTCTTACTAACTATTTTAATCATGCAAGATTTAATTCATAGCAAACTATATGTGACTAGACCCTAATTCCTTAGGCCTTTCTAGTCTCCTCTAACTTTCATCAACTGTCAATTCCTTGGTAACTTAATTCCAATTAGAGGATGAAGTTCAATTCTAGTTTATGTGCCACAGAAATCCTAATCACCCAAATATAAGAGGATTATATGTCACGTATCCCGTTAAGTCCAGATGATTAGAAATTTAGGAGAATATGTTTTCAAGCTGTTGTTCAAGTAAAGAGCTTTTTCAAGTTATACAAGAACTCAATTAGAAAGAGGGTCATACTTCCGTTCCACCCAAATTCATAAGATAAAGAACGAAAACAATTCTTGAAATAGAAATCAATACATGAATTAAAATAAAAAAATAATATTATCAATCCATACAATAGACAGAGCTCCTAACCTTAATAGCGGAGGTTTAGTTGCTCATGGTTCAGAGTGGAAAACTAGGATTGTAAATTGGGCTGAGGTGGAATGAAAAGTTAACTAATTGGAATCCCTAGAAGGGAAGTTTCTTTTTCCTTTTATATCTAATCCTAATTAATTTAAAATCTATTCTCTAAAACTAAAATAATATCTTTTTCTATTTTAAAATAAAAATAAAGTTTTAAATCAGAATTATTTAATCAGCGTTTTCTGCATGTGGCACATGTCACGCGTACGCGTCAGTCACGCATATGCGTCGATGATCTTCTTCGCGTGTCACGCGTCGCTTAGCAACTTCGCTTTTCATGCGTACGCGTCAGGTACGCGCATGCGTCGCTCTTCTCTGTCATCTCCTTTAATTCTTGTGCTGATTCTATTTGTGCAAGCTTCCTCTCCATCCTTTAAGCCATTCCTGACTTATATAGCATTCTTCTATTTTTCTGCGGAAGCTCATCAAATCCGACCAAATGCTACCTAAAATAAATAGAATTGCACAAGACTCAAAGTAGCATCCATAGTGGCTAAAAGATAATTAATTCTGGATAAAACTCAACAAATTAAATGCAAATTCACTAGAAAAAGATAGGAAAGATGCTCACGCATCACATACCCATCCGGAGGGGGCTGCAATGGGTGCGGGAAATGACTACTGGTTAGATCAGAAGGAAATCGATACCACACATCTGCATGTGTTGCTTAACTATGACAAAATTTTACCCTACCTCATGTGAGTTTTTTATGTTTTCGTAAATATTGCAATTAGTAAGATACTAACTTAATCTAATAAAAACTTCTTTATCCTATTCTATCATATAGGTTATTCTAAGAGGCAAATCTTGATACCTCATTGAACAATTTTTCATGTTGGTTTAGAGAACGTGTCAGCGTGCATCTAACTGACGCAACATATTCGAAACTAGTTGTACTTAGTTGGGGCCCAATGAATAAGGGCACTAATTACCTAATATACAATGTTAATGGATATCGGTTCCATTCTTTACAGTGGTCAATTGAAAAGAAAACAGATAACACCGGCCCATTTAATTTCGACCCATTTAAGCCTGCTTCATTCGCGGGCTATAATTTTTCAGCCCGAACCGTTTATGATAAGCCCGTTTATCCTTTTATTTTATTTTTTGAAAAATATTTTGACAAAAAATATAACTTTTAGGTCAAAAACCTTAAACAAATAGTATTTTTTTAGTTGATAGTTTGGATTTTTGAGTCGAATTGAGAGAAATATTGGCTTAAAGTACTTTTTTTTTGAAAATAATGTAAAGAAAATAAATGGACCTCACGTTTAGCCCACGGGCTAACCGATTCAACTTGTCATTTTTTTGGAATTAATCGGGATTAGCCCGAAATTTAAACGGGCTTAATTTTAGAAGCAAACCCGCCCATTTAAATAGGTAAATGGGTTGGCCCGATGGGTTTGACCCATTTTGAAACCCTTAAACACTGGAGTTTGGGTTCATGAGAATTCAGGCAGTGGTCATTCTGATTTGTTTGGTGTGTTGCACAACATAATTCAATTAGAATATTTCTGTCATACTACATACAAGATGTGGATGTTTAAATGTGAATGGTATGATCCAAGTTTGCAACAAAGAAGATGAAAGCACAAGGATTACGATATCACTGAAGCTAATGTAACAAAAAAATATAAGCACTACGATCCTTTCATTCTACCTTAAAATGCACGACAGATATACTATTTGCCTTATCCGCATTCATGCAAGTTTAGGTGGGTAGTTGTGGTTAAGCCAAGAGGCCGCATCGAGTCTGATGATAGGACAGAGGGTCAGGAACCTTACCAGGTTGTGACCCAACTCCTTCAAAAATGGTGGTTGATACTGGTGAACCGATCACCCTTAGGTTGGCTATTATAGATGATGACATCGTTGACCTTAGAATAGATGCTAACACACTTCCACCAGAGAACGACGATCTTTAAGAAGAAGATGGGGTTGATGGCGACCAAGAAGAGGAAGACGAGTTTAATGATCAAGAAACTACCTCAGAAGAGGAGGATGGTGAACGAGAAGAAGAAGAAGATGAATCTGAATAGGGTTAATGTAAACATAGTTCTGTGATATGTATTTTATTAACAAACTTTGCGAAGAATGTAATATGGTTAGCATTGTTTTAGATATTTCAATTACCTTTATTCCGTGTTTTTAATTTATATTTTTTATATTTCACATCAAGTTTAAAGCACTGTTTCAATTATTATCAGGGTACATTATAGATGGACGGGAAAAGATTATTAAAAAAAAGACTACCATCGAAATAATTTGACAGTAATAGTCCAGTCGATTTGTTAAAAAAAATTTAAAAATATTTCCGTTGGCATTACCGTCGGATTAATCCTCCGGTAAGATGTCGCAGAGATGTATGCTATGGCGCCAACGTTACCGTCAGAAAATTCTCGATGGTGATGTTGAACAGATTTTGTTTTCTTACTAACTATATTCCATCACTAAATTCAACGAAAATTACCGCCGAACCAAAAAAATCCGATGGTAAACATTTATCGGCGAGATTTATGCCGTCTGATTTATTCCGACGGTAACTTCATTACCATCGGATTTTGTTTGTTTTTCCAACGGAAAATTCGATAGTACTCAATATTTTTCTTGTAATGTTAAGCATAACAAACATGCC
Organism: Arachis ipaensis; assembly: GCF_000816755.2. Lineage (NCBI taxonomy): Eukaryota > Viridiplantae > Streptophyta > Magnoliopsida > Fabales > Fabaceae > Arachis > Arachis ipaensis. The sequence continues at coordinate 109,337,981 of NC_029788.2, forward strand.
TACGACTGGAAATTAAATCTGCACCAAAACCAAACTATTGATGATACTTGCAAGTTGCAAGACTACCCAGAAATTTAATCCTAAAAAATTGCTAGCACAGTATTTCAACATTAAGAATTGACAAAAAAAAGTACACTTATTGTAGCTATATAACATCTCTCATCTCTTTTGAGTTTCATTGCAATAGTATCATATGATTTCAAATCAATAAAGCTGCCAAACTGCAAATTTACAATGAACCAAGGATAAATAATTTACTTAACATTTAAAAACATAGATTTAGGCAGCTAATCTAAGATTTGAATCCATGACCCTCCAGTTCAGGTCACAATACTGCATATCAGTGCATCAGTTTCATTATTATCTATCTTTCTAATTAGAAATGCATCAAATCAGCCATAATTCTGGTTGAAACATTTTATCAAGCAGGTTATGTGCTAGTAAAATTAAACTAAATTTTAAAATAGACGAATTGGAAAGCTTCCAACAAAATAATCCACCACATAATAAGATACAAGGCATGAGCTCTCAAATGAAGAATCAATAAAAAATTAAAAATCACAAGCAATATTATCAATTCCAAATTATTTAATAAGAAAATAGTTAACAAAAATAATAAGAAATTACCCTGTCTAAGTAGCTCAACAGCAGCATTAATATTAGGATGATATGCTGACCAAAAAAACACAACACACAGAAACCTTATTTAGAGTATTTTCATGTCAACTGATAAAAAACACCAAAATAAAATTTATTGTTGATATAATAAATAAAAAACACAAACATGTATTAATGAAACAGAGCCAAGTGAAGAAAGTAACTGAATTATGCACCTTTGTACTCTGGAATGTCAATTTTGCATGGCACCTCCAACCCTACTAACAAGACCGATCCAAACAAAAATTAATTAACTAATTATATTTTGGAGTTGAAAATAAAATCGAAAAGTACCAAGTTGTAGGTATTGAAAGTGAAAACGGAGATTCTATGTTTGAGGAATGGAAGAAGTAGGGTTAGGGTTTTTATTCAAAATGAAGTAAAAAAAAAAGGGGGGGGGATAAAGACAATAAGACTCCTAACAAAAAATTTGTTAATTCTAGTTAGTTCTTAATGGAAAAATCAACAGTTTAACATGCCATGTAGACTTATTCTATTAATACAAATAGAAAATATTGACAGAGGGGCTAATTAGTCTCATAAAAGTAAAGATCAGCAGTCGAAAAAAGGTATTTTTTTAAGGTCTCAATGTCTTTCGAGGTCATTGTGCCATTTAGGATTTTTTCTCAAAGATAATTATATAAAAGTTAGCATTTAATGAGTAATTACACTAATTGTCAATCATTTCAATTATAAATCATTCAAATTCTAGTTATACTAATTGTCAACTATTCTAATATAATTGCCAATTGTAATACCCTAGCACACAAAGTCTTATACTGCAGTCGTAAATCAGAAGTGGCGAGAAATTACGACACCTAAAATTTAAAAGTACGTACATAGTATTTGAAGAATAATGATATATCTAAGAGCTTGTGAAGAAAAGATGACATAACAATGATCGCATCACACTCAAATGCTGACGATATAAAGCTTCGGTATACAGAAACGAAAGAAATAATATATATAAGAGTTCAAAGAGAATACATAGCAAATACTAGTCTCGACCTACGAAGACAAAGTTGGCTAGAAAGTAATACAACCCAAAAGTATACAAAATACAACCTGTTTCTCCATAAATCAACCTCTAAGAGGGATATATAATTATGTGTTCAAAAGTGGGGAATATGAAATCTAAAACTCAAAGTACAAAATGTAAAGGAATCTTCACTTTCCAAAGAGAGTCTGACACGCTCAACAAAGTACGTCATGTCCTGCATCTGAAAACAAAATCCGACAATGGATGAGAACCTTAAGGTTCCCAGTAGGGTAATAATTCCAAATAGAGACTATGTAAAAATATATGAATCCGTTATGCAATCCTAAACTCCAATCAACACAAGGTTCAAGCCTAGGGTCATTTTTAATCCAAACAATGTAAACAAACTTAGTCTTAGTCATACTAGTGATCTCATAATCTCAATTCTTCTATATAGAAGTCATTATCTATCTCTATATCATAATTGTCCAAATTTAGTAATTCTACATCAAAATTCAGTGCCAATGGTATCTATTCATTCTATATCCGGAGTAAGTGGGACAAACCACAACCTTTGCGTCTACTCGAAGAGTTCAAATATCAATCAATCCCATTACCAATCATATCAATTCATCGCATTAAGAATAACCATCAGCGTCACTATCGCCAGCATAAGGGATCTCTCAGCTATCACATACAAAACAATACAAAGAAAATAAGTAGAGAGAACAGATAAGACAATTAGCTCAATTAGCATGTAGATACAATTGTTCAACAAGGCAAGCCAAATACAAGATGCACACTCAATTAATACACATAAATGAAAATGATGCATGTCTGCCCTATGGCCAATGAGCACATTTGTCGGTTATACAGCCAAACTCGACATGTCCAATAGCGAACCTTGAACAATCCCTTGGTGCGCGTATCTTGAAGAGGTATTCACTTCCCTTTGAGGAATTATCTGGAAAAGACTAAGTATCTGACCACATCTTACAACAGAGGGTCAACAAAGTTTTAAATCTCAACCCGGAGCAAGTGGGGCGAACCACTGCATCTACCCAGGGAGTCTCAATCTCAATCCGGAACAAGTGGGGTGAACCACACCCTTGTATCTACCCAGGGAATTTCAAATCTCATTCTCAGCCCGGAACAGGTGGGGCAAACCACATCCTTGCATCTACCTAAGGAGTCTCAAATCTCAACTCGAAGCAAGTGGGGCGAACCACACCCTTGCATCTACCCAGGAAGGTACCATTCTCAATCAAACTCATCCTCATCATCTAATCATGTCATCTCATCCCCTTCAACCACTTCCAATTCAACTCCAATCTCAACCCAGAGCAAGTAGGGAAAACCACACCCTTGCATCTACCCAGGGAGGTATCATTCTCCATCAAACTTATTTTCATCATCCAACCATGTCAACTCATCCCACTCAATCACTTCCAATTCATTCCAATCATAATAATTTCCTTCCCACCGGTTTTTACCCTCTAATCCACCATCTTTATACTCAATATAGGGGTTACAGAAGTTTACAAGCTTTCCAAGAAAGCCAAACAGTTAAAAATAGGACATATGCGTATGCATCACCCTTGTGCGTATACAAAAATAAGAGTTTATGCGTACGCATGACCAGTTGTTCATACGCACAACTTGTAAAATTCATCTCGTGCATGCGCACACCCCTTGTGCGTATGCACGACTGATGAGCGGATAATTATACGCTTTTTGGCATTGTTTTTAGTATATTTTTAGTAGAATCTAGTTACTTTAGGGATGTTTTTAATAGATTTTATGTTAAATTCACATTTTTGGACTTTACTATGAGTTTGTGTGTTTTTCTGTGATTTCAGGTATTTTCTGGCTGAAATTGAGGGACTTGAGCAAAAATCAGATTCAGAGGTTGAAGAAGGACTGCTGATGCTGTTGGATTCTGACCTCCCTGCACTCAAAGTGGATTTTCTGGAGCTACAGAACTCGAAATGACGCGCTTCCAATTGTGTTGGAAAGTAGACATCCAGGGCTTTCCAGCAATATATAATAGTCCATACTTTAGCCAAGAATAGACGACGTAAACTGGCGTTCAACGCCAGCTTTCTACCCAAATCTGGCGTCCAGCGCCAGAAAAGGATCCAAAACCAGAGTTGAACGCCCAAACTGGCACAAAAACTGGCGTTCAACTCCACAAATGGCCTCTGCACGTGCAACACTCAGGCTCAGCCCAAACACACACCAAGTGGGCCCAGGAAGTGGATTTATGCATCAATTACTTACTCATGTAAACCCTAGTGACTAGTTTATTATAAATAG